>NC_064262.1:14084166-14398333 GCF_003254725.2 Canis lupus dingo
TCAGGATCACGAGGAAGTGATCCTGAGGAAAAGTCCAAAGCCAGGAATGGGACTGTGGTGCCAGTCCTGGGTTCTGTCATCCACACCTGGCTGCCCCTTAATCTGTTTCTGTCATTTCACTAGCTCTTTGTTGCCACAGCTTTATTTTTCTCATGTTCATTTGTTTGCCTTAATGTGACTGTTTTCTGTGTTCTGATCTCAGCTTGGTTTAAATTCTGTTTATTATTTGTTTAACACCCTTGATTGTGTTAGAAATAGGACTTCCATATTATTGTGATTGAGTTCATTCTTTAAGTGTATTGAGCAAATAGAAATCTGAATTTAAGGCCCAAGGTGGCTTGCCTAATATGAATTTACATAACAATAGCACCCTATTGCTATGAAAGAGGCAAATCCTGTAATTAAGTACTAGTCATCTTTGAGGAAAACTCAACCGACCCTTTATTTGTCAGATCAAATATTTTCTGTAACCTTACTGATTCCACTTGCAGAGTTTTCACCTTTTCTCTGTGCCCTCACACTATTCAGCTCAATTATAGCACTTACCACATGGTTATAATTATCTGTCTCCATGTAAACTGGCTCATGCCATTCCCTACAATAGTTTCCCATTATAGTGAGGATAAAAGAGACCTTCTTAACCATGCAATGCAAGGCTCTCCAGTTTAATTTAGTGTCACTGCCTTTCTTATAGCACTTTAGACACACTGGCTCATTATTTCTCTCAAAACCTCTTTTCTTTTCATGGCACTGAGGTTAATTTTTATGTATTTATTTCTATGATTATTTATTGATGCTGAAAAATATGCTGATTTTCAAAATAGGATCCCACTAAGTTAGGTCAAGATGCTCTCTCCATGGCAAGGGCAGAAATGGAAGAGGAGATCGTGCATGGGTGCAGGTAGGAACCTGATGGAATCTTGTGTGATGGTTTATCTTGGCTACATGAAGTGCAAGACCAAACATTAAAGAGAGAGGGCATGGGGATCCCTGGGTAGCTCAGTGGTTTAGCGCCTGCCTTTGGCCCAGGGATCCTGGAGTCCCAGGATCTAGTCCCACATCGGGCTCCCGGCATGGAGCCTGCTTCTCCCTCTGCCTGTGTCTCTGCCTCTCTCTCTCTCTCTCTCTCTCCCTGTGTCTATCATAAACAAATAAATAAATCTTAAAAAAAAGAGGGCATGAGGATGGTAGAGAATGATAGAATGTATACCCCATATGTGACTTAGTTTATCTATAAAATAGATTTAACAATAGAACTTATAGGATTTTGTGAGGAGAAAGAAAAGAACAGATAGATGGATAGAGATTGTGTGTGTGTGTAACAATACATTTCTGTTTAAGCAACCTAGTTTGTAGTATTTTGTTATGGAAGCCCTAGCAAACTAATACAGCATATAAGGGCAGAGTCTTTGGAGAATGACTGGCTTGATTTGAATCACAGCTCTACTTGGTAGCTTCACTTCACTTAGTAGCCATAGAACATTGGGTAAGCCATTTAACTCTGTTCTCATCATTAAAGTTAGGATAATAACAGGAAATATTTGGCAAGAGCTTGCTTTGGGTACTAGTCTATTACATAGCATCTCATCTTCTGTTTGTATGTCACAGGTGCTAGTCTGTTTTCTCATTTGCTCTTCACAAGCCTGGAAGTAGGTTCTATTAGCATCCTTAACTTCTGGCTCCAGATGCAGTAAGAAAAGGCAAAATAGGTGGTAAAGGTGGGATTCAAAACCAGATTGTCTAGCTTTAGAGCCCATCTTTAGGCTTTAGATTCCTCTCCCCTGCCTCCCTGGTGCCTCCCTTTTAAGTGCTGTAGGGAGATACAGTGAGGTGTTACTTATGAAGTATTAAGAACAGCACTAAGAATGTATAGCAAGAGAACAGGTAAAATTAACCTATGTTATTATTTAGGAAAAATGAGGAAGGGCTCATTGTGACCATTGTTGAGGGTAGCAGAACATCCTTCCCTGCTAGAGAAATATGGGATCAGTGTCCACTTGAGGACTATAACCTTTGTCTAGCAGTGCTTGTATTTTAGAAAGGATTTAGTCCCTATATGCAGGTGGTAGAGTGAGACACCAATGTCATTTTCCTTCTGGACATCATACTATACCATAACAATGAAAGAGAAAAAGCCTGAAAACTCCTTTTTGAGTAAAAGTAGATGATAGCTATAATATGCTGAGTCAAAGTGCCTGAAGCAGCTAAGATGACCACAGAAGCCATGTGGGACAATATGTAACACAAGGTTCATTAGGATGGTATTGGGGGAGAGGGGCTAAAAAGTGAAATACAATAAGGGAAAAAGAATATATACAATTACTGTAATAGCCGGGAGTCAAGCTCATGATCATATTTATAGATGCTTAAGACATTGGGCAAATTTATGATGGGAATACATAAATGCATTCTTAATGTTATAAAACTACATCTATTTTGACTCAAAATCAGCATCAAACTCAGTAGGATATTAGCTTCATTCCTGACTAAAGGTAGGAACAAAATAAGGAAGTTCTCTTTTACCACCACTGTTTAACATTTATTAGATGTATAATAATAAGTGAGAGAAACATACTACACCTTAACAAACTTTAAAATGAGGTGGTAAGGATGAATTTTATGATAAGTGAATTATAACCATATGAAATTATTCTTTAAAAAGGAAGTGGTAGACAGTAACTCTTTTTTAGGTGATATATATTAATATGACCACATACTTGAAACATTTAAGGGTAAATTAAAATCATGAAACTATCAAATTGAATTAGATACAAGAGTATACTATTGATGTGCAGGCATTAAGAGCTTTCATATAGGGAAAGAACAAGCAAAGAAAGCATTTCACACCGGAGGCAGGAAGGTAGAAAGGGAAGAGATAGAGTGTGTAATACAAGTGGTGAGACTGGGTTGTATTCCAGAAAAAAATAAAAGTCAAAT
This sequence comes from Canis lupus dingo, assembly GCF_003254725.2. Taxonomy (NCBI): domain Eukaryota; kingdom Metazoa; phylum Chordata; class Mammalia; order Carnivora; family Canidae; genus Canis; species Canis lupus. Next base: position 14,087,104 of record NC_064262.1, read on the forward strand.
CCATCTCTGCCACCACGTACCAAGAAAAAAACCCAGTGTGTTAAAAATTTAGGAAAAAAAATTATAAAACTGTAGGGAAAAATACTAAATAAGTATGTCATAAGCTTGGAGTAGAGAAGGTCTTACTAAATATCTCTCAAAATGTAGAAGCTGTAAAAGATGGATGAATTCAACCACATACATGGAGGGAATAAAAGATGTGCATAGCAAAGATCATGAGCAAAGTCAAAATACAAATGACTAAGTAGGAAACATTTTCTAATTCATTTATAGATAATGACTAATTTATACCTGCCACTTTTCTAAGAGCAAGTGTAATGCCAGTAACTAAAACTGAGTAAATCTCTGTTGTCTTATACCTAACATTGTAGTTAACCACTTGTGCCTTTCTCATGTATAATGACCTTTAGAAATTAAGAATGAGAGCAACAACCTAATAGAAAAGTGAGAAAAAGATAACAGTAGCTCACAGCAAAGAATATTTCAAATGACTTTTAACCAATAAAACAAAAAAGCCCAATTCTATTAGTAAGAAAAATACTTATAAGTATAACTATACTTACGTACTATTGTTTACCTATCATACTGACAAAACCTAGAAGCTTAACACAAGAGAATGGAGAACAGGTTTACTCATTGTCTGGGAGTGTAAATTGATACAACTTCAATGAGAAATTGACAATTTGGAATATCCATCAAAAATATAAAAGCAAAGACCCTTTAGGCTAAGAGTTTACTTTTGAGCAATTTAGACAAAGATATTTTTATAGATGATAAATGTCATGTGTTCATTGTTCTCTATTCAAGCATTGTTTCTTATAGCAAAGATTAGAATCAACCCAGTTATCCATCAAGTAGGGGATTAAATTACACTGCATTTATCCCAGAAGTCCACACACTATAGCCCACAGGCCAGGTCCAGTTAAACACCTATTTATGTGTGGTGCACAAACCATTGTTTTTACATTTTAGATGGTTTAAAAATTCAGGAGGATAATATTCTGTGATGCTTGAAAATTATATGAAGTTCTAAGTTCAGTGTCACTAAAGGTTTATTGGAATACAGCCATACTTGTCCATTTACATATTATCTATGGCTACTTTTGTCCTATGGAGTTGACTTGTGACAGAGACCATATGTGCCACTCTCATTGCTTCCCACTGCTGTTTGGCTCACTGTATATTGCAATGACACAGTTAGAATTTGACTTTGTTTCAAGTCCCATACAGCTAATATGTAGAATATCATGACCTAAATAGAACCATAAAAATGATAAATCTCCATATATGCAAGAAAAATTTTATTTGGAAGTAATACATATTCAGTAACAAAGACTTTTGGAAAAAAACATACAGGCACAACTAGAAAAATAATTATGTATTATTTTATCACTTTCTAGAGCAACTAAAATCCAAGGATAAAACATCCTTTTACCAAGCCACTGATTTCTATACTACTATTTCAGAGATATGTAACACACTTGATGGAGAATGAGAAATTAGGGATTTTCAGCTGATCAGAGAAATACTGCTTGAAGGACATTTTTTCTAGTGCTGAGGTTTACAGTATATGGTTATATATGCTGCAAAGCAAACTTTTTTCCATTTTCTGCCAAAATAAACATGAGTTTGAGCACTTCCTATCATGGCATTTTTTAGTGTATTTTTAGCATTCATCTGGGTTTGTTATTTTACTCTCACTTTGTGGTTTTCATGGACACCTATCCTAATCTCTCCTGAGTCATATAGTATCTGCCTCCTAGGTGTAACTTAATTAACACCCTGCCAATTTATCACTAAATCAGGCAATTGTTAAACAATTTTGCTCAAAAATTGTCCTCTCCCTTTGGCCTAAGCAATGCAGCCAGAACCATGGACTGGAATCAAATCATGTTTCTCCACGTGCTTGCTGTTAAGAGGATTTAATACTCTGATCGGGGGAAAATAAAATTTGCACAGGATATTTAATGAATCAAAACATACTCAGATTGAATGATTAGAAATTCTCAGTTAATTACTAGAAAGGAAAATAATTAAATTACAATTCAGCCTTTTCATGGGTTACTGGAGTGAATGCTAAGATGATCCCTTTCAATCATTTTTCTATTAAAAGGAAGCAGGGACATTGATAGATGCAATTTTGCTTTTTTTACTCTTTCTAAACTATATAATTTAAATTTTGTTTTATGCCCCAGTTGCTTACACAACTCTGTGTAATGTTAATTGGCTTCTGAGATGAAAGCTCAGCTTATGTATATACAAAGAAGCATTTGGGAATTTCTAAGTAAAGATTTAGGCAAAATTTGTAGTCATCTTGATATCCTGCTTATATTGATTTATTTGAGAGTATGTTCGAACTTAGAGTGGAATTTGGTCGTTCTAAAGAAACTAAGACATGTGCTTTGAGGCACCTGTCTGGCTCAGTCAGTAGAGCACATGAGTCTTGATCTCAGGGTTATAAGTTTGATCCCCATGTTGAGTGTAGAGATTACTTGAAAATAAAATCCTTAAAAAAAAAGATATTATGTGCTCTATAGCTATAGGCATAATCCTAGCTAAACACCACAGTTTTTTTAATAGGTAGGAAGGAAGTTTTATTTTAAATCTAGGAATTAACAGAATTTATCCATCTATTCTTTTAATCTTGCCATGTAGTTATTTTATGATAAATTATTAAAGGAAAGAAGGGGAAAATAAAGGTAGATGGAAATATATACTTTCCTGAGGAAATTAACATAGTTGCAGGAGAGAAATTCTCAATACTCTATATTAGGGTCAATCTCAAATGCGAATCACAGAAGTTTCTCTTCTATTATGGCATATAAAGATACATGAGAGGTACCCCAAATCCCAGTATTAAGAAGTTTTTAAATTGTTAATTAATTAAGCTTGCTTTCTTTAGCCACTCTCCTTACAGTGTTAACATTTCTAGGAGGGAGATTAGGTTGTCCTTGTCAAAATGGGTAAATGTGACAGGAGCACTGACATGTAAGTGGTGAGGACTAGAAAGAGAACATGAGTAATTTGAATGGCATTAGGGACCTAATGGGACCCTAAAGGGATCTTTAAGTCCACCAATAAGGTGAGTGGTAAGGGTTGGTATATGGTCTAAATGTAGTGATTCTCAAACTATTGTTTGTATCAGAATCACCAGGAAGCCTCTTATTTATAATACTCCATTCCAGGGTTTCTGATTCAGCAGGTTTGGGGCAAGGCTTATGGACCTGCAGGTCAAAGAATTTCCCAGATGATTCTAATAATCCTGGTTTAGAAGCCACACCGTAGAAATATCCCTGTTGGGTAGGCAACTGGGATGCATTTGGAGGGGGGGAAGGAAAGGGTGTACTTTGTACTGAAAAGCGTAAGGCTTATTGCTGGGATCACATAGGACTTCAGATTTTTTTCATTTCATGAAGCTTAAATTGAGAGGAAAATGGAGAAGAAGTTGTATTTGAGAGAATATTAGCAACTTAGAAAAAATGTTTATATTTTACCAGTAGGTCTCATTCTTTCGAGGAATATAAAAAATAGTGAAAGGGATTATAGGGGAGATAAAATGAGTGGGAAATATCAGTGAGGGAGACAGAACATGAGAGACTCCTAACTCTGGGAAACGAACAAGGGGTAGTGGAAAGGGAGGTGGGTGGGGGGTTGGGGTGACTGGGTGACAGGCACTGAGGGGGGCAGTTGATGGGATGAGCACTGGGTGTTATGCTATATGTTGGCAAATCGAACTCCAATAAAAAAATACCAAAAAATTTTTTAAAAAATACAAAAAATATTTTACCAGTAGGAAAATTATATTCCTCATATTTTGTGCCCATTTAAATGGCTAATATAAAAAGGTTTTCTGTGTTTCTACCAGTAAGTACTATCATAATATGGCCTCATTCATTTCTCTATCCAAATTATAATCTTTGGATGAAAAGACCACATTTAGTGATAAACTAACATCTGTCATATCATCAAAAATTCTTCAGCCACTAAAAGGTTAGATTGGTTAGTCCACTCTGTATATTGTGCAGCCTTTAGTGAATGGGACAAGGTTAAACCTAGAATTTTGAAGGTTATATAGAGATTAATTAAGTGATTGATCCTCAGTTTATGTGAATCAGAATTACCTGGGGTAGGGAGAAAAAAACAGAGGGTCAGGCTCATTGAATTAGTATAAGGCCTGCATTTCTCTCTCTCTCTCTCTCTCTCTCTCTCTCTTTTAAGATTATTTATTTATTTATTCTTGAGAGACAGAGAGAGAGGCAGAGACACAGGCAGAGGGAGGAGCAGGCTCCATGCAGGGAGCCCAATGTGGAATTCGATCCTGGGACTCCAGGATCACACTATGGGCCAAAGGCAGGCGCTAAACTGCTGAGCCTCCCAGGCTGCCCTGCATTTCTCTTTTTACCAAGTTCTTCAGATAAGTTTACAGCAGGGCCTGAGAATCTCTGGTTTAGAGCTGTGCTTCTTAAACTATCTATAATGAACCAAATTTTTGATTAATTTCCAGTCATCATAGGCCAAGATTTTTGTAAAATGAAATAATTTCCAAAAAGGAAATTTAAAAACAAATATAAAACATTAGCCCTGGAGAATGATAGACTCTAAGATCCTACCAGAGGGCTCACACAGAAAACACTATACAACCAAGAGGCATTGAAGAGTGATCAGAAACAGACAGCTTCTGATCAGGAGTATGTGGTCAAAGTACGGAAGGGAGCTAGCTGAAGTAAGTTCCCCATTTTTGTAGCTTTTACCCTTGAGCTTCATATAGTTGTATTACTGAAACCCAGGTTTGGCTGCCTGTAGCTTGATAGGCCAATACTCAAGAGATGAGTTTTGATTGGGAAGGAATTTGAGCTTTATCCAGGAGGCCAGCCACCTGGGGAGAAGGCAGACTCCTGTCCAAAGCCAGCTCTGAGGTTTCTGCCAGTCCTAGAGATTTTAAAGGGATTTAATTAGTGAAAGGAATGTAGTGGTTTGTAACATTTCTTGATTACCTGCAGACTGGATGATGTTAGCTACAGAGTTAGCTAGCTAGTTTTTTTTTTTCCTCTGGTCCCATGGCTAAGTTTATTGTATTTGTTCTTTTATAAAATTAAAAACCTTAAAAACCAGGCCTAAGCAACAGCTTGAGTCCCTCTATTCACAAAGACTGAGAAGTCTTGGCTTGGCTTTCTGGTACTGGGACACAGAGTATGGAGGGACATGGGGTGTGGAGGGTTGAGAAGATGGTGCCAGAGCAAAGGGCCGAGAGTCATGGACGGAAGAGGGAGAGAGGAGCCACGAGCCATAGTCCCTGAGTTACAATTCACATCTTAAGAAGGCTTAGGCTGAGGGCAAGGGCAAGGCTCACTGAAGCTCTGGTGGTTCTGTAGGGAAGGAAGCAAAGGCCAAGATGCCTCCTCATCTTTGCTTTGGGCTCTGGGTCTTGCTCCCCAAGTGGGTCAGGAAAAGGGTCCCTACCAAGGAGTGCTGTTATAGTTGAATTCTCATGATTTCCAGTTTTGGTGGAGCTTATATGACTATATCCAATTACCAAAATTCACCAAGCTATACCTACAGTGAGTGTACAGATTATTGTATGTAAATTATACCTCAATAAAGCTATTTAAAACCCATGTAATAAAGTAGACTCAACCTTAAAAATGAAACATTAGATTCTAAAGAAGTTAGATAATGAAGAAATTGAAAGCTTCTGGAAAATATTAGTTAGTTCCTATTAGATTTATTTTCCAAATTGTGAATAGAATGAAATGTCAACATAAGAAGACAGCTCATCCAACATTTTAATTTTTACAGTTTAGGTAACTGAATGCTGGAATCCTTGCAAATTCATCACTGTTGTGATGAGAGCTAATGTAATAATTGGCTTAGTTTTCAAAGTTTTCCAGAACTGATGAATGTAAGTACATAAAATATCCATAATTCATTGTTAATATCAATTTTAGTAGTATAAATACAAGCCTCAATGTTTTATTATTTATCAGAAAGAATTGCCTTATCAAATTTTTATAAATATTTCTAAATGCTTGTCCTGATGTTTGTCTATATCTCACTGAGGACCAGTCACACACATTCTGGTCTGTGGACCACGCTGTGAGTGACAGTGATGTAAAGAACTGGAGTGAACTAGTTGTCCCAGATAGAGTAATGGAAGGTGAATTTATAACCTCTGCTTTGGGGTATTCCAAGGAGCTCACTGTATCCAGTTTGTTAATATGAAGCTAAAGCAACCAAATAACTTTTGTGATGTGTTCTATTAGTTATTTGCATATGTATTTGTCTTCATTAAGTAAACTGTGAGCTACTGGAAGTGAGCCTATAACCTATTCAACCCTCTCTTGAATTGTTTAGCACAGTCTTATAAATAACCCCTCAGGATAAAATCAATGAATCTTAATTTTTGTTAAAAGAATACTGGCTGTGTCTAATTTATTTTTTTAAGTTTTTAAATTCCAGCTAGTTAACATAGTGTTATATTAGTTTCAGATGTATAATTAGTAATTCAACACTTCTATACATCACCTGGTGTTCATCATGACAAATGCACTTCTTAATTCCCATTACCTGTTTAACCCATCCTTCCGGTAATCATCAGTCTGTCTATAATTAAGTCTGTTTCTTGATTTGTCTCTCTCATCTTTTCCCTTGTTGATTTAGCTTCTTAAATTCCATATGAATGAAATCATATGATATTTGTCTTTCTCTGACTGACTTATTTCACTTAGCATTATATTCTCTATCTTTATCCATGTCATTGCAAATGGCAAGATTTCATTCTCTTTATGGCTAAATAATATTCCATTGCATATATACAACACATCTTCAGCAACTGATGGACACTTGGGCTGCTTTTATAGCTTAGTTATTGTAAATGATGCTGCTATAAATGTAGGGCTACATGTATCCCTTTGAATTAATGTTCTTATATTCTTTGGGTAAATACCAAGTAATTGCTGGATCATAAGGTAGTTCAATTTTAAAATTTTGAGGAACCTCCATACTGTTTTTCACAGTGGCTACACCAGTTAGCATTCCCACCCAACAGTGCACGAGGGTTTCCCCTTTCCCACATCCTCCCCAACACCTGCTGTTTCTTCTGTTGTTGATCTTAACCATTCTGACAGGTATAAGGTGGTATCTCATTGTCATTTTGATTTGCATTTCCCTGATAATGAGTGACGTTCAGCATGTGTTCATGTGTGTCTGTTGGCGATCGGTATATCTTCTATGGAGAAATGTCTGTTCATGTCTTCTGCCCATTTTTAAATTAGCTTATTTGTTTTTTGGATATTGAGTTGTATCAGTTCTTTACATATTTTGGATACAAACCCTTTATCAGATATGTTATTTATAAATATCTTCTCCCATTCCATAGCTTGCCTTTTACTTTTGTTGATTGTTTCCTTTGCTGTGCAGAAGGTTTTACTTTGGTGTAGTCCCAATAGTTTATTTTTATATTTGTTTCCTTTGCCTCAGGAGACATATCTAGAAAGATATTGCTACAGCCAATGTCAAAGAGGTCACTGTGCTCTCTTTTAGGATTTTTATGGTTTCAGGTCTCACATTTAAGTCTTTAAATCATTCTGGACTTATTTTTGTGTGGTGTAAGAAAGTGGTCCAATTTTATGCTTTTGCATATTGCAGTCCAGTTTTCTCAACACCATTTATTGAAGACACTATCTTTTTCTCATTGGATTTTCTTTCCTGCTTTGTTAAAGAAAGATTGACTACTACTACTTCATCAATTGTGAATTAATTTCTGGGTTTTCTATTTGTTCTGTTGATGTATGTGTCTATTTTTAAAAAGATTTTGTTTATTTATTCATGAGAGACATAGAGAGAGAGAGGCAGAGACATAGGCAGAGAGAGAAGTAGGCTCCATGCAGGGAGCCCAATGAGGGACTTGATCCCGGGATGCCAGGATTATGCCCTGGGCCAAAGGCAGATGTCCAACTGCTGAGCCACCCAGGCATCCCTGCTTTGCTTTTTCAAGATTGCCTTGACAATTCAGGATCTTTTGTGGTTCCATACAAATTTTAGGATTGTTTGTTCTAGTTCTGTGAAACATGCTGTTGGCATTTTGATAGGGATTGTATTAAATGTGTAGATTGCTTTGGGTAGCATACACATTTTAACAATATTTGTTCTCTCAATCCACAAGCATAGAATGTCTTTCTTTGTGTTGTCTTCAATTTCTTTCTTTCAACAGTGTTTTATAGTTTCCAGAGTACAGGTCTTTACCTCTTTGGTTATGCTTGTTTCTAAGTATCTTATTATTTGGGGGTGCAATTGTAAATGGGATTGTTGTCTTAATTTCTCTTTCTGCTCCTTCATTATTAGCATACACCAGTAATACAACAGATTTCTGTACATTAATTTTGTATCCTGCAACTTTACTGAATTCATTTATCAGTTCTAGCAGGGTTTTTTTTTTTTTTGGTGGAGTGTTATGATTTTCTCTATATAGTATTATGTCCTCTATGAATAGGGAAAGTTTCACTTGTTCCTTGCCAATTTAGATGCCTTTATTTCTTTCTCGTATACTGTAGCTAGGACTTCTAGTACTATGTTGAATAAAAGAGGCGAGAGTAGGCATCCTTGTCTTCTTCCTGACCTTAGAGGGAAAGTTCTCAGTTTTTCTCCATTAATAATGGTTTTAGCTGCGTTTTTTTCATATATGGCCTTTATTATGTTGGGGTATATTCCTTCTAAACCTTTTTTGTTAAGGATTTTTATCATCAATGGATGTTATACTTTGTTGTTTTCTGAACTTATTGAAGTGATCCCTTGGTTCTTAGCCTTTCTCATATTGATGTGATGTATCACATTAATTGATTTGTGAATATTGAGCCACCCTTGCAAATAAGGAATATATCCCACTTGATCATAGCAGCTGCGTTTTAGATCTTTATGCCTTCACCAATGAAACTAATTTACACTTAAATGGTATCTTCAACATGACTTAAGATTTTTTAAAAAAGATTTTATTTATTTATTCATGAGACACACACAGAGAGAGAGAGAGAGAGAGAGAGAGAGAGAGAGAGGCAGAGACACAGGCAGAGGGAGAAGCTGGCTCCTCTATGCAGGGAGCCTGATGTGGGACTCAATCCCTGGTCTCCAGGATCGGGCCTTGGGCTGAAGGCGGCACTAAAACACTGAGTCACCCAGGGCTGCCCATGACTTAAGATTTTGATAGAGACAGAACAAATACATATTCAATATATGTGAACAATGATATTATAAGACATGAAATATGAAGTTGAATACTATGGGTTATTGCCACAGTGTGTTCCACTTTGTATCATGATTAAGAAACCCAGACTTTGTCAAACAATGGCCTATAAAAGTAAGTTATATAACTTTTTAATAAAATAGTAAATTCTGGGCAGCCCGGGTGGCTCAGCGGTTTAGCGCCGCCTTCAGCCCAGGGTGTGATCCTGGAGTCCCGGGATGAAGTCCGACAACAGGCTCCCTGCATGGAGCCTGCTTCTCCCTCTGCTTGTGTCTCTGCCTCTCTCTCTCTCTCTCTCTCTCTCTCTCTCTCATAAATAAAATCTTAAAAAAAAAAAAGAATAGTAAATTCTTATCAACAAAGCTGGTAGTTTGCTGCTCTGAACGTGTCGATACTTCATTTTACCCTTTTATTCACAAGATATACTCCAGGAATATACACCAAGATCAATACAGACTATAATTCAGACAGAGCTAATTCAAATGTGGAAATTCACACATTGGAACTATCTTACAACCAGGATATAATTTCAATAATATGTAATGATAATTTTGATTATTGTTTATATTTTGTTATTTAAAGCAATATTGGTAATAACTGAAAAAAATTCTATTTTATTGATTCCATTTTGCAACAGAAGGCAACCATGAGGATCCTGATCAGGATGGGATTGGTAACTGGGAAGGTACCCTGAAGCTAGCTGGAGTAGGTTTCTGTAGAAAGGAATAATCAGAAAAGACAAGAGGTAATCCCTGTAGGGATGTATGGAGAGGCCAGTGAGGGGGAAAATTAGTGTAAAGGCAAACAAACTAGAGAGGTCCTGTGCCCCCAAGATACCAGAACAGTAGTCCTAATTCATATAGAGAGCTAAGAGCAGCCATATGCTTCACTCCTTCAGGTCTTGATTCATATTTCAACTCTATTTACCAGTTTCTGTGACCCTGGGCAAGTTGCTTAATGTCTCTGTACCTTAGTATCATTATCTACACAATAAACTTTTTAAAGGTGAGAATTAAATAGAATAATACCTGTAGGGGCACCTGGGTAGCTCAGTCTGTTAGGCATCCAACTCTTGATTTCCGCTCAGGTCATGATCTCAGGGTCCTGGGATCCAGCCCTGTATTAGGCTCCATCCTGAGCATGGAGTCTGCTTGAGATTCTCTCTTTCCTTCTCCCTTTGCTCCTCCCCCACTCATATGCTTTCTCATGTTCTCTCTCTCTAGGAAAAAAAAAAAAAGTACCTGTAAAAAACCTGTAAAAGAGTATCTGGTTCATGATACACACCCACTGAATATTTGTGTCTTGTTCTGATATCTGTTTGATTGTTTTTATGTATGCCATTAGTCCTTTTTCTGTGGTATACATTGCAAATATTTTCTCCCATTTAGTCAGTTGTTCTTGGATTTTGTTTTTGGTGGATTTTTGTCTATAATAATAAAGAAAAGTTAAAGTTACTCTTTCTTTATATTCCCTCTAAATTTAAGTAATAGTTAGAAAACCTTTCCCTGCACCAAGGTTAAAGAGAAATTTACTCATGTTTTCAAATACTTGTTTGGTTTCTTTTCTTTTTTATATTAGAATTCTAATCCTTTTGAAAATCATTTTTCCATATGGTGTGAAAAGTAAATCTAAGTTTATCTTTTGCCAAATGGCCACACAGTTGTCCCATCATGCTTGTTTTCATTTCATTTTATTTTCATTGGGCGCCTATTAGGTGTCAGGCACATTCAGTAAACAAATAAAACTAATAGATAGTCATGTCCTTTACACTTTTGTCAAGGGTTACAAAGGAAACAAATAGGATGCTAGGAGAAGACACAGGGAACATATAGTCATCTAGGAGCTCATCTAGAAAATAAAAACCTTTCTCTAGCCATAAGGTGGGGGAGACTGTGAAGAAGAAATGGATGTTTAGGTATTTAATTAAGAGTTCATATATCTTTTTTGTGAAGGAAGAGACCTTCTTCTATAGACGTGTAACTTAGAACCAGAAACATTAGGGCAATGGGGTGCTTCATGAGCCTTCTCATTTGGAAGTATGTGAGCAGTATCGAGGCTAAATGAGCAGTCAAATGTTTATAAAAGGAATTCTGACATTGGATCAAACAAACATTGTACTCTACAGTCTCTTCCATCTTTGATATTCTAGGATTCTTTGTTCTTGTATTCATTTATCTGCTGTCTTTTTAACTATACTAATTATTTTAGTGGTTTTTGTAGGGGTGAAAATATGTATCTTTTTACCTTGTCACCATCAACTCACATCTAATATTGTATCACTTCACATAAAATGGAAGAACTTTGCTACTGTAGAGCTCCAATTATCCGTTACTCCCCATTCATTTCCCTAGTTGCCCTATGTATTTATTTAATCTAGATACATTATAGATCCCAAACTACAATTTCATGAGCCTTGTGTTTTAAATGAAAAAAGTACTCTTTTATATTTACTCATATATTTAACATTTCTGGTACTCTTCTTTCCTTTCTAAAGGTCCAAGGAACATTTACCTTTAGCTTGAAGATCTTCCTTTAGCATTTTTTGTAATGCAATTCAGCTAATGACAAATTCTTAATTTTTATTTAGCTAAAACTCCCTTTTGTTTCAATTCTTGAGGAATATTTTTGCTAGATATAGAATTCTTGGCTAACAGTTTTTGTTTTCCTTCCAGCACTTTAGAGATGTCATTCTACTGTCTTGGGACTTCATTTTTCTAATGAGAAATGAATAAACGGTATTGTGATGTTTTTTTCCTCAGGCTGATTTGAGATTTTGACATTTTTGTGTTTCAGCAATTTGATTATGATGTGTCTAGGAGTGATTTTCTTTGTACTTATTCCTCTTAGGATCTGCTATGTTTCTTGAAACGTGTAAATTTAAGCCTTTGACCAAATTTTGGAAAGATTTTGCCATTATTTCTTTATTTTTGCATCACAGTCTTTATCTTCTCTTCTATAATTACCTGTATATTAGACCATTTTATTTTATCCCAAAGATCTCTGAGGCTGTTTGATTTTTTTTTTTTTTTATCCCTCCCCACACTATTTTTACAATTAGGTGCTTTCAATTGATTGGTCTCCAAAGGCACTCTTATGTTTCCCAATCTGCAGTAACTTCACCAAATTAACTATTTTCACATACTGTATTTTTATTTATTTATTTTATTATTTATTTATTTATTTATTATTTTATTTATTTATTTTAGTTTTTTTTAAAGATGTTATTTATTTATTCATGAGAAACACACAGAAAGAGAGAGAGACAGAGACACAGGCAGAGGGAGAAGCAGGCTCCATGCAGGGAGCCCAACATGGGGCTCCATCCTAGGTCTCCAGGATCCCACCCTGGGCTGAAGCCTGCGCTAAACTACTGAGCCACCCAGGCTGCCCCACATACTGTATTTTTAATTCTCAAATTCCCATTTGGCTCTTCCTATTTGTTCATTTGCTAAGTGCGTATTTTCCTATGTGAACTTTAGCATAGTTACACTGGCTATTTTTAACATAACTTGCTTACTTCAAGTCATAAAAACGTAGCTTTGTGTATAGTTTTCTATTTTATTGGTATGAAAGTATAATTAGAGGCATAAAGTATATTTTACTTACTATATGGCCTAATTTACATCTTTTAAATATTTAGATATATGGAATTACGGCCTTTCTTTTTTCTCTTTTCTGAGGCCTAGAATAAACGAGCTACAGGAGATAAGGTTGCAGGCATCAGATTGCAGATGAAGAGAATTCTAGACATTCAATAGAATATTATTTTAAGAATAATGTGTTGACTAATTTAAAAAATTGAAGCTCTATGGAGCCATATTTTATAAAGAATGATCTAGTCCAGAATATGAAGGAAATATTTGGGGAAGATAGGAGTTGAATAAGAGCACAAGCAAGACTCTGTGAAATGATAAAAGCTAACAGTGATGACAGTGTAAATGTGAATTTAAAAAAATAATAAGAATAAAATGCATTAAAGGAAGAATTTATTTCTTGTTCCTTGGAAGTGCTGTAGAACTTGGATAGTTAGGGCTGAAGATAGTGTGGCTTTAAATGACAAATAAGTAAAATGCTTTAGACCATCACCTTGTAATAAAGGCATTGCATTTGTAAAGTCCTTCAATTGACTTTGAATTTATTTTATAGCTGTCTGTGAAACTGTAAGCATGTTGTTTGTATTTTTCACATATTAGTGGTTTTTTTCCAGCCTTATTGAGATGATATTGATGTAAAATATTGCATAAATTTAAGGTATACAGTGTAAGGATTTGATATATGTATATATGCAAAGAGATTTCTACAAAAAAACTTAGTTACCATGCATTACCTCACATAAGTTAACACTTTTTGTGTATGTGGTAAAATCTTGATATTTTCTCTCTTGGCAGTTTTCAAATATACAGTATAGTATTGTGAAATATAGTCATGCTCTACATTACATTTCCAGAACTTAATTATAACTAGAGTTTGTACCCTTTGACCTACTTCACACATTTCCCTGATTTGTACCCCACATCCCTGGCAACCACTAATCTGTTCTGTTTCTATGAGTTAATTTTTTTCAGATTCTACATATAAGTGAGATGATGCAGTATTTGTCTTTCCCTGTGACTTATCTAGCGTAATGCCCTCCGGGTCCATTCAAAAAATAAATGGCAACACTTCCTTCCTTTTAATGGCTGAATAATATTCGTGTGTGTGTGTGTGTGTGTGTGTGTGTGTGTGTGTGACTTTTTAAAATCTATTTATCTATTTATGATACTTAGGTTCCTTCTCTGTTTTGGCTGTTATAAATAATGCTGAAATGAAGATGGAGATACATGTATCTTTTGGCATGAGTGTTTTCATTCCTTTGGATAGGTATCCATATATGGAATTACTGAATCATATGGTAGTTCCATTTTTAATTTTGAAAGGAACCTCCATACTGTTTTCCATAATGGCTGTACCAGTTTACATTCCCACCAGATGGACCAGAACTCCTTTTTCTCTATATCCTCACCAACATTTGTTATTTTTGATAGTAGCCATTTTAACAAGCATGGAAAGATTTCTCACTGTGGTTTTGATCTGTATTTCCCTGATGGTTAATGATATTGAGCATCTTTTCATGTACCTGCTGGCCATTTGAATATCATCCATGGGAAAATGGCTATTCAGGTCATTTGCTCATTTTTAAAAAAAGATTTTATTTATTTGAGAGAGAGAGAGAGAGAACACAAGTGGGGAGAGGGGCAGAGGGAGAGAACTCCAAGCAGACTCTGTGCTGATCACGGAGCTGATGGGGGAGAGAGAGGGTGCTCCATCTTATGACCCCAAGATCATGATCTGAGCCGAAATCAAGAGTTGGTCACTTGACTGACTGAGTCACCTAGGTGCCCCCCTTGCTTATTTTTAAATCAGATTATTCTTATTTGTCTATTGAGTTGTATAATTCTTCAGAGGTTTTAGATGTTAACCCCTTATTAGATATGTGGTTTGCAATTTTTCTTCCATTATGTAGGTTGCATTTTTACTTTGTTGATCATTTCTTTTCCTAGGTAGGAGCTTTTTAGTTGGATATAACCTTGTTTATTTTTATTTCTGTTACTTGTGCTTTTGGTATTAGCTATTTTAAAATTCTCTTCTGCTAAGTCAACATTCAAGGTCAATCAGGATTAATTTACTTTTGATGACATTCCATGGTTTCTTTTTTCTGCCCAACTAAATTTTTTATTTTATCCTTGGTTTTGTCAAATATAGACTGCATTCTATTGTATTTTTCAAATATTGAAGAAAACAGTTAATTTGGCTAAATCAAATTCTAAATGCCTGTCTACTTTGTGATTGTAATAGCTAGAATCTCTGTGCATTGTCTTCAGTCTTGTTTGGATTGCTTGGGGTCTGTCCCACTCAATGTATCAGCCAGGAGCTTGGACAGAGTTTATGCCATAATATGGGATTTTCCTCTCTATTTCCTTTTCATCGTCATCACTATCTTCCCATTTGTTTTGTGCACTTGAAACTTGATGCTCGTTTTTCAAGGCAGTAAAACTGCTGGTTTGGATTTGAGTTGTAGAGGCTCACATGTCATTGACCAGAGCCTTACTATGCCATTACCTTTTCCAAGTGTATGTTATCTCGGGCTCCAACACAGTGCTTTCCACACAGTATCTGCCTGTTTTCTGTCTCACTTTCCAGTGCCTTCAAGTAATTTTGTTGAATGTTTATAGTTTTCCTCTAATAGAAACTATTCCACTGCAAAATTTTCTCAATATATGTGAAAGGATGAGAGCATTGTTTTACAATGGTATTTTTAATTAATGTACAAATCTGTGATTTAAACAAGATTTCCTTTATTAGGCTGTTAGTAGCATTACTCAGAATAAACACTCATGTATCCTTTAATCCAGACTGATCAAGAACAAAATGAAAGAGTAATATATATTTAAATGATAATGCATTTGACACTATTTATACTACTTTCTATGCTTGTGATATATTTCACAATTATTGACCATATTTTTTTCATAAAACAATTATAACTAAATCTAGCATTCTAATAAAAATCGAATAAAAAACATTATAATATGGCACTAGCATAAATTTCAGTGGCTGAGAACATTGTAAAATAACTTAGCATCAATTACTGTGCTTTTACTAAAGAAAATGCATCTTCTTTTGGAATTTTTTAAAATTTAAAACAACATCTTAAGAAAGTCAAGCTCAAAGATGTTGTTTTACTCAGGAATATAGTAAAGAATTTTACTTAAATGAAGGGAATCAGAAAATAATTTTTATATTTGCTTGATTAAATAAATAATTCTAGATCATTAGAATATAGCATGGTGCCTCCCAAGCTTTATTTAGCTTAGAAGTTGCCATTTTCTGAAAAATCCAACCAGCCTTCTACTCTGTACTGCTTTGAATGATGACAGCTGAGAAGTGAAAATAGTGTGAAAAGGAAAAATCTTCTGTTACAAATGTTCTCTCCTGAATCTCCCCAGTGTTCTTGTAAGAAACTCAGGGACTGAACAGTTGATTTGGAGGTCATTGTACCTTTCCTCAATTCTTAAAAGAAATACCTTTATTTGTAAGCCTACAACAAAATCTTAAGATAAATTGCTTTTTTTCTATAGTCTACTTGATGCCATAAATCAATTTTGGAACAAGATAGAATAGAAAATATAAAAAAAACATACATTTCTACTCTAAAGTAAATGGTGATAAGTGGTCCCACTGCACTAGCAAAATAAATGAGACTATAACTATGAGGAAATTGGAGCTATTCCTTTTATTTTAAACAACTGTCTTTTGAGAAAAAAGTGAAGCTTCTTGTTTTTCATCTTCTCAGTATAATTTGGTATGCTCTTAGAACTGATTATTTTTAAATTGCACAAACAGATTTGTAGTAAGAATGTCATTATGGGGAAAGGAGTCCAAAATGGCAGCATAGAAAGATCATGAACTTATATTCTCCCATGGACACATCAAATCTACAGCTACATAAAGATCACTGCTCTCTGAAAAAGATCTGAAAACTAGATGAACTGCTCTTTACGACATAGGATAAAAGGACCACATCACAATGAGTAGGAGAGACAGAGACAACCCCAGGAAAAAACCCACCCAGAATGTGGCAACATACAGTAGGGAGGGATCTCACCAGACAGGTGTTTCTGCTAGAGGAGCAAGGAGTTGATGACCCATGTCAGGCAGCCCAGCACCTGGGATCTGCACTTGAGGGACAAGCCCCCAGAATGTCTGGCTTTGAAAACCAACAGAGCTAATGTCCAGGGGTCCCAAAGTACTATGGGAAACTGAGATTCTTCTCTTAAGAGGACTTGTGTAGAGTCTCACTAACCTTAAGACCTGGCAAACAAAACAAAATATCCAACAGTTTGGAAAGTACCCAGACTACACGTGAGGGAGATTCATTTGCTGATCTGGGCACATTGACTGGAAGGGAAGGAACAGTTGAGATGTTCCATGGAGATGGAAGCACTGGCAGATACCATTATTAGACTCTCCACATAGTCTACAAGCACAAGCAGGCAAGCTCAGACATGGCATCCAGCCACCATGCTAGGATGGGTAGGGTGAATAGTTGTAGCACTTGCTAATCTGGGAAAGAGAATAGAAATTCAAATCCAGGAAGCCTAGAGAGTTCCAAATAAGAGGAACACAGAAACTCATACCAAGCCACATTATGATTAAAATGGCAGAAGTTAAAGAATTTTAAAAGTGACAAGAGTAAATCAAACATTTATGTGCAAAGGAAACCCTACAAGGCTATCAGCAAGTTTCTCAGCAAAATATTTGCAAGACAGGCAGCTGTATGACCTCTTCAAAGTGTTTAAAGGAAAAAACTTCCATCTAAGAATACTCAAAAAATTATCATTCAGATTTGAAGGAGAGGTAAAGCTTTTACTAGACAAGCAAAAGCCAGCTTTACAGCAAATATTAAAATACTTCTTTATGATAAAAAGAAATAGTACTAATTAATAGGAAAATGTGAAAGAGAAAATCTCACTGGAAAGATAAATATATAGTAAAGGTAGTGGATGTATCATTTATTAAGCTGCTAAGAAGTTTAAAAGACAAAAGTAGTAAATTAGCTATATAATTATGAGTCAAGGAATACATAAAATTAAAAAAAAAGGAAAAAGTGATGCCAAAAACATGAAACATGAAAGAAGGGAGTAAGAATGTAGACTCTTGGGAAATGCTAAATTTAAAGTTGCTATCAACTTAAAATAGACCATTAGATTCAAAGAGTAATGTATGTAAACATCACAACAACCACAAAGCAAAAACTTATAGTAAATATGTTTACATTTTTAACATAAGTTAACAAAATGAGGAAAGAGTCTAACCAAAACATTAAAGAAGTAAACAAACCACAAGGGAAGAAAGAGAAGAAATAACTAACAGAGAATTTATAAAATCAGAAAATGAACAAAGTGACAGTAAGTACAAACCTATGAAAACTTACTTTAATTTTAAATGGACTAAATACTCTAACCAAAAGACTTGTAGTGGCTGAGTGGATTTTTTTTTAAAGACACATATATATACTGTCTATAGAGACTCACTTCAGAAGTAAGGAGACAGGGGATCCCTGGGTGGCGCAGCGGTTTGGCGCCTTTGGCCCAGGGCGCGATCCTGGAGACCCGGGATCCAGTCCCACATCGGGCTCCCGGTGCATGGAGCCTGCTTCTCCCTCTGCCTGTGTCTCAGCTTCTCTCTCTCTCTCTCTCTCTCTTTCTCTCTCTGTGTGACTATCATAAAATAAAAAAATTAAAATTAAAAAAAAAGGAGACAGACTGAAAATGAAAGGAAAAAGACATTATATGCAAATGAAAAAAAGAAAGCTGATATAGGTATACTCTTTTCAGACAAAGTAGACTTTAAAACATAGACTGTACTAGAAGATGAAGAGGAGAACTACATAATGATAAAGGAGTATATCCAGCAAGAAAATATATCATCTGTAAATATATATCCAGCCAACATGGGAGCACCAAAATTTACAAAACCAATATTAAGCAGAATTAAAGGGAAAAATTGACATCAATACAATAATAGTAGGGGATTTTCCATCCTTTGACAGATGATTCGTGGTAGGGAGTCGGTAAGAAAACAACAGGGACTAAGACTTACTGGAGTTACTAGATATATACAGAACATGCTGTCCAAAAGCAGCAGAATATATGCTCTTCTCAAGTACAGTGGAACATTCTCCAGAATAGATTACATGTTAGGCCACAAAACAAGTCTCAGTAAATTCAAGAATATTGAAATTATATCAAGTATATTTTCCGACCACAATGCTATGAAACTAGAAACCAATTACAAGAAGAAAACTGGAAAAACTACACATGCATGGAGCTTAAACAACATCCTATTGAACAATTAATGAGTAATAGAATAAATCAAAAGAGAAATTTGAAAGTATATAGAGACAAACGGAAACAGAAATACAACATATCAAAATCTATGGAATATAGCAAAAGTGGTTTAAATAAAAAGAAATTTATGGGATCCCTGGGTGGCTCAGCGGTTTGGCGCCTGCCTTTGGCCCGGGGCGTGATCCTGGAGACCCGGGATCGAATCCCACGTCGGGCTCCCTGCATGGAGCCTGCTTCTCCCTCTGCCTATGTCTCTGCCTCTCTGTCTCTCTCTGTGTGACTATCATGAATAAATAAATAAAATCTTAAAAAAAAAAAAAGAAATTTATTGTAATACAAGCCTCCCTGAAGAAACAAGAGAAATCTCAAGTAAACAATTTTACACCTAAAGAAAATAGAAAAAAGAACTAATAAAGCTCAAAGTTAGTCAAAGGAAGGAAACAATAAAGATCAGAGTAAAAATAAATGAAATAAGAGACTGAAAGACAATAGAGAAGCACAATAAAACTAACAGCTAGTTCCTTGAAAAGGTAAGCAACATTGATAATCTTTTAGGTGGACTCACCAAGAAAAGAGTGTTCATAAACATAAAATCAGAAATGAAAGTGAAATTACAACTGATACTATAGAGAAATACAGAGGATTATAAGAGACTACCATGAACAATTATATGCCATCACATTGAGCATCCTAGAAGAAATAGATTTCTTTTCCTTTCTTTTTCTTTTTTCTCTTTGTTTTTTTTTAATGAATTTACAGTCTATGAAGACTGAATCATGAAGAAATTTAAAAAATGTGAATAGACTAGTTACTAGTAAGGATCAGTAATCAAAAACTCTCCTACAAATAAAATACAAGGATCAGATGGCTTCACTGATTAATTCTACCAAACATTCAGAGAAGATTTAATATCCTTCCTTCTCAAATAATTCCAAAAGGTTGAAGAGGAGGAAAACTACCAAACTCATTTTATGAGGCCACCATTATCTGATCTCAAAGCCAGATAAGGACACTACAAAAAAAGGAACTTACAGGTCCATATCCATGATAAACATAGATGCAAAAATCCTCATCAAAATATTAGCAAAATAAATTTATTGTTAAGAGGATCATATACCACCATCAAGGAGAATTTATTCCAAGGACTGAAGGATGGCTTAATATTAGCAAATCAATCAACATGATGCATCAAATTTTAAAAATAAAAAATAAAAATAATAAGAGCATTTAATAGATGCAGAAGAGGCATTTGAATAAATCAATATCCAATCTTGATAAAAACCGAACAAAATGGTTGTAGAAGATAGGTACTTCAATATGAAAAAAGCCATGTATGACAAGCCCACAGCTAACATCACACTCAATGGTGAAAAGCAGAAAGCCTTTCCTCTAAGATCAAGCACAGTACAAGCATGCCCACTCTTGCCACTTTTATTCAACACAGTGCTTGAAATCCTAGCTATAGTAACAAGGCAAGAAAGAAATAAAATGGCATACAAATGGCAAAGGAAGAATTAAACTGTTAGTATTTCCTGATATGGTACTATATATATAAAACTCTAAAGACTCCACCAAAAAAGTGTTAGAAGTAATAAATGAATTTAGAAAAGATGTAAGATACAAAATGAATATACAAAAATATCTTGCATTTCTATATACTAATAATTAATTACCAAAAGAAAGAAATCAAGGCTTACAATCATATAAAAATCATAAAATATGTAGGAATAAATTTATTCAAGGAAGTAAAAGACCTATAAACTAAGAACTACAAGATGTTGATGAAAGAAATTGAAAAAGAGAAAAATAAATGAAAGGATATTCTGTGCTCATGGATTGGAAGAAGAAATGTTAAAATGTCCTTATTACCCAAAGCAATCTACAAATTCAGTGCATTCTCTGTCAAAAAACTAATGGAATTTTTCATGGAACTAGAATAATTCTAAAATTTTTGTGGACCTCGAAAGACCCCAAATAGTCAAAACAATCTTAAGAAAAAAAGAACACAGTAGGTGGTATTATGCCGCCAGATTTCAAAGTATACTACAAAGATACAGTAATCAAAACAGTGTTTTATTGACATAAAACTAAATACACAGATTATTGGATCAGTATAGAATGCCCTAAACTAAAACTGTGTGTGTGTGTATATATACATTTAATTAATTTATGAAAAAAAGGTATGAATGGAGAAAGGACAATCTCCTCAATAAATGGTGTTGGGGAATGAATTCAATGGAATGAATGGAACATTCAATGAAATGAAATTGAAAAACTCTTTTATGCCATATTTAAAAAAAAAAAAAAAACTTCCAAGTGGATTAAAGACTTAAATGGAAAATGTGAAACCATAAAACTCCTAGAAGAAAATATAGGTGGTATGCTCTGTGATATCAGTCTTAGCAATGTTTTGTGTGGGTTTTTGTTGTTGTTGTTGGGGGGTGGGGGGTGGTGGTAGGGAGATGTTACTCTACTCTCTATGTTTAGAGTAACATCTCCCTAAAGGCAAGGAAAACAAAAGAAAAATAAATAAATGGGACTACATCAAACCAAACAGCTTCTACACCGTGAATGAAATCATCAACAAAACAAAAAAGCAACTGACTGAATGGGACAAGATATTTGCTGGTCAGATATTTGATAAGGGATTAATATCCAAAATATACAATGAACTCATACAACTCAATAGCAAGGGAAAAATCCATTTAAAAAATGAGCAGAGGCTCTGAATAGACATTTTTTTCCAAAGAAGACATACAGATTAACAACAGGAATATGAAAAGATGCTCAGCATCACTAGTCATCAGGGAAATGCAAATCAAAACCACAATGAGATAATACTGTATACCTAAAAGTGGCTAGTATAAAAAGATATACAAGTGTTGGTGAGGATATGGAGAAAAGGGAACTCTTGTGCTTTGTTGGTGGGAATGCAAATTTGTGCAACCATTATGGAAAATGGTATGGAGGCTCTTCAAGATATTAAAAAAAGAGCTACCATATGATCCAGGAATTGCATTACTTAATATGTATTTGAAGAACACAGAAATACAAAAAATTAATTAGTTAATTAACTAATTTTTAAAAAGAACACAGAAATACTAAAAATATAGGCATTCTAATATTCACTGCAGCATTATTTACAACAGTCAAGATATAGAAGCAACCAACCTAAGTGTCTATTGATGGATAAATGGATAAAGATACACACACATGCACACACGAATACTACTCAGCCATAAATAAAGAATGAAATCTTATCATTTACCACAGCAAATGTGAATGTACTAAAAGATATTCAGTGAAATAAATCAGACACAGAAAAAAAAATACCATATGATCTTGCTTGTGTATGGAATCTGAGTAAAACAAAATAACACAAAACCCAGACTCATAGAATCAGAGAATAGATTGGTAGTTATCAGACGGAAGGGGTGTGGGAAATGAGGGAGGAACAAAACTGGTAAAGTGCATTAAGAAGTGTGAGCTTCCAGGTATAAAATAAGTAAGTCATGGAGATATAATAATGTATAGCATGGAGAATATAGTCAATAATATTGTATTAATTTTGTAAGGTGAGAGGTGGTAACCAGACTTACAGGGGTGACCATTTTGTGACTCTACAAATGTTGAGTCACTATGTTATACACTTGAAACTAATATAATATACATCAATTATAACTCAAAAGAAAAGAATAATGTCACTACAAAAAAATTCATTACAATCTGGGTAACTTTTGGCCTCCAAGTCTCCATTCTGACTGGATTAATGACTTCATATTGATTTGTGTGTGTGTGTGTGTGTGTGTGTGTTGCTATAGTTAAAACATGATAATCTACTCTTATATTGATCATCTTTCTTCATTAAAGATGGGAAATTACTTTCTAGACAGTCATAGACATAGACACTTTCAGAATCTTCATCTAAATGCTAAAATCTTAAGACCGTTAAATAAGATTTAGAATTTCTCACAGAAATGTTTCCCATTATTTTTCCAGTTTATTTGCAAAGCTGCCCAACTAAAGGCTTTTATCAAAAGCCTTTTTTTTTTTTTAATCCATCTCCATGACAGCTACCCCTTAGGAAAAGATAGTGAAAACCAAATGAATAAGATTTGGTTGGAAAGCAGTCACTAAACTACACAATGAAAATGTTTGATTAAATGTTATATTTACCATCTGATATTTAATGAAATAGTCGTGACTCTTTGGGAGGCAGACCAGAAGCAGTTCATCATGTGCTTAGGGGTGCACACTCAGAGTTATCTGTTCAGTTCTGTCTCTGTCACTAACTGAATGCCAGTGAGCATGTCCCCTAACCTGCTATGATTTTGCTTATTCATCTGTGAAGTGGGGTTAATAATAGAATTACCTCACAGGGCCATTGTGAGGATTAGACAAATTAATACCTGTTGAGGGTGTTAAACATGGCAGTGATCAATAAATGGTGGCTTTTATTATTAGAGGCAATTCCAGAAGACAATTATATAAAAATAATACTGTTTTCTTTTCTTAAGGGTCAGTTGTCTTTCCAAGAGGTAAGCTTGAGATCTCTGGCTCTGAAGATTGTTTTTAAACATGAGCTAAAACTACCTAGCAGTCAGAATACATCAGGTTCACTTGGATTAAAAAAAAAATCACCCAGGCTTACTTATATTATCCTGGCTGGATTTCTTCTGTTTACTTGCCATATGACTGTAGATTCTGCTTACTTTGGGCTCTGAAATTCAAGATATGGATGCTTTGGGGGAAAAAATGAACTGTTTTTTCTTTCTTCCATTCCATTTGTCTTGAAATCTAAAGAGCAATGAGCCTGGGTAGCTCCCATAGATATGATATGAGGCACTGATTTAAAAATTGCCATATGAAATTCAAGGAACAACATTGTACTTTAAAAAATCTATTCTTTTATTTTTTTATTTTTTTATTTTTAATTTATTTTTTATTGGTGTTCAATTTACTAACATACAGAATAACCCCCAGTGCCCGTCACCCATTCACTCCCACCCCCCGCCTCCTCCCCTTCTACCACCCCTAGTTCGTTTCCCAGAGTTAGCAGTCTTTACGTTCTGTCTCCCTTTCTGATATTTCCCACACATTTCTTCTCCCTTCCCTTATATTCCCTTTCACTATTATTTATATTCCCCAAATGAATGAGAACATATAATGTTTGTCCTTCACCGACTGACTTACTTCACTCAGCATAATACCCTCCAGTTCCATCCACATTGAAGCAAATGGTGGGTATTTGTCATTTCTAATAGCTGAGTAATATTCCATTGTATACATAAACCACATCTTCTTTATCCATTCATCTTTCGTTGGACACCGAGGCTCCTTCCACAGTTTGGCTATCGTGGCCATTGCTGCTATAAACATCGGGGTGCAGGTGTCCCGGCGTTTCATTGCATTTGTATCTTTGGGGTAAATCCCCAACACTAACAATGAGACTGAAGAAAGAGAAATTAAGGAGTCAATCCCATTTACAATTGCACCCAAAAGCATAAGATACCTAGGAATAAACCTAACCAAAGATGTAAGGGATCTATACCCTCAAAACTATAGAACACTTCTGAAAGAAATTGAGGAAGACACAAAGAGATGGAAAAATATTCCATGCTCATGGATTGGCAGAATTAATATTGTGAAAATGTCAATGTTACCCAGGGCAATATACACGTTTAATGCAATCCCTGTCAAAATACCATGGACTTTCTTCAGAGAGTTAGAACAAATTATTTTAAGATTTGTGTGGAATCAGAAAAGACCCCGAATAGCCAGGGGAATTTTAAAAAAGAAAACCATATCTGGGGGCATCACAATGCCAGATTTCAGGTTGTACTACAAAGCTGTGGTCATCAAGACAGTGTGGTACTGGCACAAAAACAGACACATAGATCAGTGGAACAGAATAGAGAATCCAGAAGTGGACCCTGAACTTTATGGGCAACTAATATTCGATAAAGGAGGAAAGACTATCCATTGGAAGAAAGACAGTCTCTTCAATAAATGGTGCTGGGAAAATTGGACATCCACATGCAGAAGAATGAAACTAGACCACTCTCTTTCACCATACACAAAGATAAACTCAAAATGGATGAAAGATCTAAATGTGAGACAAGATTCCATCAAAATCCTAGAGAAGAACACAGGCAACACCCTTTTTGAACTCGGCCATAGTAACTTCTTGCAAGATACATCCACAAAGGCAAAAGAAACAAAAGCAAAAATGAACTATTGGGACTTCATCAAGATAAGAAGCTTTTGCACAGCAAAGGATACAGTCAACAAAACTCAAAGACAACCTACAGAATGGGAGAAGATTTTTGCAAATGACCTATCAGATAAAGGGCTAGTTTCCAAGATCTATAAAGAACTTCTTAAACTCAACAGCAAAGAAACAAACAATCCAATCATGAAATGGGCAAAAGACATGAACAGAAATCTCACAGAGGAAGACATAGACATGGCCAACATGCATATGAGAAAATGCTCTGCATCACTTGCCATCAGGGAAATACAAATCAAAACCACAATGAGATACCACCTCACACCAGTGAGAATGGGGCAAATTAACAAGGCAGGAAACAACAAATGTTGGAGAGGATGCAGAGAAAAGGGAACCCTCTTACACCGTTGGTGGGAATGTGAACTGGTGCAGCCACTCTGGAAAACTGTGTGGAGGTTCCTCAAACAGTTAAAAATAGACCTGCCCTACGACCCAGCAATTGCACTGTTGGGGATTTACCCCAAAAATCTATTCTTTTAAAGAATAAATTGATCAATAGATGAAAGACAAAAGTGATAAAAAGGAATTTTGAAGTTCTACCTGAAAGGATATGCAATTGTTTAATGTTTTTTTTAAAAAAAAAAAAAAAGAAAGAAAGAAAAAGAAACTGTGCCAGGTAAAGTTAGGAATTGAGAAAAAAGAGACCCGAACAGTTCTATTGATGCAATTGGCATTTCCTGGATTTCATTTTTAACTGGGTTTCCCTAGAGCCTTTTCATTAGTTGGCATCCCATTATCATTTACGTATTGAATGTGGACTGTGCGATTTCTCACTTGCCAATATATTCACTTGTTCTCAAGTATATGGAGAAATAACTTGTCATAGAGGAAAAACCATGAATGAGCTGTGGACTCTGAAGGTTTTTAGTTTTGCTTCTGGTTCTAAAACTTTTTACTTGTTTAATCCCAGTCTCTTCACCTACAATTTGGGAGAATAATACCCACTTCCTCCAGGTGGGAGGACTGAATGAAATAATGAATGGGTAATACCTGTGTCTCATACAGAGTTGATATTCAGTGATAGGGCATCATCATTTTATTCCATTATCCCAGAGGTTGGCAAACTTTTACTGTACAGTGCCAGATTTTGAATATTTTAGACTTTAACTACTCTCCTCTACAGTTATAGCATGTAGACAATACATAAATGAATTGGTTGTGTCCCAATAAAGCTTTATTTGTAGATGAGTTTTGAATTTCATATCATTTTCAGATGTCATAGAGTATTCCTCTTTTGATTTTTTTTTTTAGCATTTAAAATTTTTAAATCATTGTTTGCTTAGAGAGGGTATAAAAATAAGTGGCACCATGTAGTTTTCTGACCCCTACACTACTCTGAAAATTATAGGCAGACTACATGATGAAATTCAGAAGGGTTATAAGAATGGCATATTTTTGTGACAGTGTAGAAATTTTTAAAAAATGTGTTTTGGGAAATAATAAAAAATAAGATCTATTAGAGAGATCAATAGACTGAGACAGATGAGTTTTTCATTAAATAGAAAATAAGAAGCTCTTGAAAGCTTCGAATGAGACCTTTCTGCATGGTATTTGGGACAGATGACTCTGGCACTTGGCAAAAGAAGAGATCACAGCAGAGAAAGCTGATTAGATGCTGCCATTGTTTTGAGGGTCAAGGGCAGTAAGCAGTAGGAATGGAGAAGAAGCGGGTTTTTTTTTTTCAGACTATCATTTTTGCTTTTATTTTCTTTCAGAAAATAGTGTAGAGGAGGTACTCAATTATCACTGCCTTTCCACTCACTGCCTGTGTGAGAGGGCCATATGGGTGAGCAGTAACCACAGGATAGGCTAAAGCTGAAGCCTGGTTTGAATCAAAAGTATTTGTTCATTGCTTCATTGAGTTCCTCTAATGTGTCTGATATTTTACTAAGTCCTGAAAGGCAAAAATATATAAAGTGTGTGCCCTGGAAAGGCCCTACACTTAATGGTTGAGTATGGGCCCTAGAATCTGACCAGTTAAGTAAAAACACCAACTCTGTCACTTTCAAGCTGAGCAAATAGGGCAAGTGCACCTTTGTCTCTTCTCTAGTATAAGGAAAATAATGATGCAATGGCTACTTTCACAGATGCTCAGACAAGATTTTGAACAGGGAGGTGAAGGGGATGAGAGCCTAATGCTGCCTCAAAAGTGAGGGCAGTCTTCCCAGAAGACACCCAGGCACCTTTCAGGGAGGATGAGTGGATGATAACCAAGAAGTCTGACCAAGGAGTTGGGGTAGAGGGTGCTCCAGACAGAGGAGAGGAAAAGCCTCAACTATCAGATTTATTATTTAGACAATTGAAGTTATTTGAACATTTATATATTTTACAAATAAAACATAGTTATGATTCTACATTTTCTTGAATAAATTATGCAGAACTGATCTCTTAAAGTTCACAAAGTCTGAATAACTTCAGTCTGGAAGATAAAGCAGTGCCTCATAAATTTTTATTTCCACTAGGGTTTCAACAAACCTCTTATAATGTTAACTATGAGCCCACGGGTAGTAGACTGCTTGCCAGAGTAATAATGCGTGATAAGATAGCATCTTTTGAAATAGCATCCTACTTATCCTTGATGTTTCTCCAAAGATATTGTTAATTCTATCAAAATACCAATCAAAGAGATTTTCATTCATCACTATTAAACCACATGTTCAAATTTGCTAAATATTGTCATATGTATTTCACTATAAGGTCTATTAAGTGTCTTTAAATGCTAAGGGTAGATTTCAGATATCTTCGTCATACACTGAAGCACTGGAATCTTACTGTAAACTATATTTTTCAAGTTTCTGAGATACAGTATGCATTATTAATCTCCAAATGAGTGACATAGTGGGAACAATGTGTCACAGACTCTAGCCTGTGTTCAAATCCAGACTCTGTTGTTTTCTAAGCTGAGATCTTGAGCAAGTCATTTAAACTTGTCAGTTTCTTCTACAAAATTGAAGTAGTTCTACTGAGCCTAATTTACAATATTGTGAAAATTTGAGACATCATAGATGAAATGCCTATAGGGCTAGGTTTCTAGTACTTGGGAGGGTGAGCCTTGCTGTCATTGCTGTCATTATTGTCAATCACTATTACAAATAGTAATTGATTTTTCTTTGATTCAGTACACATTGAATCGGATTCATCATGACCATTGAGGCTCAATTAAAGAATTAAAATTTACAGATTCATTGACATATGCACTTCTCTTAAACATTTTCTCAATCCCTGATTATCTTGTTTGATGCTCTATGTCAATGAAAGGGAGTGAACATATAAAATGTCCTTCCTTCTTGTTTCCAGTTGTCAAATCAAAGTTTGCTGCAAAAATGCTTAGTTAATACAAATGCTTAGGGTCTTACAAATATCCACCTATTATTAATGAAGGAACTCAAGGGAGAGGTGAAAACTGTCATAATATTTCATTTTTCTACTCTTTTAAATTTGAGCCTCTATTAGACCATTTTGTAGTTTGGAAATAAGGACCCTGGATAAAAACTTAACAGCAGTTTCTGAAATATCTTGTGTATCTCTAGCATCTCCCCTACCTCTAGAGGAAAAGCCTCAACTATCAGAGGGATACATTGGTGTATGTGGGATACATTGGTATCATAATGTATCAGAGGATACATTGTATGTGTGGTAAACAATGTATCCCACACATACATGCCACAATAACCTTCCATAAATATTCTTGTCTTTGTGTTTTAATCCATGTTCTTAATCTAAAGTGCCTATTACTCTGTATCTTAAGTCAGAATTCCAATGTTGTGAGTTTTTCCTTTTCCTTCTTCTCATACTTTATATCTAATTATTCCTTCTTAAAAAAAAGTCAGTTCTAGGTAAGCCAAACAATTTTCCATTCCCCAAAAACTTCCTAAACTCAACCTTTACCATGGCTTTATAACTGTCATAACTTTCCCTTAGCCTATATCTATAATCAAATTATTTGTTATAGTCTACAAAATATGAGGCCACAACTCCGACCAAGCAAACCATTTTTTGCCCCTCTCTCCTCTTTTTTTCATAGTTGAATCCTCTCATATTTTCCTAAAAGGTCCTCATTGGAATATAGATAATCTTTCCCCTGGAGAATTGGTGTGGAGCTTTTGAGATGAGGAATAAATGCATTTTACTTAATTTCAACTGCATCCTCAATTTCTTGTACTTTCACTCACTTCAAAGAATATTTATTGAAAAGAAAGGGGAAAAATTGATATAGTTAAATGACTTCACATTGCCAACGCTATGCCAGCTTCAGGACCAGTGACATAGTTACTACTGCTGAACTTCTAAGTTCTTTGTAGTTTTATGTAAGAATCCATTAGGCCCACATTAAGTTCTTGGAGGCTGGGTAAGTTGTTCACTCAGCTTTTTATTATGTACTATGTTGGATCTGATGATAGGACTGAAATTATGCCTAGCCTCGCCTCTTCATCTCCTTCGATATACACATCCTAAGAATGAAGTTGTGTCATGAACTCCAGGTCTTAACTGGGATTCTAGAACATATAACTAATTCTTGCTCATGTTCTTCCCCCCTGCCCTAGTTTCCCCTTGGCCCTAGCCTAGTGAATGTAGTAGTGCTTAGATCTTCTCACTCTGTGTGTGTGTGTGTGTGTGTGTGTGTGTGTGTGTGTGTATACACCTTTTGTACTGTTATTGGTTAGCACTCTATTCCCAAAGTAATGAGTCTTTGAGAAGTCGGTGACAAAATAATTTAAAGATAACACCACTGAAAATAAGAAAATTTTTATTTGCCTATTGGTTTGTAGTTTATATCAAAACTTGGCTTTCTTACAATAATCTCATAAATTGTTCACCTTAATTTAAAATGTACATCATATCGGTGAGGTATCTTGGAGATTAAGAACCCTGGGCATTGATTCATAGAGAAGGGTCCTCTACTTGATGAAACTTTGAAAGGACATCTGCCCTTGACGTATCTTGAAGTATCTGCTCCAGAAGCTGATACCATCACCCCTTTGATGTGTTAAAATGCTTTCTCATAGAAAATAAGTGGGAAATCAGTCATTCAACAAATACTGAGTACCTACTATATGTAGAAGAATTTTATTGGCCCCATTTGGAAGAACTCCCTTTAGATCCAAACCAGAAGACTGCTAGTGCTATTTAAAGGTCTTTTTATGTTTTTAATTCCAAATTATGATGATATAACTAATAGCCTTAGATACTGGTAGACCCTGCAGACAGGTTAGTTTCCCTAACGATTGTACTTTTCCCTAGTGGGATTCCAGCAAGTCCTGGTTTCCCATTCCTCCGCACTGGCTGTATGTTGTCTCAAAACTAATAACTAATAAAGATCCCTTAATTGAATTACTGATCCCAAACTATTTCATGTTTCCAAACACAAAACCACAGAATTATGACCCTGGAAGTCACATTCTAAAGAGACAGTCTCTGAAATTGATATTGAGTGCAGGGAGGTTATTTGGCCAAGAATAAGCAGCCTTTTAAAAACATCATGTTCCTTTGTTAAATGTCAGATAATTATTTTTTAATGTAACAATTTAGGAATACTTGTTTTTAAAAGGCATGAAAAAATTATCAAAGTATTTCACGTACAATTTTTAAAGTGTGGTATAAGAGATTTTTAATTGATTAAATTATTATATTTAATAATATATGACATCATGCATCATGTAATTTTTTCAAATATCGTACTGATTCAAATATTTAAATTGTGAAGGCATTCTTAGGATGGATGAAAAATGTCTTTGTGGCTAATGATAAGTAACCATCCAAGGAAATATTCATTAATGAGATACTTCCCAGGGGCTTTGCTTCTTTGTTTTGTGTCAAGCAGTGTTCCAGGTGCTGAACACAATAGCATGGTAATGAAAATTCCTGGCTTTTGGGTGCCTGGGTGGCTCAGGTCAAAATCCTCAAGTCCTGGAATTGAGCCCCTTGTTGGGCTCCCTGCTCAGCAAGAAGGAGTCTGTATCTCCCTCCACCTCTGGCCCCACTCCCTTTCATCCTCTCTCTGTCTCTCTCAAATAAATAAATAAAATCTTGAAAAAAAAACAAAACAAAACTCTTGGCTTTTGAGTCAAGCAGAACTGGGTACAAGTCTGAACTTGCTGGTTGTATTATTCTGAGCAAGTTATTCAACCTCTCTAAGCTTTAAATTCCTCATCCAAAAGATGAGTATAATAAAGCATTTAGGGATCCCTGGGTGGCGCAGCGGTTTGGCGCCTGCCTTTGGCCTAGGGCGCGATCCTGGAGACCCAGGATCGATTCCCACGTTGGGCTCCCGGTGCATGGAGCCTGCTTCTCTCTGCCTGTGTCTCTGCCTCTCTTTCTCTCTCTGTGACTATCATAAATAAATAAAAACTTAAAAAAATATATTTAAAAAAAAATAAAAATAAAGCATTTACCTCTCAGCTTTGAAGATTTATGTATGTAGATTGCTTAGAATCATTCCTGACATTTAATAAATATTCAAATGGTACCTTTTAAAAATATATACATACCGATAGGAAGTATCCAAGTTGTTGTGGAAAGCTTTTTTCCCACTTTGGAATTGGCTCAAGTTTATATAAGGCCTGACACATTCTATTTTACAACACTACCTGCATGTGTTGGTAGTCAACAAATAGTGATCTGTTCCTTTAAAAGTATTCTCAGATTGGTATATGGACATATATTTGGCCAACATAATCAGACTTGAAGCTTTCTAAGAGCCATTATTATGTTTCAGGCTCATTTTCTTTCTTTTCTTCTTTCTTTATTTTTTCAGTCAGCACTTAATAAAAGCTTGTTGCATCCAACTGGATGTTGTTGAGGAGAAAGAAATGTTCCTCTACCTTTCAAGATTCTTCTAGCTTGTCTAAGAATCAACCTGACATGAGACAGATGGACAGGAAAAAAATTCATTACATTTTAATAACATATATATACTTCTTGTACACATGGGAAAGATCTGGGGAAACTGAGTAACTCTTCCAAATAACCAAAACTATCACCTTAAATATCATCTTGAGATAGTGACAAAAAAGATGTTAGGGGTGGGGAGTTAGTTGTGGAAGGTTACCAGGAAAAGCACAAAAGACAAAGATTAGGCTGTTATGCAGGTTTAAGTCCTTGTCTTTTCCATTCATAAGAGTTTCTAGAGATTTAGAGTCATCCCTTCTTCCTGGTACAGACATGCAGACACCATTACAAATGGAGATTTCCCTTGTGAATGTAGGTATTTCTTATAAAAGGTAACTTCTATTAAGTTTTCAGAACTTCTCCTTTGTCTGCAGTTTCTTAAAAATTACCACCTTAAAATAATCATTTTGCCAAAGAGGCATATTTTAAGGTGGCAAAATTTGTTCCCCTATACCATCAGTAGTAAAATAACCCCCTAATAATTCCCAGCCTTTCCACAGTATGCTGAGTGACCATCAAACACAAAGATAAAGATAACTCAAACATGAAAACATAGGAACCACTTGAATTATTTCTACACTTGGAGAAAAAGTCATTCCCGAAGGAAAATCCATTTTAAATTACATGTCTAATCTCACACAAGCCAATTTGTGTTCCCCCAAGTCATGTATATCCGTGTACTGGCTGCTTAATGTGGGAATTTAGTATGCAGTCAAACAGTGAACAGGATGTCAGTTCCTCTATACTTCTTTGACATTATGAATGCATTCATGTTTGTAGTGAAAAAAGCTAGTAAACTGTGAAATTGGAATTTAATTGTGATAAGATAGTCTCTCAAAAATTCACTGCATGGGGAAGAATATGCAAGAGGTTTCCCTCCTACACTTGGCTCTTTAATTAATCACATTGACAAACTCCCAGCAGATAAGCCATTTAATATATGTGCTTGTCCTGGCAGCCACAAGAAGGTGAAATCATTTTGGGGTCTGGGAAAAGGGTATAGAGTCAGGTGTGTTCAAGCCTTAAGTCATACGGAGGCCAAAAGTTAAAATGTTATCCATTGCATTGGTCCTGGAGTATAACATTATTTGGCTGAAATTTGAAACTTCATCCTGAGATTTTGAGGAAAGCTAGTTATTAATTTTTAAGAAATTGATTATCAAGAATCTAAACTAAAATTCAAAAACTGGTAATGCCCAAAACATGTGTTTAATTTAAAATAGTGATCTATATTGGGCTTCTCAACATTTTTAATTCTTTGCTCCCTCTCCATACCACCCCTCCCCCAAAAAAAAGATATGTAAAAAGTGAAATTTAGCTTACCAGATTTTTAGTTTCTGGAAAAGAAAAGGAAAGGAAAGGAAAAAAGAAAAGAAAAGAAGAAAAGACAAGACAAGACTTCTTCTATGGGACTTATATTCTTCTTGGTAATCAGGTGGTATTTTTTGAATAGCCTTTGCCCCCTGTGATTGGGGCACCAGTTTTCCAGTTTCTAGTCTTTACCATATCCTACTGTGTACCTTGATGCTATGTCACTCGCCATTTATTTGAACCTGCATTGATTTTTTTTCTAGTAAACTGAAATTCTAAAAAGCGATTCAAAATAAAATACAGACTGGTGAAAGTAAATAACCTTCCAGGGTGTTTTAAAGAGCAAAGGGTACATGTACCAAAATGTCCATCTGTCTGTTTTTTCTTCCCTGTCCGTATAAAATCAATCCCTGGTATGATTTCTTCTTTTCATTGTTTTCTTGCTTTTAGTTGTTGACTTAAACAGATTATTTTCATATTCTATAGAAAGCTATGTGGAAATTATAAGTTAGCACTCACACTCAACAGAGATTTTTATTTTAAATGACTTGCCCTTACCCAGGCATGCTGTACTTTCTTTCACTTCTTCCAATGAAAAATATTTGACCCACTCTTCACCTGGCTAATACTTCTCCTTTAGAATTTGGCTTAGATATTAACCTTTCCAGGAGGTTTTCCTGACTCCCAATTCTATGTAAAAACTCTGGGCAGAGTTCTTTCTCCTTTATGGTTTTACAGTACTAAGTGCTGCAGTGTAGTTGCTGAGTAATTGATTGTCCCTTCATTTGTTCCTACCAGTATCACCAGACTGGGGGGAGAAGTCTATTTTATTTACCTTGGTAGCCCCAATACCTAGCATGCAGCTGGTGATGCATATTAAATGCTTAGAAACAGTGTATTGGACAGATGGATGGATGAGGAATGTTGATGTGTTAGAATATAAAGGGTAAAATTAAGATTCACAATTTAGCCACTAAACAAATATGTATTGAGAGTTTCCAAAGTTTTATTTTTATTTTTTGTTGCTATTGTTATTTTTTAATTTAAAGACTTTATTTTTATTTATTTGTCATAGAAATACAGGGAGACCAAGAGAGAGCATGAATGGGGAGGATAGTGAGAAGCAGGCCCCTCACTAAGCAGGCAGCCTGACATGGGGCTTGACCCCAGGACCCTGAAATCATGACCTGAACAGAAGGCAGATGCTTAACCAACTGAGCCACTCAGGGGCTCCTATTTTTTTTACTTCAGTTTTGTTATCATACAGTGCAATATCAGTTTCAGGAGTAGAATTCAGGGATTCATCGCTTACATAACAACATTCATCGCTTACATACAACATCGCTCATCTCAAGTGCCCTCTTTATTTATTTATTTTTTTTTTAATTTATTTTTTTATTGGTGTTCAATTTACTAACATACAGAATAACACCCAGTGCCCGTCACCCATTCACTCCCACCCCCCGCCCTCCTCCCCTTCTACCACCCCTAGTTCGTTTCCCAGAGTTAGCAGTCTTTATGTTCTGTCTCCCTTTCTGATATTTCCCACACATTTCTTCTCCCTTCCCTTATTTTCCCTTTCACTATTATTTATATTCCCCAAATGAATGAGAACATATAATGTTTGTCCTTCTCTGACTGACTTACTTCACTCAGCATAATACCCTCCAGTTCCATCCACGTTGAAGCAAATGGTGGGTATTTGTCATTTCTAATAGCTGAGTAATATTCCATTGTATACATAAACCACATCTTCTTTATCCATTCATCTTTCGTTGGACACCGAGGCTCCTTCCACAGTTTGGCTATCGTGGCCATTGCTGCTAGAAACATCGGGGTGCAGGTGTCCCGGCGTTTCATTGCATTTGTATCTTTGGGGTAAATCCCCAACAGTGCAATTGCTGGGTCGTAGGGCAGGTATATTTTTAACTGTTTGAGGAACCTCCACACAGTTTTCCAGAGTGGCTGCACCAGTTCACATTCCCACCAACAGTGTAAGAGGGTTCCCTTTTCTCCGCATCCTCTCCAACATTTGTTGTTTCCTGCCTTGTTAATTTTCCCCATTCTCACTGGTGTGAGGTGGTATCTCATTGTAGTTTTCATTTGTATTTCCCTGATGGCAAGTGATGCAGAGCATTTTCTCATATGCATGTTGGCCATGTCTATGTCTTCCTCTGTGAGATTTCTGTTCATGTCTTTTGCCCATTTCATGATTGGATTGTTTGTTTCTTTGGTGTTGAGTTTAATAAGTTCTTTATAGATCTTGGAAACTAGCCCTTTATCTGATATGTCATTTGCAAATATCTTCTCCCATTCTGTAGGTTGTCTTTGAGTTTTGTTGACTGTATCCTTTGCTGTGCAAAAGCTTCTTATCTTGATGAAGTCCCAATAGTTCATTTTTGCTTTTGTTTCTTTTGCCTTCGTGGATGTATCTTGCAAGAAGTTACTATGGCCGAGTTCAAAAAGGGTGTTGCCTGTGTTCTTCTCTAGGATTTTGATGGAATCTTGTCTCACATTTAGATCTTTCATCCATTTTGAGTTTATCTTTGTGTATGGTGAAAGAGAGTGGTCTAGTTTCATTCTTCTGCATGTGGATGTCCAATTTTCCCAGCACCATTTATTGAAGAGACTGTCTTTCTTCCAATGGATAGTCTTTCCTCCTTTATCGAATATTAGTTGCCCATAAAGTTCAGGGTCCACTTCTGGATTCTCTATTCTGTTCCACTGATCTATGTGTCTGTTTTTGTGCCAGTACCACACTGTCTTGATGACCACAGCTTTGTAGTACAACCTGAAATCTGGCATTGTGATGCCCCCAGATATGGTTTTCTTTTTTAAAATTCCCCTGGCTATTCGGGGTCTTTTCTGATTCCACACAAATCTTAAAATAATTTGTTCTAACTCTCTGAAGAAAGTCCATGGTATTTTGATAGGGATTGCATTAAACGTGTATATTGCCCTGGGTAACATTGACATTTTCACAATATTAATTCTGCCAATCCATGAGCATGGAATATTTTTCCATCTCTTTGTGTCTTCCTCAATTTCTTTCAGAAGTGTTCTATAGTTTTGAGGGTATAGATCCTTTACATCTTTGGTGAGGTTTATTCCTAGGTATCTTATGCTTTTGGGTGCAATTGTAAATGGGATTGACTCCTTAATTTCTCTTTCTTCAGTCTCATTGTTAGTGTATAGAAATGCCACTGACTTCTGGGCATTGATTTTGTATCCTGCCACGCTACCGAATTGCTGTATGAGTTCTAGCAATCTTGGGGTGGAGACTTTTGGGTTTTCTATGTACAGTATCATGTCATCGGCGAAGAGGGAGAGTTTGACTTCTTCTTTGCCAATTTGAATGCCTTTAATGTCTTTTTGTTGTCTGATTGCTGAGGCTAGGACTTCCAGTACTATGTTGAATAGCAGTGGTGAGAGTGGACATCCCTGTCTTGTTCCTGATCTTAGGGGAAAGGCTCCCAGTGCTTCCCCATTGAGAATGATATTTGCTGTGGGCTTTTCGTAGATGGCTTTTAAGATGTCGAGGAATGTTCCCTCTATCCCTACACTCTGAAGAGTTTTGATCAGGAATGGATGCTGTATTTTGTCAAATGCTTTCTCTGCATCCAATGAGAGGATCATATGGTTCTTGGTTTTTCTCTTGCTGATATGATGAATCACATTGATTGTTTTACGGGTGTTGAACCAGCCTTGTGTCCCAGGGATAAATCCTACTTGGTCATGGTGAATAATTTTCTTAATGTACTGTTGGATCCTATTGGCCAGTATCTTGTTGAGAATTTTTGCATCCATGTTCATCAGGGATATTGGTCTGTAATTCTCCTTTTTGGCGGGGTCTTTGTCTGGCTTTGGAATTAAGGTGATGCTGGCTTCATAGAACGAATTTGGAAGTACTCCATCTCTTTCTATCTTTCCAAACAGCTTTAGGAGAATAGGTATGATTTCTTCTTTAAACGTTTGATAAAATTCTCCTGGGAAGCCATCTGGCCCTGGACTCTTGTGTCTTGGGAGGTTTTTGATGACTGCTTCAATTTCCTCCCTGGTTATTGGCCTGTTCAGGTTTTCTATTTCTTCCTGTTCCAGTTTTGGTAGTTTGTGGCTTTCCAGGAATGCGTCCATTTCTTCTAGATTGCTTAATTTATTGGCGTATAGCTGTTCATAGTATGTTTTTAAAATCGTTTGTATTTCCTTGGTGTTGGTAGTGATCTCTCCTTTCTCATTCATGATTTTATTAATTTGAGTCTTCTCTCTCTTCTTTTTAATAAGGCTGGCTAATGGTTTATCTATCTTATTAATTCTTTCAAAGAACCAACTCCTGGTTCTGTTGATCTGTTCCACAGTTCTTCTGGTCTCGATTTCGTTGAGTTCTGCTCGAATCTTTATTAACTCCCTTCTTCTCTTGGGTGTAGGATCTATTTGCTGTTTTTTCTCTAGCTCCTTTATGTGTAAGGTTAGCTTTTGTATTTGAGTTCTTTCCAGTTTTTGAATGGATGCTTGTATTGCGATGTATTTCCCCCTTAGGACTGCTTTTGCTGCATCCCAAAGATTTTGAACGGTTGTATCTTCATTCTCATTAGTTTCCATGAATCTTTTTAATTCTTCCTTAATTTCCTGGTTGA
Organism: Canis lupus dingo; assembly: GCF_003254725.2. Lineage (NCBI taxonomy): Eukaryota > Metazoa > Chordata > Mammalia > Carnivora > Canidae > Canis > Canis lupus. The sequence goes on from NC_064262.1 coordinate 14,125,351, forward strand.
CCCTTTTATCTTTTAGCAGGATGGTCCTTAACCTCCATGTGTTTGAGGTCCTTCCAAACTTCTTGTTGTGATTTAGTTCTAATTTCAAGGCATTATGGTCCGAGAATATGCAGGGGACAATCCCAATCTTTTGGTATCGGTTCAGACCCGATTTGTGACCCAATATGTGGTCTATTCTGGAGAAAGTTCCATGTGCGCTTGAGAAGAATGTGTATTCGGTTGAGTTTGGATGTAAAGTTCTGTAGATATCTGTGAAATCCATCTGGTCCAGTGTATCATTTAAAGCTCTCGTTTCTTTGGAGATGTTTTGCTTAGAAGACCTATCGAGTATAGAAAGAGCTAGATTGAAGTCACCAAGTATAAGTGTATTATTATCTAAGTATTTCTTCACTTTGGTTAATAATTGATTTATATATTTGGCAGCTCCCACATTCGGAGCATATATATTGAGGATTGTTAAGTCCTCTTGTTGAATAGATCCTTTAAGTATGATATAGTGTCCCTCTTCATCTCTCACTACAGTCTTTGGGGTAAATTTTAGTTTATCTGATATAAGGATGGCTACCCCTGCTTTCTTTTGAGGACCATTCGAATGGTAAATGGTTCTCCAACCTTTTATTTTCAGGCTGTAGGTGTCCTTCTGTCTAAAATGAGTCTCTTGTAGACAGCAAATAGATGGGTCCTGCTTTTTTATCCAGTCTGAAACCCTGCGCCTTTTGATGGGGTCATTAAGCCCGTTCACATTCAGAGTTACTATTGAGAGATATGAGTTTAGTGTCATCATGATATCTATTCAGTCTTTGTTTTTGTGGACTGTTCCACTGAACTTCTTCTTAAAGGGGAATTTTAAGAGTCCCCCTTAAAATTTCTTGCAGAGCTGGTTTGGAGGTCACATATTCTTTTAGTTGCTGCCTGTCTTGGAAGCTCTTTATCTCTCCTTCCATTTTGAATGAGAGCCTTGCTGGATAAAGTATTCTTGGTTGCATGTTCTTCTCCTTTAGGACCCTGAATATATCCTGCCAGCCCTTTCTGGCCTGCCAGGTCTCTGTGGAGAGGTCTGCTGTTACCCTAATACTCCTCCCCATAAAAGTCAGGGATTTCTTGTCTCTTGCTGCTTTAAGGATCTTCTCCTTATCTTTGGAATTTGCAAGCTTCACAATTAAATGTCGAGGTGTTGAACGGTTTTTATTGATTTTAGGGGGGGATCTCTCTATTTCCTGGATCTGAATGCCTGTTTCCCTTCCCAGATTAGGAAAGTTTTCAGCTAGAATTTGTTCAAATACATATTCTGGCCCTCTGTCCCTTTCGGCGCCCTCGGGAACCCCAATTAAACGTAGGTTTTCTTCCTCAGGCTGTCGTTTATTTCCCTTAATCTATCTTCATGGTCTTTTAATTGTTTGTCTCTTTTTTCCTCAGTTTCCCTCTTTGCTATCAACTTGTCTTCTATGTCACTCACTCGTTCTTCCACCTCGTTAACCCTCGTCGTTAGGACTTCTAGTTTGGATTGCATCTCATTCAATTGATTTTTAATTTCTGCCTGATTAGCTCTAAATTCTGCAGTCATGAAGTCTCTTGAGTCCTTTATACTTTTTTCTAGAGCCACCAGTAGCTGTATAATAGTGCTTCTGAATTGGCTTTCTGACATTGAATTGTAATCCAGATTTTGTAACTCTGTGGGAGAGAGGGCTGTTTCTGATTCTTTCTTTTGAGGTTTTCCTTCTAGTCATTTTGCTCAGTGCAGAGTGGCCAAAAGCAAATTGTATTGGGAAAAAGAGAAAAAGAGAGGAGAGAAAGAAGGAAAGAAAAGAGAAAGAGAAAAAAAAAGGGAAGAAAAGAAAAAAAAACGAGAAAAAAAAAAGAAGAAAAAGAGAAAGAAAAAGAAAGGAGAAAAAAAGGGGGTGGGGGAAGGAAACAAATCAAAAAGCAAAACAAAACAAAAACAAAAACAAAACAAAACAAAAAAAAAAAAAGAACCACAGGGGAGTATCTTCTGATTCTGTGTTCTTTAAGTCCCTTGGCTTCTCCTGGAAGTTGTCAGTCTAGCTGATCTTCTGGGGGAGGGGCCTGTTGTGCTGGTTTTCAGGTGTTAGCAGTTGGGGGAGCCGCTGTGCCCCTGCCTGGTGCAGGGCTCGGTGGGGGTTGTTTACCCCGTGAGGCCGCAGGAGGAACAGCCCCAGTGGCGGGGCAGCTCTGGAAACCTGGATTCAGCTCCGGCAGAAACTCCGTCTGCAGGGCCTGGAGGCTCCGGGGCGGGGCCGCTGATCTGCTCAGCTGGGGCAGGAGCGTCCTCGCTGTCCTGGGCCCTCCCGGCCTCTGCCTGTCCCGGAGGAGGCCGGATCCTGGGCTGTGTCCCGGCGCCCTGTGCTCCGGAGCCTGCGCTGTTGGATTCGCGCTCCCGGGCCGCGCAGCCCCCTCCGCGGAGCCGCCGCCCGAGCCCCTCCGAGCTGCTCCTGGAACCGCGCAGCCCCCTCCGCACGGAGCCTCTTCCTCTGCCCGAGCCCCTCCGAGCTGCTCCCGGGGCCGCGCAGCCCCCTCCGCGGAGCCGCCGCCCGAGCCCCTTCAGCTGCTCCTGGTCCCGCCGGGTCCCGCCGTGCGCGCTGCAGCCCTTAGGGAGCTCGGCGCACTCTCCTGGGCGCGCAGTTGCTGTTACTGTCCCCGGGAGCCCGAGGGCATCCCCGCCCTCCTGGGTCCTGCTCCACCTCCCCGCGAGCCCCTTTCCCCCGGGAAGGTCGGTGCAGCTCCTGCTCCTCCGGGACGGGGCTCTCCTGTCCTGGGGACACTCGCCCCGGCCTCAGCCCGGCTCCTCGCGGGGCCCCTCCCCCTTGGAGGCCTTTGTTCCTTTACTTCTTTTTCCCCGTCTTCCTACCTTGATAGATGCGCGAACTCTTCTCACTGTTGCATTCCAGCTGGTCTCTCTTTAAATCTCAGGCCGAATTCATAGATTTTCAGGATAATTTGAAGGTTTTCTAGGTAGTTTGGTGGAGACTGGTGATTTGGAGACCCTACTCCTCCGCCATCTTGCTCCTCCCTCTCAAGTGCCCTCTTTAATATCCATCACCATCTAGCCCATCACCCACCCTCCTTCTTCCATCAACCCTCAGTTTGTTGTCTATCACTGAGTCACTTATAACCTGTTAAGCTCTCTCCTTTTTTCTTTTCCCTCTTCCTATATATTCATATATTTTCTGTCTTAAATTCTTTTTTCTTTTTTTAAGATTTTATTTATTTATTCATGAGAGACACAGAGAGAGACAGAGAGAGGCAGGGACACAGGCAGATGGAGAAGCAGGCTCCATGCAGGGAGCCCGACATGGAACTTGATCCTGGGACTTCAGGATCACGACCTGGGCTGAAGGCAGCACTAAACTGCTGAGCCACCTGGGCTGCCCTTAAATTCCACATATGAGTGAGTTCACATGATATTTGTCTTTCTTTGACTTATTTCACTTAGCAGAATACACTCTGGTTCCATCCACATTGTTGCAAATAGCAAGACTTCATTCTTTTTGATAACTGAATAATATTCCTGTGTGTGTGTGTGTGTGTGTGTGTCCCCCACGTCTTTTATACCCATTCATCAATTGATGAACATTTGGGCTCTCTCCATAGTTTGGCTATTGTTAATACTACTATAAACATCAGGATTCATGTACTACTCCAAATCTGTATTTTTGTATCCTTTGGCTAAATACCTAATAGTGCAATTGCTGAATTGTAGGATTGTTCTATTTTAGAAAGCTTCCAATGTTTTAAAGATTTTGTACAAACCTCCTCTCCATCAGCATTTATCATTTTTCTTTGAGCAGTTCTCTAAAAAAATTTGAACATTATGTTAAGAGGAATTGGGGGCATGGATCTTGCTATTTAGGTATAGTTGGGATCTAAATATACCTACAGAAAGATATATGCCACAGAAAGAATCTCTAATTGTAACTATGCATCTAGTAACACTTGAATTAAGAAGATGTCCTTGACTTATCTATGGATTAAAAAGACAAGTGAGGTTGGGAATATCCTGGAGGGCAGAATGGGAACACCAAAGTGGCAACAAACCAGAATTATATACAGAATCTAACAGGATAAACTCCAGCATAAGCTTCTGACCTTGAGTCTGTAACACCAATTGCAAAATTCAGGATGAAGAAGAAATAGAACATGAAAGTACAATAGTGACTCAAAGAGGTTTTGTGGTCTTTACTTGACAGTAAATTCAGAAGTTTGTCAGTTATGATGTAGCTACTCAAGATGATAATGCATTTTATAATTACTTGGATACAAACATATTTTATGGAATGAGAGAGATAAAGTATCATTCCTTGCTGTTCAAAAGAGAGAGAGAAAGAGAGAGAGAGAGATCTCAAAACAGAGCTGGGTTTTTGAAGTAGGTTTTGTGCAAGAGAACTGAAAACTGAGATATACAACAATAAGAGCGCTTTAGTGAAGTGGCTTAGCATGACATGAGCATCAACCTTATCATAAGAATAATTGAAGGAGGGAGAGATACTTAAGCTAAACCAGGGAAGACTCGGGGCTCATGCTAGTTGAACAATATGTGGAAATTAGAGAGGGACAGAATTTTTCCTATAACATAAGTCAAAGAATATGTTTGTATATTGTTTGGGTGGGTGTTTTTTAAAAGATTTTTTTCTTTATTTTAGAGAAAGAGAGCATGAATGAGGAAAGGGCTGAAGGACGAGCAGATGGAGAAGCAGGCTTCCATTGCCCCGGGAGCCAAACTCAGGCTCTATCCCAGGACACTGGATCATGACCTGAGCTGAAGGCAGATAGACACTTAACCAACTGAGCCACTCAGGCACCTCTCTGGGTGATTGTGTTTTAAACAAAACCTTTTTGGTCTGGAAAGTTTCACCAATTTCAAATCATAAGATATAGGACAGTTTCTTCACAGAAGATCCTTGTCTCCTGATGCAAATTGATCCTCTTACCCATCAATGACCAAATACATTGTACTTTGGGGGTATTGTAGGGTCCTACCTTTGTCGTGTTATATAAGACAGCTCTTACCCAGTTTCACTTTTCAGTTACACAGTTGAAGAAAACCATTAAGGATGAATCTTCCTTTAGAAAGGTGGGTCTTCCAAGGTGATATTGCATGCCAGATGGGGAGGAAAATGGGGAGAATAGCTTCTGATACACCATTATATTAAGAATGATGCAAAGATGAAATGAAATGCCTTGGATAACTTCTGAGAAAGTTTGGTTCAAATCTCTCAGAGGTGGTTCAAGCATCAGCAGTTGGTTGGACTTGGATTCTAAGATCCTTTGGTTCACAAAATCATACTGAAGCTTAGCACAAATAATGCCCCAGTCCTGGAAAAATACACTTAAGACCACACACCTTGAATGATATCATTTCATACAAGAAGAAATATCTTTTCCCATTTCTAGAACGGGAAAAACATGTTTTAACAGCTTGTTGTCCAGTTAACTTTTTCCATTGTGTGGGGTTAATATGATTGCTACTCAAATTCAAGAAGCAATGTAGTGTGTAGCACCTGGATAGGAAGTCAGACAAGCTTGGAACTGAATTTTGGCTCCTCCTAAACACTTAGCTATTAACTTTAACTTACTTAGCCTCAGATTCCTCATCCATAAAATGGACAAACTAATGGCCCTCTCATGGGATTACTGTGAGGATTAAATGAAATAATGCATATGGCACATCCAGCAATATATCCTACCATCCAGCTGGCACTCTGTAAATGGTAGCTGCTACTACCAAGACTCTAATAATAATAAGAATTTTAGTATTACTAATATTTAGTATTTTAATATTACTAATATTACTCATACTATTGACTTACCTCTATTTCTTTCATTTACCTCATGTTTCTTTCCAATCTCCAGCCCAGTGGTTTATTTACTTAATATACAGAGACTGCATTGGATCACCCAAAGGGAACACAACTCATGCAAATACTCATTGTTGCTCATGAATGAAGAAGAAAACACATTTGCCTGTATAATTTTTGAAATTAAAGATGACATTTATGAGTCCCTTAGTAGGAAAATAAATTCCTTTTGTTCTACTAAGGAAAAGGAGAAGGAGAAACTGGTTGTTGGTGGAGGCAAAAGAAGTGGAGAACACAGCTTTCTACTTTATCTTTCTATCATAAAAACATACAGTTAGATATTAAACATGACTTTGCAGATGGGAAGCAGGACAAAAAAAACAAATCCAAGCATTTCTTACCGGATTGCTATGACAATGCATTATCATTGGCTTCTGTCAACAGACAGAAAGTGAAAACTCTCAGCTATCATTAAAAATGTAATATGTAGAGTTGGAGTAGAGTGCAGAAGGACTCAGATGGCTGCCTAATTTATGAGCTTTTGAGAAGCTAAGCTAAGAATGGTGAATGTAGTCTTCTAATTTGAGGAATTTAGTATTCCATTCCAGTAGTAAGCAAGACTTGGGGTGATATCTATCTCCAAGAATCAGCTAATTACTGCTTTCAAACAGATCCCATACATTATTTGATAAGAAGCACAGTCATTTTCTTGATCACAAGTAGCAATATTCATACATTTTTGAAAGTCTTCAATCCTGCAGCTTGATTTCCTTGTTTCATTATTTTTTTACAATGAGAGTTGACAGCCCAGATGCATCTGTCTTATTCTTTGCCTTTCCTCATCTTCATAGTTTCCCATCCCTCCCTACCCCTGAGACTGCTTCAAAAGGATATACTGTGCTGTGTTGCTTCCCAAGAGCTTGTCAGAGAGAAGTTTTGTCATTTGAAGAATGTGTTCACGATGCCGTGACAGATTTGCCAGCATCCTTCCGGTACATTGCCTGAAATGTGATATATTCAGAACACCCTTTCCTTTCCTAGATTTTCTCTGCCTCACCCCTTTATTTTAGAATCTTCATTTGCCTTGGGAGGATTACCAAATCTGAAAACTTTCGTTTAGGAAGTGACCTTGAGGGAATACTGAACCCTTTGGTTCCCAACCTCTTCCTTTTTACAGAAAATTACTATTCTTATAGAAATTTCTTTGTACTTATGTAAGCAGACTGTTCAAGACATTTTAAAATAAACGTGCTGCTAAAGAGAGTCAAAATTTATAAGTGAAGAGCTACTAAAGATATCTGATTTTAATGATTTATGATGTTCTCAATGATAAACATACTGCAGTCTTGAAAGAAAATTTGTATGTATTAAACCCATGCATAAGAGTAAAAATAAGGTGTCACCTACCTAAGAAGTTTGACAAGTCACGAATAGCAACACTTAGTATCCACATTTTGGAAACATATCTGGTTCGGTGTTAGAGTTGTTCATGCTCTGCTCTTCTCACACCTACCACCTACCAGGTAGAGTCATACACAGTATATCTGATCACTCTTCCTGTTTATCATCTTGCCCACAATTTACCACTGAGGGAGTACTTACCAAGTGATAAGTAAATCTGTTTAAAAATTCTCTCATTCTCACCATTCCACCACTCTACAAGGTAAATATTTTTATTCCTATATTACAGATGAGGATTCTAAGGCTGATCAAGTTTGTCATGTGCCTGACGTCATCCTGTTAGTAGTGGTGGATTCAGTATTCCAGTCCGTGATTATATGAATTCTGAGATTGTTCTGTTAATTCAGTCTTAAATCTGAGATTTGAAAATAGCTTAGAGATCCTTAAATGGGTTTCAGGTCTTTTTTTTTAAGATTTATTTAATTATTTGAGAGAGAGAAACATGAGTGGGGGGAGGAACAGAGGGAGAGAATCTTCAAGTAGATTCCCCTAGCAAAGAGTCTGACTTGGGGCTTAATCTTACAACTCAAGAAATCACGACCCAAGCAGAAACCAAGAGTTGGACGCCCAACCAACTGAGCCATCCAGGCACCCCTGAGCTTCAAGCCTTTATAAATTTCCTTGAATCCCAAATTTGGTTTGCATGTGCATTTTATGGTAAAAGTAGTCACAGACTTTGCTCATCATTTTCTCAATTAGTCATGGACCTTAGACAATATTAATGCCATATTTCATATCCCCCTTTTTATATTGCTCATATTCCATGAAAGCTCTATACTTATTTCACATATGTTAATGAGTCATGCCTCTTTCATTCTGTAATTTTTTTTCTTGCTCTCTTTATTATGCCTAAGTGTATTTCTATTTCTATTGTATTTAATCTTACTAAGTTCAAATTTTTCCTATCAGCTCATTTCAAATTCTTGGTATCCTGATTCTGCTATCAAGTATTTTTATTTTGTGTCACCTGTCAGTTCATATTAAAAAATTTAAAAAACATCATATACACTCAAGACAGTTTTCAAAAATTCTGAACTATGGGCTACTGTTAACCTCCAAGGATCCAAGATGGAGATACTATTGCTCACTCTCAGGCTTCTGACAAAAGTACTCCTTGAAAATAATCTCTTAAAAAACAAAAAGAAAATAATCTCTTTAAGATAAAAACTTCTCTAGGTCTGTTTTGTCAGAGGTGCAGTGGGTCCCAGTATGTCCCCAGAAACTAGGCTGGATGGAGACAAGTGGGCTCCTCAGACAGTATAGAGATATACCCCTTCATATTGTTGTTTTTCAAGTACTTGTTTAGCATTGATTTCATAAAGAACAAAAGAATTGGATTTCCTATTGATAGGGTGTATATATTTTCAGTTTTTAAACTTAGTTGAAATTCTTTGTTTTTTAGGATTTTTTTCAACCACCTACAACTAGGTAACAATAGTCACCTATAATCATGAAAAAAAGAGGTAACTTACCTATTTAGATGTGTTATATTTTGTTTAGATTATATCTCCAAGTCCTCATTGTCTGGCCTTGAGGTTGGTAACTCATTGCTTACCTTTCACCATTTCCTTTCTCTTTTACATTTCATATTTAAATTTTTGAAACAGAAGATATCTTGAGAGCATATTCCGAGGGTTGAAATTTAGATAATGAACTAAGTCATTCATTAAAGAGGAAAGAAGAGAGGAAACACTTTGCCATGCCTTACTCGGTTTTATAATGTCAACTAAACTGTCAGCAGGCCTGTCTCAAGGCTACTGGAGCAGCCTGTAATTGCAGCATGCAATTTGCAATTATGCTTTGCAAAGTAAGTCAACAGAGCAAGTTCACCACCGGGAGAAGTGTTTTCACAATTTCCACTTAAGCGTGTTGCCTCTTTTTGCCAATTATGTTAGTAATCTCATGTGGAAACCTGAGTTAACTAGCACTGTATTTACACTTTATTCTAGGGATATTTTAATGTGCTTTATGAACTGATGTCCCAGGCAGCTGTCCAGCTGACTCCCCCTTCACTTAGTTTTAGACAAGAATGCAATAAAGATTAAGTAAATACAGCTATCAGACACTGCAGGAACATAGTAAACACAAGCAGTAACCAAAAGGGAGGTTTGACCTGGCCAATCTGAGCAAGTCCTTTGTTTATTTGATGAAAAACAATTTTTGGATTCATCACATCCTCAACTTTGAGCCATTTTTCTGATTATACAGTTAATGTAGGAAATGATTTATCAGTATTATAGGCGAGAAACATAGGGTTTAGTTATTTATCTCAACTAAAGTTTTATCGGTTTGCCCATTAAGTTTAGCCCTTCAGGGACTATTGGGTACACACAGCTTCCTTCCCTCTGTGACTTCCACTTGCCTTAGGGATTGAAAAAGAGTCACACATGAAGATCTCTCTTTTTCTCTCTGCCTACTACAGAGTTTAAGTGTAATCCTGAATATAACCTTTAAATAGAGAAATAATGTCATTTTAAAATGATAGTGGAGAAGATTTTTAGGAAGGAGAAGGCCTGGAGGGGCAGAAGACCCAGCTTTTAGGCCCTGGCATTTTTTCAGATGGAAAAGATATGAACTTGAACTCAGTGATAGTGAAGATAGAGTTGATCTCAGGAAGAAGCCTCCTGTGACTTTTCCCATTTAATGGTTTGGTCCCACATTTCCCAGTAAGAATCATGGAATAGTACATAGTGAGGATAATAGGAGAAAGTGTTTAATTATTTTTCAATATGGAAAAGACCCACCGCTTTTCTGATTGCACAACAAAGAATAAAGACACTTTCCCCAAAGTGTCTGGGAAGATCATCTGGGAAGATCATCTGGGAAGATGATTCATTCCTTGATTTGACTCCCAAATGGGGGTGATGGCAGGAGTAGTATACTATGTTGTATATCAGACTCCAGACCGGTTGACTAGCCTACACAAATAATTTACTCTCATATACCTGAGCCCATGGGGAGAAAACTCATTTTAATTCTGCTATGGCTTAATGATATTTAAATGACTCAAATGGTTTTTATAAATGAATATATTACAAGGTTCATGTTCAAGAATCAGCGATAAACCATAATGGACTTTACAGTTTATTAGTTTCATAAATGTCACCTTGTTATTAACAACACAGGTAAAGCAACTTTACAAAAGATTACATTATCATCCATTGAATGAAACATTGAATTTGTTGAGCTGGAGTTGCAGGCATTCCCATTTCACTCTCATAATTCAACTTTATATTGAAGCTCACGTGCATAACTACTATGATTTCTAAAACTCTTCAAGATTCTATTTTAATATAAAGATCAAACTTCTACATTAAATATTGAAAATTGCCCTTTAGAAAAGTGACATGGCCGGAATGACATATGGTGACCACATACAGAAGCAAGTTGCATTACCAGCATTTACTCAATGTGAGTGTCTTTTGGGAACTAGGATTTGATATTCCTCTTCCAACTATGTGGAACAGCCATGTCCTACTGCACTTTAATAATTTTAATCAGAAGGATGCCTGGGTCACTCAGTTGGTTAAACATCCAACTCCTGATTTCTGCTCAGGTTATGATCTCAGAGTTGTGAGATTGAGCCCTGTATTGGACTCCATACTTAGTGTGGAGTCTGCTTGAGATTCCATCTCTCCTTCTGTCCCTCCCTCCATTGGTGCACTCTCTCTCTCAAAATAAATAAATACAATCTTTTAAAAAAAATAATTTTAATCAGCATAAGGGAAGGACTATGTGTTGCCAATTTTCTCCTTTTACAAAGTTTATAGGAGGTCATGTTCAGACAAACATGAAATTCTCTTTACAGTGTTGTGATTCTATAAATCCTTAAATATATTAGAAAAGAATGTTACTTTTAGTTACTGAGGGGCTTAACTTTGGGAGACATTAGTAGACATTTGGAAACTGGATGTCAAAATTGTCAGGAGTATATATATATTTTTTAATTTTATTTATTTATGATAGTCACAGAGAGAGAGAGAGAGAGGCAGAGACACAGACAGAGGGAGAAGCAGGCTCCATGCACCGGGAGCCCGATGTGGGATTCGATCCTGGGTCTCCAGGATCGCGCCCTAGGCCAAAGGCAGGCGCCAAACCGCTGCGCCACCTAGGGATCCCGTCAGGAGTATATTTTCAAAAATACACTGAAATTTATGATAGAGTAATGCAATTTTTTGCTTAAAGTCTAATTGTATTTTTTAAGAAGGTAATTCTGGAATCAGATTTAGCAGAAATCTACGATTCAGCTTTCTGATCAGTTTTTACATAATAACTAGACTTTTTAATTAGCATTGGCCACACCTCTGTGTCCAGTATCAAGACCTTTTCCTTCTTCATGGTCGCACTGCCTCTCACCTGCTTCTCATGTCAGACAATAATTATTCACTTGTTCATTCACCAAAGATAAGCTGTTAAGTCCTAGATGCCAGGTGCTGTACCAGGTATTGGACTAGAGCTATAAGTAAGTTAAAACTCCAGTCCAATGAGGGAGACCCAAATTAAAGAATTAGTTATAGAAATGATTGCAATTTTAATGAGACCTATGAGGAAAAAATACTCCACGTTTAGCAACCATTGTGGTCCCAAGTTGCCCAGAAAAGAAAGGAAAGACTTCCCAAGGAAGTAATCAACTGTTGTGTGAAGGCCAGAAGAGATGTGAATAAATAAGAGTTTATTGAGTAAAAAGGAGCAGTGAAATCATACCAGCAGTAGGAATCGTGTGTGTGTGTGTGTGTGTGTGTGTGTGTGTGTGTGTGTGTTGTAAGGCTCTGAGATGAAGTACTTGGTCATTTAGAGAAATAGAGAAATACAGAGGGTTCAACCATAGAGAATAACAGAGGGGAGCATGGCTCTTAGGGATTTTTGGCCACATTCATCAGCAATGGATAATCACTTAAGGGTTTCAGCAAGAAAGTGCCTATCAGATTTGTGTTGGCTGTTAGGTAAAAGGAATATAATTTGGCTTTCTTACAGTACATGTCTTCTTGAGGAAATTGTTCTACTGATTATAGAGCTACAAAGTAGACCACAATAAGTTTCTCTTTAGAGCTCTTGAATGATTTACTTTCAACCTACCATGATTTCATTGGAAACCAGTTAAATAGACCATTGGCTATTTTCATGTCTCTTTCATTAGGCAATGCTAAAATAACCCAGATAATGTGGGCCAGGAAGGAATTAAACATTTTTAAAGTGCTGAGTCAGGCTTTAAATATAAACTCACACACATATCCTTAGAAACACTTTTTATTTTCGTTTTACCGCAGAGGTAGGGTAAAGGGTTGGAAAAGTCTCAGAATGTTTCATGCAGTTTTACTTCTGAGAAATATAGCCATTTCCTCATCTGCTCGTAGCTGTGGGAGTAGAGGGGCTTTTGGAAAAAGCAGAAGGCCTTCGAGAAAGGAGACTGCCCTTCAAAGGAACACCTACTTTGTCTTTGCTCTTTATCACACAATTTGGTCTTTGTGTGATAAAGACACCTCTACAGTTCCTCTCTCAGAGTGATGAATCTTTACTCAAAGTGTTTTTTAGATTTAGCCTAACATTCACCATCAAAGTTGCTGGGATTAGGTCTCAATTAAAATTCCTAATAATCAGCTGTACCTCCTGAGGCCATATGTTTGAGTAAAAGGATTGAAGACAAGGAGACATGTGCTGTACTGGCCACTTGCACTCCAGAACCCCAGATGGGCATTGTTGAGATGCAAACCATTTAACTCAGATGGACTTACCTTACCATCTGGTTGCAGTTTTGGCACCTGGGCAAAAAATTATTCCTCCATATTTGAGTTAACACAAAATAACCATTTTTTTTTAAGGGAGCCATGTCAACATGTCAACACATACACTTAATTTGATTATTTTGCCTGTTTAATATAACTTTTAAAAAGGACATGACTGTATTCCTAGTTCTAGAATATAAATATCAGATTGTGTATTAAACCTCTTGGCAAGGGATACCTGGGTGGCTCAGTGGTTGAGCGTCTGCCATTCAGCTCAGGGTGTGATCCCAGTCAGGGGATCGAGTCCCGTATCGGGCTCCCTGCAAAGAGCCTGCTTCTCCCTATGTCTGTGTCTCTGCACCTTTCTCTCTGTGTCTCCCATGAATAAATAAATAAAATATTAAATAAATAAACAAGCAAACAAACCTCTTGGCAAAAGATGGATATTTTGCTCTGTATTTATTAGGGCTAATTTTGAACTGTGTGAATAAGCTTCAGTTTACTATGACTTTCAAGTTCAGTAACATTTGGCCAAAGTATGAAAATAATTTCCTTATTTACCAAACTTAATTTTTATTGCTAATATGGAATATTTTATTACTAATATGGATTTCTATTCTAGTGCATTTTTGACCAATCTTTTAAAAATGTATTCCTGTAGGCATGTAATCACGGAGATGCAGATGATTTCGTGAGTTGAACAGAGTAGGTTTGAAGGTTAATTCTGAAATTCTTCTTCACACCCATACGTGACAGGGAAAGCTGGTGAACGTGGAGATAAAAGCCCTCTTTCTACCCTCCTTCCATAAGCCTCTTCTTGAATTAAGCGATGAGAGACACTGTGCTCAACCAGCTCTGCTGTCTCTATAGCCATTTCTGCTGACCTCGCATAGAATGAGTAGTGGAGGTAGGAGATGGAGCAGTAGGTGTATAAGATAATATGTAAGCAGTATGACCATGTGTCAGGCACCATCCTAAGCCTCTTAAGTACAGTGAATTAACTTAATCTTTATAAAAATGTATCATTTCATTATTTTTATTACCCCTATTTTACATACGAAGACAATGAAGAGTTTTGGTAAGAACAATTGAAAACACTCTGTCTTTTATTCCCTGCATTTCAAGCCCATCCTCTTTTGAAACTGTTCTAGGCATGTTTAATCCTCCTGGCAATGTGTCATGGAAATAGACACAAGCTGAATTTCCACTTCACTCAGAGGAAATCAAAGATTCTTTTCCTTCTCACCTGCCTCTCTCCAGGGAGCTCTTCATGAAGGTGACTTGATTGCCTCTCTACCCCGTGAGTCAGATGATCTGGTTTACTCCATGTTATAGTGTTTAGTATATTAAGCTATTTATGTGTTTTTCTATCATAAAGTTGACTTCAGGTTTATTGTGAAATCATGTGAATATAAAAGATGTTCATAATGACCATCCTTAGATGCTATAAAAGGAAATTCTTCACTTGTTCATTTGCTTCATTTATTCATTATCCATTAGTAAGCCACTTCCTTTACTGGAATATTAAGTTCACTGGGTATAGGAATGATATGACCAACCACCATGGGTTGTTCAAGACTGAGGGGTTTCCTGGAACTTGAGACTTTTACTGCTATAATCAGGAAAATGCTAGGCAACCTGGGCTGAGTTGGTCACTCTTTGCAGGAACCAGGCCTTTTTAGGTTTCCTCTCATATCATCAGCACTGACAAATTGCTTGATGCATACTAAGTGCTTAATAAATATTAATTGAATAATGAATGGATGCTAGTCTCTGTTTTAGGGATTAAGGGGAGAAAGTTTAAATCTAGTGGCAGAGACTTCAGACAGAGGGAACCCATCAACAGAACATGTGAAGTTCTGAAGTTGGGAACCCTTAGTACGTGGTTGTATAAGCACAGAGAAATCCATGCAGCTCACACGTAAACAAAATAAAAGGAAGGCTTGTTCTATAAACAAGAAAGGTATGTGTGATCCAGATCCTGGAGGACCTTATCTTTAATGCTAAGGAATTTAGTTTTTATTTTTCATAAGGGGGAGAAACTCAGTAATTTTAAGCAGGGGCACTGAATGATCATATTCCCACAAAGGTAGCTTTTTAGGCAAGAAGGAGGGTAAGTTAGAAGGTTGAAGGGAAGATGAAGTCATGAGTGTGGAGGGTAGAGGGAACAGGATTGTTTGTATGTAATAAGCCTGGCAGGAAATACTGAGAGATTTCCACTGAGTTGAAGATGATGGTGGAAAGAGAATAGCCAAACAAGAGAAAGCATTAAGTTTGAGAACCAGGTAGGCAGTAAAATTGAGTTTGTTCACCCTCATCTGAGGTGACTCCCATGATTCTCTCTTGGATGGTACCACTCACCAAGAAAAAGAATGAGGATGAGAAGAAGGACTACAGAGAAGGTAGACTTATCCAATTGGAGCTGGTTGAGTTTGAGTTGACTGTGTAAGATATTCAACAGAATAATTGAATCACCAGAGAGGAATATGTTCAATATATAAAGCATTTTCCCCAAAATGACAATAGCTACTGATAGTTATTTCTGATTCTAAAGAGAAGTATTTTCTTTTTTATATATAAATTTATTTTTTATTGTGTTCAATTTGCCAACATATAGAATAACACCCAGTGCTCATCCCATCAAGTGCCCACCTCAGTGCCCATCACCCAGTCACCCCCACCCCCCACCCACCTCCCCTTCCACCACCCCTAGTTTGTTTCTCAGAGTTAGGAGTCTTTCATGTTCTGTCTCCCTTTCAAACATTATATGGTCTCATTCATTTGGGGAATATAAAAAATAGTGAAAGGGAATAAAGGGGAAAGGAGAAAAAATGAGTGGGAAATATCAGAAAGATAAGTATTTTCAATGAGAAATATTTATCATTCTTAAACAACAAAGTGAGTGTAACAGAGCATCCTACTCTATTATCCAGAAATGATTACCCTTAACATTTTGGTAAACACTATTTAGATGAACCCACCCATTGATCCCTTCATTCATCCATCCATCTTTCTATCCTAATGAGGTCATGGGAAACCTCCTTAACTTCTATCTCTGTGTTTTCTCATTAATTGCATGGCAATTGGCATCACCTGTAGTGAGAGAAGTCTATGAATTAATAAAAATGTAAAGCACTCAGAACAGTGCCTGGCCCAAGGGAAGTGCCATCTAAGTGCTAGCTATTATAACATACCATCTTTTTAAAATAAATGGATTGTATTATATACTGTTTTGTAACCCACTTTATTGTATATTATTATTTAATGGTCATGAATTTTAGTTAATGAAAATATCTTTCTACCCTGTTCTTTAACACTTTAGTCCAAAATTATTTTTTATTACTATAAGTTAAAACAAAACAAAAATGGAAAACCACCACCCCACCACCACAAAACATGTAATCAGGTCAGTAATTGAAAATGCTTTGACTTGGCATTCAACCAAAACTGAGAGCTGTAAGAGATAATTCATTACACATAGATCATTTTACACTGTGATTTATAAAAGAAATTAGCCAAAAGATTTTGGGGTTTTTTGGCCTTTTTTATTGTCCTTTGCTCTTCTGCATCCCCATTAATAATTCTTCTAACCTTTACTGTCTCATTGATCACCCGTCAGGTGAGATTTCTACCTCTCACCCTGGCAGCAGCTATGTGGTGCTGTATTTTCATTCATCTTCACTGTGCACTATAAAGATCTAAATTTGCTTCTGTGACTAAATAGGGGAATTTATACCTTTAGCCCAAACCACTTCCTTTTATTTCTCTAAAAGACAAACAAACAAACAAACAAAACAAAAAAACAAACAAAACAAAAGAAAAAACACCAAATGACTGTAATCTTTTACCAGAGGCACTTGAAAAATCAATTTTTCTCAGGGCTGAGAGTGAGGGCACAGAGAATTTTGTCACTGTATTGGAATTCTAACAAACTCTTCTGTCATCCTCTAGGAGTGGCTCAGTTAAAAAAAAGTTGTGTTATGATAACCTTTAGAAAGTCAAGTGATTGAAGTGCAGACATTCTGAGAAAAAATATAACCTCTAAAATATAGGATGTGAATAAAGCAATTTTTAAATTATGTGGTGAGGAGGCAAAAGAAATTAGCATTTCTTTTATAGCATTTGATGTATCTTTGCCGGTATGCTGTTCCTCCTGTTAACTGGGGAATACCTCTTTTAGCACAATTTATATTGACACTTTGCATTTATATAGTGTGTCTGGGGCCCTGAGCATTTTACTAGCATTAAGTGTAAATAGTGTGCCTAGAAGCCAGGTAACTGAATATTCCGATGTCACAGATGGAAAAGCACCAGCACAGAGAGATGTTATTACTCCAGGGTTCTTAGTCACTGTGAGAAACTGAAATTAGAGCTCCAAATATTTTTCCATGTTGAAAAACAAGTGACCTGGGCTAAAACGTCAAGTTGTATTTCTGCCTGCTTAGAATTTGGTTTTTGGGAAATTTTTGGATTCTACCACTTTCTGTCCTCATGCTTTGGATAAGGATGAACCCCGGGCTCGAAGGGTGAAAATGTGATCCAAACGTGACTACTTGGCATAGTCTATTTTCCTGACTACTCTAAAGGGAGCAATCTCTGAAAAATGATGTAACCACAGTTTGAACTGAGGTTGCAGAAAGTGTGTGCTCTAGACCTAGTGAGGCAAGGCTCTAGACCTACAAGAGGCAAGCAGTGAAAAATATTCTAAATGAAACCAACAGAGGTAAGCAGAGCCTAAATGGTAAGTCAGAGGTTATCTGTTGCCTCCTGGATCAAACTATGCCTGAAAATAGAATCCTGGAATTAGTAATATTAGTCACTAAATTATCTGAATTTCACCTAATAAAAGTGAATTTGTTTTAATCAGTGAACTCAAATAATCACTACACAAAGTTTTTAGAGTCTTTAAAAATGTAGTTTTAAGTTAGAACATAAAACAACCCTTAAAGCTTTTGTACCCTAGTGTGCATTTCACTGAAGTATCAAATGTTACTCACAAGAAAAAATTCTATTGAATACATAACAAAAGATAAGTACTTCAGTAATTCTACTGAAGTAGATTTTTTCCCATTAATTCCTGAAAGATATAGAAAATATCTGAAGTATATATGTGTAAGTGTATAGCTAGATTATTTTTAAGAATTCATTTTGAAGAGCTTCATATTGATTTTAATCATGATGTTCCCCGGGATGTAGCTATCAATTGCTCTAATGTTAGAACTAGAGCTTCCATTGTTTGTGTTTTATCCTAGACTTTGTTTTCCCACGAGTGTTCTTCAGACGGCCTGTTATTTTATAAAGTAGTGATGTAAGTTCATGCACTGCTTAGTCATAGGCAGGTATTTGGCAGAAGAATCCAAATGTTTGTATTTTAAAGGTCAAGGCCAGACGGGTAAGAAATGCACTCCAATTGCTTCCATGAGGTAACCTCCTCCCGCTGTGGGCGTGTTTCTGAGCCATACATCAATGTCTCCCCCCAAAAAACCTAAGAGGGATGTAGAGTTCATGTTTCTCATTAATCCTGATTAAGTATAGGACTTACTAGGCTAATGATGGGGCCTGACTAGCATAAAAAGTATGCAAATTGAGTTTCTCATCTTAGTCATTGAATGGATTTTGGTCTTGTGTAGCCTCGTTGTCCTCACTCTCCTGAGTGAATATCACAAAAGGGTACTATTGGCTACTATATGTGGCTCAGCATCCCCCCAGTCAGGTCTCTGTGCTGAGGCTACCCTCTTCTGAAAGTTGGGGGAAAGGTTTCAAGGGGGCAGCAGTTAGTAGAGGGCTAGGATACCTTTGCTGTGCCAGAACAAATACCTGAATGGTCAAATTGCAGAGTTTTATCATTGTGAAAAACAGCAAAGTGAGATGAAAGACTAACTTTCAGAGTAGTACGTTGAGGTGATTTGGAGTGCCCCCGAATGAAGTGACAGAGAACTGAGGATGTAGCATGAGGATGTGGTTGGTGCAGCATTTGGAAAGTGGAGGAGGTATAATTAACGTACTTACCACTGCTGAGATTACGATGACATGTAAGACATTGGCATTTGAATGTGCTCTCTCGTTCCATCCTCACAGCAATTTCATTAAACCCATTTCACACACCCCCCCCCCCCAGTTTTAGCAAGGTTTTAGTTCATAATCATAATCCATCCTCCAGTTCATATAGCAGGTACGTGGCTGAGCTGGCATCAAATATTGGTCTGTCTGCCTGTATTTGTAGCCATTCTACAGCTTCGTTCCATTTCCAGCAGTGTAAGAGCACCATTAGCACTATTAGAAGAATACGGGATAGTGGCATTGTCAACTGAGTGGGTCACCGAATGACCTGGATGAGAAAGAAGGAAGAAAATAAAATATTCCCCATATTCGCATTATGATCATGGTAATTGGTGTTTCCTTTTCACATTTGTCTCATTTGCATACAAGTGGGTGATATACATTGTGGAAATATCAGGGGAGACAGACGTCACCGGAGCAAGATGACAGCACAGACTGTGTGCATGGTATAGGGGAACCTTGGCCAGTTTTCCACGTGCAGACTCCTTTTTCTCATCAATAAAGTGAGGACTTTGAACAGATAAGGCTCTTGTACAAAGAATCTGTGCTTTGAGACTATAACACTATAATGAGCTGAGTCTTCCTTCTTCTCTGCTTCTTCAGAGATGAGCTTTACTAATTTTGTGCCAGATTCAAGGTAGTAATTAAACTGAATTCGCCAGTAGCTCTGAATGTGTGTTTGCAGCTGGCATCCATGCTGCCTAGTTACTGTTCGGGTGTGCCAGTTATAAATATTTACTGTGTCATATATAAATATCACTCATCCTTTTAGAATAAGTTTGTCCCGTGCCTCTAGTCTTTTAGTGATTGCTTCTTTTAATTGTAGTAAAATAACATAAAATTTGTCCTTTTCATCATTTTAAAATGTACAAAGCAGCAGCATGACTTACATTCACATTGTTGTACAAACATCATCACTATTTCCAAATCTTTATCATCACACCAAACAGAAACTTTGTATTCACTGAACAGCAATTCTCCATTACCACAACCCCATTCCCTGATAATGTCTACATTCTGCCTCTTTGAATTTGTCTGTCCTGAATATTTGAGATAAGGAGATTCATGCAATATTTGTCTTTTTGAATCTGACTTCACCCAGCATGTTTGTAAGATTCATCTGTAGTGTAGCAAAAATCAGAACTTCATTTCTTTTTAAGGCTAAATAATAACCCATTACATATATATATATATATATACATATATATGTGTGTGTATGTATGTGTGTGTATGTGTGTGTGTGTGTGTGTGTGTGTGTATATATATATCTTGCTTTGCTTATCCATTCATCTACTGATGGGCACATAGGTTGTTTCCATCTTTTAGCTATTGGGAACAATGCTTCTGTGAATATGTCTGTACATGTATTTGTTTGAGTCTCTGTTTTTTGGAGTATACACATACAAGTAGAATTTTTGTATCTTGGGGAGACTATTTAACTTTTTAAGGAACTGCTTAACTGTTTTCCACAGAAGCTATGCCATTTTACATTGTCAGTGGCATTGAACAAAGGTTCTAGTTTCGCCACGTTCTTCTCACTGTGATTTTGATTTGCATTTCCCTGATGACTAATGCTGTTGAGCTTTTTTTCAAGTGATTATTGGTGATTTGTATAGGTTTTTTGAGAAATGTTTATTCACATCCAGCCCATTTTGAATTGGGTTGTTTGGTTGTTGCTGAGTTGGGGGAGTTCTTTTTATACCCTAGATATTAAATCCTTATTGGTTGCATGATTTTGCAAATATTTTCTCCCAATCTGTAGATTATCTTTTCACTTTGTTGCTAATGTCCTTTGATACACAAAACTTTAAAAATTTTAATGAGGCCCAGTTTATTTTTTTCTTTTGCTTCTTATGCTGTTGGTGGCATATCTAAGAATCTACTACCAAATCTAAGTTTATAAAGTTTTAACATTTTTTTTCTAATAGTTTTATGGTCTTGGCTCTTCTATTTAGGTCATTGACATATTTTGAGGTAATTTTTGTATATGGTATGTGATAAGAATCCATCCTTGTTTTCATGCATGTTGAAATCCATTTGTCCCAGCACCATCTGTTGAAGATAGTACTCTTCCCATTAAATGAACTTGGCATCCTTGTCAAGAATCAACTGGGAAGAATCCCTAGGTGCCTCAGCAGTTTAGCATCTGCCTTTGGCCAAAGGCATGATCCTGGAGTCCTGGGATCAAGTCCCACATCAGGCTTACTGCATGGAGCCTGCTTCTCCCTCTGCCCCCTCTCTCTCTCTCTCTCTCTCTCTGTATTTCTCGTGAATAAATAAATAAAATCTTTTTAAAAAATCACCTGGGAAAAGATGGTTGGGATTTATTCTGGATTCTCAATTTTATTCCATCGGTCTGTATGTTGATCTCAATGCCAGCATTACAACTGTTTTGATTATTGTAGCTTTGTACCAGTGATTGCTTTTTAGAGGTAGTAAGAGTGCCCACTCTCTGTATTTTGCTCTCCCATCTCAGATATGCTATTTTGGATCTATGTAAATTAAAACTCCAGTCAACCAAGTTTACAATACCTGCAGATTACTAGAGTTCTGGACCCTCCCTTAAGAAACACTTTGGATTTAGTACATCTGTTTTCTAATGTTCAGCCTACACCAGTGACTTATTCTCTCATTTTTATTCTCTGAACAGAACTTTAGATAATTCATTAGGTAAAAACCAGAAGTGCTCTGGTTGAAGGGCAAGGAGGTAAAGTCCTGTAGGTCCTTAAGTCCCTACGTCTCCTGAATCTACATGCCATTAAGGTAGTAGGTGACACTGTTTTAACACCTTCAGCCTCAAGATATTTTTATTTAATTTTTCTATTAAGTTTTGTATGGTTGTAATTTCCTTTCTTTCATAATTTCCATTTTTTTTTAATTTTTTTTTTTTTTTTTTTATGATAGTCACAGAGAGAGAGAGAGGCGCAGAGACACAGGCAGAGGGAGAAGCAGGCTCCATGCACCGGGAGCCCGACGTGGGATTCGATCCCGGGTCTCCAGGATCGCGCCCTGGGCCAAAGGCAGGCGCCAAACCGCTGCGCCACCCAGGGATCCCCATAATTTCCATTTTTTAAAAAGATTTATTTACTTATTTATTCATGAGAGATAGACAGAGAGAGAGAGATAGGCAGAAACATAGGCAGAGGGAGAAGCAGGCTCCATGCAGGAAGCCCGATGCAGGACTCGATCCCGGATCCCAAAATCATGCCCTGAAATGAAGGCAGATGCTCAACTGGTGAGCCACCCAGGTGTCCCTGTATGTTTGTAATTTTCTGAAATTGACCCTCCATATAACCTGAGAATTATGTTACCTTAAAAAAAAAACCAAAACAAAACAAAACAAAGACTACATTATTGATTTTCCCCTTTATTATTAGCTTTAGGGAAAAAAAGATGTTAGCCTATATATTTACACGTAGTTATAACCCACGGTTTATATACCACACAGTACTTTTAGTCTTTCACTGAAGCATCTCCAAAGAGTGAACAATTCATATTTGACTCTGCGGACAGTTTCACCACATGGATCACCTTGAGCATCATGTGTTAAATGAGAGTACAAAACACCTACCATGTAGCCATGGCTGCAGCCAAGTTCATCTTTCCTAAGGACATGCACTTTGAGTATCACTGAATATACAGAATGACAAATCAAACTAGTGGTTCATTCTATCACACAACAGGACCAAAATTATAATTTTTTCAAATAATGTTATGATATGCTCCATAAATTCACTAAGGTGACCCAGGGGTGTTGTTTTGAATTTACTTTAGCCTCACTTATTGTTACTTACCTGGATAAACGAGAACTGATGGTTCTTCAAATACTAAGAGTAAATTACAGTTATGGAGAACACAAATGCCTAATTACATCTAGGCAAGGTCTGTTTCCTTTTATAGAGCTAACTGGTGGAAAGCATTGTTTTTAATTTATGAATGAATATGCATGGGACTCTTAGCTTTCCTATTTACATAAACTTGATAGAAAATCTTTAGCAAAGTACCTAGAGAAGGTTTAGAAAATGCAAACCATAGCCAAAGTAAATAAACAAACAAACAAACAAACAGTGTCCATGGATGCCTATGTGGCTCAGCGGTTGAGTGTCTGCCTTTGGCTCAGGGTGTGATCCCGATCCCAGGATGGAGTCCCTCTTTGGGCTCCCTGCAAGGAGCCTGCTTCTCCCTCTGTCTGTGTCTCTGCCTCTCTCTGTGTCTCTCATGAATAAATAAATAAAATCTTTAAAAAAAAAACAACAGGGATCCCTGGGTAGCGCAGCGGTTTGGCGCCTGCCTTTGGCCCAGGGCGCGATCCTGGAGACCCGGGATCGAATCCCACGTCGGGCTCCCGGTGCATGGAGCCTGCTTCTCCCTCTGCCTGTGTCTCTGCCTCTCTCTCTCTCTCTCTCTCTCTCTCTCTCTGTGACTATCATAAATAAAAAATTAAAAACAAAAAATAAAATAAAAAAATAAAAAAACAACAGTGCCCAAATAGCAAATGATTTAAACCAAAAAAATGCTATTTTTATTAGCCTTTATTAATTCACTAGTCAACACGCAAAACTAGTACCAGTTGAATGTGATTATAAGGCTGTGTGCACTTGTGTTAAATAATAAATCAGTTAATGTTGGTTAATTAAATGCTGGAAAAGACACTTAAAATTTTGGCTCATAAATATCCATTTATTCTTTAGGGTTTTATTAACTTAGTTTGAACTTTTCTTAAAATTCATTCTATTAGGTCAATAAAACTTATAAAGAATTTGTCCACAAGATTAAGGAATGAGAGAAGTTTAGAAGTTTCTGTAAATAGAAATTTCACTTACCTTGATTAATATGTTGAGTATTAAGTTGTATATATTAAAGCTCATTGAATTGTATGGAGAAGACATAAATGAGTCTATGGGTGTGGGGCTAGAGTCTGATATTTTGGGACAGAGTTGTGCTGACTAGCAGTGTGAGCATTAACTTTATATGATAAATCCCATCTCGCTGAGAATTGAGGTGACGCCCCTTATACCAATAAATATTTTACATTCAGTATTTTCTTTACCAGGGTCACTGGAATTTCATAAAATTGTAAGTTTTAGAATGGTGATATGTCCTTTGCTCATGTCATCCCATTCAGAGATAGACTTTGAGACTACCAATAGTTGTGTCTTTCTCCGTGTTGTTGGGAACATACTATGATGCCATAGCTCTAAGAGACTTCTCTAAGTAGAATACAAGTTTGTAGAAGTGTTACCATTTTTCTTTAAAAAAAAAAAAAAAAAAAAGCTTTACTCTTACTCTCAGGGCAATAAGAACAACAAAGGCATATCATCTCTGTATAGGAAAAGCACTCAGCAATTCAGCCCTGTACTTTTGTCAAGTTACCTATCCACAGCTTCTTCTATACTTAGGCTTGGACTTATAAGGACAAGGGAAGTGATCAATAGTTACCTTGGCTTCATAACTCAAATATAGTAATACTAACATAGAAGCAAGATTTAGCATAACTAAATTTGAATCAATAATATTTGATTTCTACCCAGAAGAAGCAAACAGAATTTACACAAATGTCTACTTATTATGAGCAGTAGGCTGTTAATTTTCACAGTAACCCTTCAAGAGTTTGATTATTATCCACTGTTTGGTAGATTGTAGGTCCCATGAGAACAAGGAATATGTCAATGTTGTACAAAGTAGGCCTCAGATATCATTTGTTAACTAATTATGTCAGAGAAGTTAAGTAATTTACCTAAAGATCATAGTAGAGCAGAGATTTCCAGATTTTTCCATATTAGTACCTATTAACCTTAGGTTTAATTTTAAAAATAAAATATCAGCTTTGGCCTCATCAACCTCCCTTTTTTTTTTTTCCCTTTCTTCCATCTTTACTCAATTTTCCTTTCAGATCAAGAACTTGGGAGGTTCGTTGTTCCTATGGGCCACAGTTAGCCAAGGTAACTGGAAACAGACACAGCAGACTATGACTTCTTAGCCAGAAGATTTATTGATCAAGATATTGGTCACAGAGGAAAAAGAAAATGTGATTGGAAAACAATAAGGAACTTTAGAATAAAGGAACAATTAGGATAAAGAAGTAATTAAGATGAGTCACAATCATAGTCACATAAGAAGAAGGTCAAATTGAATGTAAACTAGGAACCCAGAGAAAATATTACATTCATTAAGGACATTATATTTGAAATTAGAAAATTTGGGTTCACATTATATTTCTGTCATTTCAAGTTAAGTGCTTAAATTAGATAAATTACTCAGTTGTTTCATCTGTAAAGCATGTATTATATACCTAACATTATTTTAAGGATTAAATAAAATAATCTGTGTAAGGTATTTGTAGAATGCTTATCACATAGTAGGTGCTCAATAAATTCCGATGATGCTTGGATCCATAAAGCCTTAGCCAGCTAACAATTAATTAGGAAGGAAATAATGATTTTTAAAGAGATATATTAGTTTTGAGAGTCCTCATTTTGTGTCTCCTAGCTCTTAAGTGATAGGTGTACAGATTTGACCTTAGAATATACATTTCATCTACGTCTTGCTAGTCTGTAGATCATAAGAACTCTCAGGGTTCCCACAGTACCCCCTACTCTACTGACCCACTCAGTCCTGCTCTCCCAGAGTGCCCCCATGTTCCTCTTTACCTCATCAAGGCTATCATTCCCTCATTGAAGATAGGTTCTCAACTAGGTGTTCGGGGTGAAGTTCTTATTAAAGTAATTAACTCAAATATATGAGCATTTAATAATATTCATCTCTTCTAGCTTTGTTTTTCATAATTCTAGAAATGAATTTATTTAAATAACATTGTATATTATAAGTGCATATTAGTGAGACAAAATAACGAGTTCCAGTTAATATACAGAGATTTTCATGAGTAATGTTGAAGTCATATCTCTTGTATTTACAGACAACTAAGTGCTAGTAACTTTTATTTCTAAGTGTTCTGAGCAAACAGCTGCACATATTTTTATTACAATCTCCCTCTCAAATTATTATGAAGTTTCAGATATTTGTGTTTCTGTATACAGACCCAGCCAAATCTTTTGATTAATCATTATATAAGTTAATTTGCTACTGCAAAGTTATACAGTCCATCCAAGTCAAGGCCAAAGGAAGCTTGAAAAAATTGGTAATTCTCCTTTGGTGACTAGCTTACAGTCTAACAATCTGGTACTCCACTAGAATGAACTAGCAGTAGTACTGCTTAATTGGACATGTTAACTATCCATTTTGATAACTGTGTGAGTTTAACTGTACTGTCTGGGAAAAGAATTATGGGCTTAAGCTGTGAGTACTCAAGCCTGCATTAGGTTGCAGCCACCGGCCTGCAGCCGGTGGAGTTGGTCTGCAGCTCCATGGAGAAAGGCAAAAGACCATTCCTAGGTAATTCTTTTTCTTCTCCATCTTTTCAGAATTGTTGCTCTACATGTGACTGGGCAAATGCACTGTGTCTTGCAGGCTACTTGATTTTGTGCAAAGTGACCTATTTCATCTATTTATCTATTTTGAAAATAATTTCCCTATTTTCTTGATAGCAGACTTATTCTTCTGTTCTTTGTACTTTCAGAAATCTTTTAGAAGCACAGGTAAATATCTTTAAGATAAAGGTAGTTGAATGTTTGCATTTTCTTTTCGAAAAGCCATCGTTTAGGTCAAGTTGCTTTTCTTTCTTAAGTTGATGCAGATATTATAGAGCTGTGGACTGTTTTAGTTGTCCACAGCAAATCATCACCCCCAGAAGATGCAAAAGGATCATCTAAATCTGCTATGAATATTTGACAATTGACTTTAATATTTCTAGTGACTCTGCTGGGAAGGTATTTTCCTTCTTCAAGTTTTCCATAATAATTGGTTCACACATCTTTCATGAAATTTATTAATAGCTTACATTTGTATTGAAGACACTTGGCATTTATGAATTTAATATAAGTGGTCTTGACTGTTTGCAGATGACCCTGATAGTCCATGACATGCTTTGATTTGAAATTTTGCTGAGGCACATATTTAAATTGAACACATAGACAAGCTGATGTGTGAGAACAAGTCACATAGCTTACGGGAATTCTAGCTCATTGCCTGACACCTACATCTCAACATACTTATACTGTGCTCTCTTCACTGAATATATGGTAATTCCTCTGCAGTAATTAAAACCTTTGCTACTTTGTGGAAAGTGGCCATAAATCAGATAAAAATCTTCAATGAAATTTTAAAGGTCAATATACATTCTGAATACATGCAGAAAGAAAACCAAAATAAAACACAATTCCAGAGGACTTCAGGGATCTGTACAAACTAGCGTTCATTCACAAAGTGGGTATTTCTGAAGGTAACAGTATATCCATTCACAATTGTAAGGGTTTATTTCAGGAATGGAAAGCATGATTCAATTCTAACAGCAACTCTGACTGACTGAGGAAGATGTCAACCTATTATATTATGTCTTATGTTAAAATTATTTGTATATCTTTCTTGCCTTCTTTCCTTCTATCACACAAAAATAAATTGCAAAGTTCATATAGAAGTCATCATTTCATTATCCAACATCCAACTCTTTTCTTCTCACTTCCTAACAGAAATCACAGTTTTCTTTCTTTGGTCTTTCACTAAACAGGCACATTCTTTGATGTGGAGGTAGGGACACTGAATCTTCTAAGTCAATGACTGGCATTCGTACTGCAGTATATTCCTGGTCCAGAATAGCTATATTAAATTAGCCCCACCCAAAGAAAGAGAAAAGTTTACATTTTATAATTAGGGGGATGTTTCACTGTGTGTTTCTGTGCTCTTGTCTCCCCCGGCCCCCAGTTTCTCCCTAGGTCTCCTGATCCCTCCCTCCTCATTCATGTATTCACTAACAAATACTAGGTATGAACAGAATAGCATATAATTACAATTGTCCTAACGGTCTCCCTGTTACCAAAAGAGGAACTTAATTTATGGTGTATCTCATGTTGATGGTATCAGAATGAAGTATACCAGAAGCTGTTATTGCGGAGTAAACTGGTAAGACTCTGGGTCCTGGGGCCTTGACCTAACCCCTCCCAAAGCTGTTGTTGAAGGCTCTTGGTCTCTTGGCAAGAAAGAATTCAAAGATGTCCAGATGCAGTAGTTGAATGGGACAAATTGGAAAAGGCTATTAAAGAGGAGGGTACACTGTCTGGTTCTGAGAGCAGGCAGGAGGGAGAAAGAGAAAGAGAGAGCGAGAACTGATGAGCAAGAGAGAGCTAGAGCAGTGAGCTATGCCCTCTGGGCTTCAAGTTTGTGTCTTTTGTTGACAGTTATTAATGTGATGGAATATTGTTACTTGGGGCAGGAATTTCTTGGAAGCAGGGCTCCATACCTTTTCTTCCTTGTTTGGTTAGGAATTTCCTGTCATGGCACCCACCATCTTGGTCCTGTCTGGTTTGATCTGGCTCCTTGTGGCATGCTGCCAGAACAGGCCTCTGATTCCCACCCCATCTGTCCCTGATGTACCTCTTAGCTGGCCATCAGGCATCTTGTTACAACCTAACTGCCTACCTAGTATTGTGTCTGTAGTTTCATACTTAAGTCATTTATTCAATCACAACAACAACAACAAAACTATCCTCTCTCAAGAATTCTAGTTATGTGCATGATATAGTCTTTCTCTTTTAAACTATGTGAGCCCTATATTCTGTTTCTAGCAGACAAGTTTTCTAGCTGGTATTCTCACTGAAGGTAGAGACTTTGCCATTTTCATCTTGGGGGTACTTATAGTACTTAGAACAGTTTTTGCATTTAAAAAATATTTACATATAAAATCTCTATAATCTTGATGTAGGTACATCAGTTTCTCTCCAAAGAAATTTACTTCTTAAAAAAAAAAAAAGAAAAAAAAAAAAAGAAATTTACTTTTTCCCCAAGCCTGTGACAAGTCCCCTTACTACTCTACTCCCACTACCTTACCAGTAATGCTTCTGATCAGTCCTACAAAATATCCATCACATTGTGAAATATGTTAGCTTTAAATTTGTATAATGAAAGCCTCATAAGAATAAGAAACAGCCAAAACTTAACTGCAAGTGTGAAAAAAAATTTCATTCAAATAGTTTTGTCTATATGGTCACACATTGAGCTGTTGATTTTCATTATTGCTTTGTGCATGCATGCCCAAGAAACCTATAAATCTGTTAAGTTCAATTAAACAACTAATTATTTCACCAGAGAAAAAACAGTAAACCACTTATTTGACTGGATTGGTCAGCCAGTTCAATGGAAATAGCAAATCCACCATTTTGGGGGGGATAAAATTGACTGGATGTGTTTTTCCCTAACGATAAAGAAAAGGAAAGGATTTTACAAAATTGACTGAATCCATCAATTATTACAATATTCTGGAGATGTAGTCTTATTCAGCATTTCAACATCAGTGTCATAGTTCCAAATATGGTAACACAGTTTAAAAAAAAAAAACGTTTCTGAAGGAGATGATAAAAAGAAATGGATTTGAAGAGAAAATTGATGACACTTTTCCAGAGTTGATGAAAAGATAGCTTCTTACATACTCAAGAAAACTGTGTAAACAGATCTTGTTTTTATGAAGTAGGGGACCATCCACATGTTCCTTTTCAGATAAGACCAGGGAAGAAGAGTTTACCCAGAGAAGCCCAAGAAGGACTAGTATAAAGTATAATCAAAGAGGAAATCTGGAAGTAAAGAAATAATAATAAACATTGCATCTGTGGCATGAGATAAGATTCCAAGTAGAAAAAAAATCTTGAGGGGCACCTGGGTGGCTCAGTGGTTGAGCATCTGCCTTTGGCTGTCATGATCCTGGGGTCCTGGGATCAAGACCACCATCAGGCTCCCCACGGGGAGCCTGCTTCTCCCTCTCTATGTCTCTCATGAATAAATAAATAAAATCTTTTAAAAAAGAAAAAATCTTGATGTCAGGAGGCAGAAAATATGAGATTGGGGCAAAGTATTCAGGAAAGATGCTTTTAACAATATGGCCATACCTAAGACCCATTTGTGTGGTGTTTTAAGATGTACCCAGATGTTTTCCCCTTTTACATCCACACTAACCTTTTTGTGATATTTTGTTTCTTCTTTTTTTTTATTTTTATTTTTAGAGAGACAGACAGACAGATAGCAGGGATTGGGCAGAGGGAGAAGGAGAAAGAGAATCCTAAACTGACTTCACACCGACTCGACACCAAGTGTGGAGCCTGATGAGGTGCTCCATCTCATGACCTAAGACCATGACCTGAGCTGAGATCAAGAGTCAGACGCTCAGCTAACTCAATCACCCAAGGGGCTCATACTTTATTTTCTTATTTAGAGCCTCACCTGCCTTAATTACTCTTTTTAAAATGTTTTCTTTCTCTTTTCCTTTTCTCTGCTTCTCTGCTCTCTCTGATGAAGAGGAGGTACTCTTCTTAAATTCCAAATCTAACACTGTCTACCTGCTTATTTCATTCCTTTTGCAAGGATTTCATGCTCAGAAGTTTTCATAAACGAGGTAAATAAACAGAATTACCTGGTGGAAGATATAAGGAGTTTGTGAGGGTTATGATGAAATAGAAATATACAAAAATGTATTTATATACATATAAAATCAAATTCTAAAGAGTTCTGTGCTGGCTAAATAAGCACATCTGTTGGCTCCATTGGGCTCACTGATCAGAATTTGTGACTTC
The DNA here is from genome assembly GCF_003254725.2 of Canis lupus dingo. Lineage (NCBI taxonomy): Eukaryota > Metazoa > Chordata > Mammalia > Carnivora > Canidae > Canis > Canis lupus. The sequence goes on from NC_064262.1 coordinate 14,156,080, forward strand.
ACCTTTTTCAAACATTTGAAGGTTACTCTTTCTCCTCCTTTCTCCTGCCCATAGAACTATCTTTGAGAAATACTTCCTTCCTTCAAGCACTAATCACTGAATATTTCACTTTCATTGCCCTTTCTGCCCTCACCATTCTTACTTCATAGCATCTTTTTTCTGTTCTTTTCACAATATCTTTTTTTAAGGTTGTGTTTATTTATTCATGAGAGACACACACACAGAGAGAGAGAGAGAGGCAGAGACACAGGCAGAGGGAGAAGCAGGCTCTATGCAGAGAGCCCAACGTGGGACTTGATCCAGGTCTCCAGGATCAGACCCTGGGCGGAAGGCGGCACTAAACCGCTGAGCCACCCGGGCTGCCCAATATCATTTTTTTAAATTGTAATATAATTGGCATACAGTGTGGTATTAGTTGCAGGTATACAGTATAGTGATATGGCAATTCTATACATAATGCTATGCTCACCACAATAAGTGTAGTCATGATCTGTCACCATATAATGCTACAATATTAATAAATTTGCACCTTTTAATTCTCTCCAGCTATTTTGCCTATCCCCCAAACTTCTCCCTCTGTCAGCCACCAGTCTATTCTCTGTATTTGTGATTCTGCTTCAGGGTGGAAGGGGGTTTTCTTATTTTGGTGTTTTAGATTCCACATATAAGTAAAATGTGATATTTGTCTTTCTCTAACTTATTTCACTTAGCATAACACCCTCTATATTCATTCATATTGTCACAAATGGTGATATCTCATCCTTTTTTGTGACTAATACTCCATTTTATATATTTTTTATATATCTCATATATTCTATTATGTGTGTGTGTGTGTGTGTGTGTGTATCCTTTTGCATGTATCCTTATGTATATATCCTTTTTCAAGTTAGTATGTTTGGGTAAATACTTAGGAATATAATTACTAGAATTATGGTATTTTTATTTTTGAATTTTTGAGAAACCTTCATACTGTTTTCTGCAGTGGCTGCACCAATTTACATTCCCACCAACACTGCATGAGAATTCCCTTTTCTCCCACATCTTCACCAATACCTGATATTTCTTGCCTTTTTCATACTAGCCATTCTGATAGTTGTAAAGCTATACCTCATTATAGCTTTGATTTGCATTTGCCTGATGATTAATGATATTGAGCATCTTTTCATGTGACCATTGGCTATCTATAGGTCTTATTTGGAAAAATGTTTATTGAAGTTCTGCCCATTTTTAATTGTATCATCATCATCATTATTGTCATTATTATTTTGATGTTGACTTGTAGAAGTTCTTTCTAAATTTTGTATATTAACCTCTTATTGGATATATCATTTGCAAATACCTTCTCCCATTTCAGTAAGATACTTCGCATTTTGTTGATGGCTTATCTCACTGGGCAAAAGCAGAGTATCATTAATATGAAAAAAATGAATTTAATTGAAAAATATACAGTACAGTTAAGTACTAAAAGCAGTATACCTGACTCTTGTGCATCTGTTACATTTAAGAAGTGCTAATATTTTTCCACCTTTGATTCCTATATGCTTTTCCATGGGAAATAAACTTAAAGACCTACTTCTATTCTCTTTCCATTCTTAGAGATAACGAGTAACTTGAAGTTTATGTCTATCATTCCTGTGTATTTTTAAATTCTTTACTTTGTTTTAATGGGTAGCTAGCTAGATTTATATAACCTAATTCTTCCACTCACTGACCTTGTGACCTTCGGTGATTCATTCACTCTACCTATGATTCAGTTTCCTACTCTGTAAAATGGGAAATATAATAGGACCTATAAGTTTGTTGTAAGAATTAAATGGGTTTGATTAAGATGCTTTGAACAGTGTCTGACATGTATTATTGTATAACTTTGCCACCATATTGCTATTTTGGTTTTGCTTTGAATTATATATTTATTTATAACATTATTATTATGACTCTTATTATTATTAAAGCCTAGTTGCCTGACAGTGTTACAAGTAACTTCCCTAGTCAGCAACTCATCATTTAATTATGTTTTATGATAACTTTTTTCATATACAAATTTTAATTTCAACATAGACAAACTTGATGTTTACCTTTATGGTTTGTACTTGTGACTTACTTAAGAAAATACTTTCTAGTCTAACATGTAAACTATATTCTCTTATATTTTCTTGTAAGTTATTTGCATTTGGCAATTCTAATTCTAATCCATCTGGAAATGGTGTGCAATAGGGATCTAATTTTATCATTTCCCACCTGAAGAACAAATTTCTCTGTATCATTTATTGAATGGATCTTCCTTTCTTTACTAATTTGCTATATCTGCTTCTTCTGTCATATTCCATATTCCTATTTATGTTTGTATGTTTTTAAGCCTACACATTTTGTGTCATTGATCTACTTGTCTTTTCTTAAAAAAATTTCAGCCCTCGGTATTTGCAGTTTTCATTCTTGTGAGTCTTCAAAAATGTCTTTGCTTTTGGAAGTTCTTGAAACTTTTTTTGTCTTTCCAAGTATCTTCTTTTTTAAGTGTGGGTTCCTTGAAGCTAAGAACCAATTATATATCCTGTGTGCATATAATCTTATTGTGCCCCTTTTAAAGGCTCAAATACCTAGGGAAAGAAATTTTAATGAAAAACAAGTTTAGTTGAAACTTAGAGTATTTATAGTTAAGTTTTTAGATATTCCAGAACCCATTAGTTGTCTAGGAAAGATAAAACGCATAACTTTTTTTATTATTAGAAATAAAATACCTTGAAATGACCATGCCACTTTTCTCGTTTAGGGCAAACGGTACCAATCTATTTTGCAGTATCATTTACAGCATCACAGCCCATTCCTTTCTGGATATAAAAGAATATATCACATTTCACAGATTTGAGTCTGCAGTGGATTGATTTGTTGCTATGGACTTTAAAAATCCATTAAGGAAGGAGTCAGAAATAATGAATTAATTTGAAATCTTTTGTTGGTACGGATGAAGTGAGAAACATATTTATAAAACCATTAATCATACTTGAAAATATACTTGAAAATGAATCAGAAGACAGATGTAATAACTGTATTTTCATTTTGCTATCCCCTTAGAAGTCCTAGCACTTTGGAAAGCCTTATTTAAATGTTGCTGAATATTACTTGTTTTTCCATTTCCTTTATTTTGATAAATATATCTTGTCATGGAGCTATCTGTGCCACCGTGAGAAGTAGATTGTTACCTAATATTAGTCTGTACCTAGTTTAAATGAATAAAAAAATAAAAAAAACAATAAAATACATAATCATAAATCAGGCCAAACATAATTCAAAACATGGAAAAAACTCTCTGAGATCACAGCCCCCAGGTATTAAAGTCAACTATATTCTAAACTTCCTACAAGCACCATTCCTTGACTCTTCAAACCATTGTTATAAGGCTGCTGCCCCTAAAATAAGAAAAAGTTTCAATATGATATTTAGCTGGTATTTGACTGAAGTAAATAAAGGAGAAGCTGTATCTGAAAATGAAATGATGGAAAAAGAAAAAAAAATGACAGCAAAATAGGAATAGAAAGAAACTCCCTAACTATGACAAAATATTAAATAAAAATCAAGAGTGAATGTCTTACTAAAAAGCATTCCTATTAAAATCAGGAATCTGATATAGTCATTATCATCATTATTCAGCATCTTTTTGGAAGTTCTAATTAATACATTAAGACAAACTGCATTCAATATTACAAACATTTGTAAGGACAAACTTTTTTTGTTATTCACAGATGATATGATCATATACTTCCCAAATAAACAATTCTGTTAAAACCAATATGAAAATTCAGTAAAGCAGCTAGATTCAAGATAAATACCACAAAAGAAGCAATACTTTTTCTTTATGTTAACAATAACCGGTTAGAAATTAAAATGGGAAAAAAAATCATTCATCACAGACAAAAATTTCAAAGAGCTAAAAATAAATGAAACAAGAAAGTATAAGATCTAGTTAAAAGTAAAGCATAAAATTTGATTGATGGGCACTAAATAAGACTTGACTAATGGAGATATATATACTCTGAAATCAAAATATTATAAATAAGTCAATTCTTTTCAAATTAATGTATGACTGTACTATAAATATTTGGCAAATCACTGCATACATGAATGTTTTGACTGTCAACTGTAGCTTTTTTTTTCATTCAAGTATAATTAGCATACAGTGTTATATTAGTTTCAAGTGTCCAATATAATGATTTAACAATTCTGTACATTACTCAATATGCATCCTGATAAATGTATTCTTAATCCCCTTCACCTGTGTCACCCGTCCCCCCACCCACCTCCCCTCTGGCAACTACCATTTTGTTCTCTATTTTTAAGAATCTGCTTTTTTGAGACTTTTTTCCTTTGTTCCTTTGTTTTGTTTCTTAAATTCCACATATGAGTGAAATTATATGGTTTTTGTCTTCCTCTGACTAACTTATTTTAGTTAGTATTATATTCTCTACATCCATCCATGTCCTTGAAAATAGTAAGATTTCATTCTTTTTTCTTTTGAAGATTTCATTTATTTATTGATGAGAGACACACAGAGAGAGAGGCAGAGACATAGAAAGAGGTAGAAGCAGGCTCCATGCAGAGAGCCAATGTGGGACTCGGTCCTAGGACTCTGGGATTATGCCCTGAGCCGAAGGCAGACACTCAACCACCTAGCCACCCAGGCATCCCTTATTCTTTTTTTCTGACTGAATGATATTCCATTGTATATCTATACCACCTCTTCTTTATCCATTCATCTGAGGATGGACACTTGCTTCCATATCTTGGTTATTATAAGTAATAGTGAAATTAACATAAGGGTGTATATATCTTTTCCAACTAGTGTTTTTGTTTTCTTTGGGTAAATACACCCAGTAGTGGAATTACTGGATCACACCATATTTCTACTTTTAATTTTTTGAGGAACCTCCATACTGTTTTCCACAGCAGCTACACCAGCTTTCTTTCACTCCATCCAATAATGCATGAGGGTTTCTTTTTTCTGTGTCCACTCCATCCACTTGTTATTTCTTGTGTTTTTTATTTTAGCCATTCTGACAGGTGTGAGATGATATCTCATTATGGTTTTGATTTCCCTGATGATTAGTGAAGTTTAACATCTTTTCATGTGTTTGTTGCCCTCTGTATGTCTTCTTTCGGAAAATATCTATTCAAGTCCTCTGCCCAATTTCTGATTAAGTTATTCATGGTGGGTTTTTGGTTTTGAGTTGGATACACTATTTATATATTTTGGTTATTAACCACTTATCAGATGTATCATTTATAAGTATCTTCTTACATTCAGTGACTGTCTCTCTATTTTGTTGGTTATTTCCTTCACTATGCAAAAGCTTCTTATTTTGGTGTAGTCCCAACAGTTTGATTTTGTTTTTGTTTTCCTTTCCAAAGGAGGCATACCTAGAAAAATATCCCTATGGCTGATGTCATGAAGATTGCTGCTTATGTTTTCTGCTAGGAATTTTATGATTTCAGGTTTTATATCTAGGTCTTTAATCTCTTTCAAGTTTATTTTTGAATATGGCATAAGAAAATTGTCCAGTTTCATTCTTTTGCATGTAGCTGTCCAGTTTTACCAACACCATTTGTTGAAACTTTTTTCCATTGTATACTCTTGATTATTTTTATTGTGGATTAATTGACCATAAAACCATAGGTTTATTTTTGGACTCTCCATTCTCTTAATCTATGTGTCTGTTTTTGTGCCAGTACCATAGTGTTTTGATTACTACAGTTTTGTAGTATATCTTCAAATCTGGGATTGTGATACATCCAGTTTTGGTCTTGTTTTCAAGATTGCTTTGGCTATTTGGGGTATTTTGTGGTTCCATACAAATTTTATGATTATTTGTTCGAGTTCTGTGTAAAATGCTATTGGTATATTTTAATAGAGATTGCATTAAATTTGTAGATTGCTTTGGTTAGTAAGGACATTTTAACAATATTTTTCTCCCAACCCATGAGCATGGGATATCTTTTCATTTATTTGTGTCACCTTCAATTTATTTTAATAATGTATTAAAGGTTTCAGAGTATAGATCCTTTACCTCCTAGGTTAATTTTATTCATAGATCTTTAGAATTTTTTTTATTTTTATTTACTTATGATAGTCACAGAGAGAGAGAGAGAGAGACAGAGACACAGGCAGAGAGAAGCAGCCTCCATGCACCGGGAGCCCCACGTGGGATTCGATCCCGGGTCTCCAGGATCGCACCCTGGGTCAAAGGCAGGCTCCAAACCGCTGCGCCACCCAGGGATCCCTATTCATAGATTTTTAAATTGTTTTTGGTGCAATTGTAAATGGAATTGTTTTTGCAATTTCTCTTTCTGCTACTTTACTATTGATGTCTAGAAAAGCTATTGATGTCTAGAAAATATACTTCAGTATATTAATTTTGTACCCTGTGACTTTTCTGAATTCATTTGTCAGTTCTAGTTTTTTGGTGGTCTTTAGGGTTTTCTATATATTGTATCATGTCACAAATAATGGAAGTTTTACTTCTTCCTTACCAATGTTTATTTCTTTTTCTTGTGTAATTGCTGTGGCTAGAATTTCCACTATTGTGTTGAATAAAAATAATAAGAGTGGACATCCTTGTCTTGTTCCTGATCTTAGTGGAAAAGCTCTCAGTTTTTGATATTGAGTATGATAGCTGTGGGCTTTTTATATATGACATTATTATGTTGAGGTATATTCCCTCTAAACCTAACTTGTTGAGGGTTTCTATTAAAAAAAGGATGTTGTAATTTGTCAAATGCTTTGTATGCATCTGTTGAAATGATCATACAGTTTTTGTCTTTTCTCTTGTTAATATGATGTATCACATTGATTGCTTTACATATATTGAACCACCCTTGAATCCTAGGACTGAATCCCATTCAGTCATGGTGAATGATATTTTTAATGTATCATTGGATTTAATTTCCTAATATCTTTTTGAGGACTTTTGCATCTATGTTCATCACAGATATTGGCCTATAGTTCTGTTTTCTATGGTGTCCTTATCTGGTTTTGATATCAAGGTAGTCCTGGCTTCAGAATGAATTTAGTAGTGTTCCTTCTTCTTCTATTTTTTGAAATAGTTTGAGAATAATAGGTATTATTCTTTCTTAAGGGTTGTTAGAATTCACCTGTGAAATCTTCTGGTCCTGGACTTTTGTTTGTTGGGAGTTTTTTGATTATTGATTCAATTTCAATACTAATAGTTGACCTACTCAAATTTCCTATTTCTTCTTGATTCAATTTTGGGATATTATATATTTCCAGGAATTCCTTCTAGGTTGTCTAATTTGTTGGCATATAATTTTTCATAATATCCTTTTATAATCCTTTACATTTCCGTGGTGTCAGTTATTACTCTTTGATTTATTTTAGCCTGTCCTTCTCTTTTTTGATGAGTGGCTAAAGTTTATCAATTTTGTTGATCTTTTCTAAGAACCCACCCCTGATTTCATTGATCTGTTCTATTGTTTGTTTTAGTCTCTATTTCATTTATTTATGCTCTCATACTTATTATTTCCTTCCTATGTCAGCTTTTAGTTCTGTTTTTATTTTACTTGTTCCTTTAGGTGGAAGGTTAGGTTTAGTTTTGGGGATGGTTTTGTTTGTTTTCTTGAGATGTTTTGAGATGTCTTTTTTTCTTCTTGAAATAGGTACTCTTCCCTCTTATAACAGCTTATGATGTATCCCAAATATTTTGCACCATTGTGTTTTCATTTTCATTTGTCTCCATGTAATTTTTTATTTCCTCTTTGATTTCTTCATTGACTCATTCATTTTTAGTAACCTATTACTTAATCTCCATGTATTTGTGTTCTTTGTAGATATTTTCTTGTGATTGATTTCTAGTTTTATAGCATCGTGGTCAGAAAAGATGCAGAATACAATTTCAAACTTGCTGAATTTGTTAAGACTTGTTTTGTGGCCTAACATGTAATGTATTCTGGAGAATGTTCCATGTGCACTTGAAAAGAGTGTATATCCTATTTTTGGTTGGAATGTTCTAAATATATCTCTTAGATCCATCTAATCCAATGTGTCATTCAAAGCCTCTGATTTCTTGTTGATTTTCTTTGTGTTGACCTATACATTGATGTACGTGAGGTGTTAGAGTCTCTTACTATTATTATATTACCATTGATTCTTCCTTTATGTCCACTAATAGTTGCTTTATGTATTTGGGTGCTATCATGTTGGGTGCATAAATATTTATAATAGTTATATCTTCTTGTTAGATTGTCCCCTTTATGATTATATAGTGTCCTTCTTTGTCTCTTGTTACAGTCTTTGTTTCAAAATCTATTTTGTCTAATATAAGTATTCCTATCTCAGCATTTTTTCTTAGAAATGTATAAATGTTTTTCCATTCCTTTATTATCAATCTGCATGTGTCTTTATGTCTGAAATGAATCCCTTGTGGACAGCGTATAGATGGGTCTTGCTCTTTTGTCTATTCAGTCACCCTATATCTTTTGGTTGGAGCATTCATTTCATTTACATTCAAAGTCATTTCTGATAGTGATTTTTGTTACTTGTTTTACAGCTGTGTTTGTAGGTATCATCTATTCCTTTCTTCTGTTGCTCTCTTGTAGTTGGATGGCTTTCCTTAGTGATATACTTGGAATCCTTATTCTTTATTTTTTGCATATTTATTATAGGTTTTGCATATGTATTACAGCTTATATATAGCATCCTATGTATATAGTAATCCATATTAGGATAATGGTCACTTAAGTTTGAACCCATTCTAAAACCACTGTACTTTTACTCCCCTCTCTGTCTTTTATGTATATAATGTCATACTTTATATGCTTTCATGAGTTCCTTGACTGATTTGTATAGACATGATTGATTTTATAGGCTTTGTACTTTAACTTTTGTACTGGTCTTTTAAGTGTTTAACTAGTACTTTTATTATATTTGTACCTGTGAAACTTTTTCCCTTCCTAATTTTCTTACTCCTGATTATAACTTTTTCTTTCCACTCAGTGAATTTTCTTTAATGTTTCTTATAAGGTTGGTTTAGTGGTGAATTCCTTTAACTTTTGTTTGTTTGCAAATCGTTTATCTCTCCTTCTATTCTGAATGGTAGCCTTGCTGGATAGAGTCTTCTTGGTTGTAAGTTTTCTCCTTGCAGTATTTTAAACATCATGACACTCTTTTCTAGCCTACAAAGTTTCTGCTGAAAAATCCACTAATAGCCTTTTGGGATTTTCCTCATATGTAACTACTTTCTTTTCTCCTACTTCTTTTAAAATTCTGTCTTTGTCACTACTTTGTGCCATTTTAATTATTATCTGTCTTGGTATAGACCTCCTTAGGTCTTAAAGAAGTCTTTAGCTATTATTTCTTCAGTTAAGTTGCCTGCCTCCTTTTCTCTCTCTTCTTCTAGGACTCCTATAATACAAATGCTATTGTGCTTGATGATGTTATTGAATTCTCTTAACCTATTATCATTTTTTAATTCTTTCTTTTCGTTTTGCTAGCTATTCTATTTGGTTGCTTTCCATTACTCTGTGTTCCAACTTGCTGATCCATTCCTATGCTTTCTCTAGTCTACTATTTGTTCCCTCTAGTGGATTTTTTTATTTCAGTTACTGATTTCTTCACCTCTGTTTGGTTCTTTTTAATATTTTCTGTTTGTTGAAAGTCTCGCTGAGATCCTCCACTCTTAAGTCGATTATGTATCTTTATGACTATTACTTTGATTTCTCTATCAGGGCACTTTGCTTATCTTTATTTCATTTAGCTGTTTTGTTGTGATTTTTGTCCTATTCTTTCATTCAGAATATATTCCTCTGTCTTCTCATTTTGTCTAACTCTCTGTATTTCTGTGTATTAGGAAATTGGGCTATACTTCCTGTTCTTAAAAGTAGAGGCCTTATGAAGAAGAGGTCCTATGGCACCCTGCAATGTGATGTTCTTCACTTACCAGAACATGGTGCTTCAAGAATTTCTCCTATGTGTGTTGCATGCACCCTACTATTATGGCTAGGCTACATTTGCCTTCAGTCCAGTTAGCTGCAATAGCTCTCTTTGTTTTAGGAAAGGTTTGGTCTTTGTACTCTTCAGGAGCCAGTCTGGGGCTTCCTGTAGCTTGTAGTTGGGTCAGACCAGATATCTGTCCTCAGCCCATTTGCTAGAACTGTGGTCACACTGAACTGCAGGGCACTCTCCCTCCATTGTCCCATGAAAGGCTTTTATTGGCAGGAAAGCCTGCAGCCAGATGAGATCTGGCCCCAGTTTACCTTTTGGGGCTACAGTGACCCGAGCTACATAGCTCTCTGTTTGTGCTGTCTCCTGTGAGGCTATTGTTGGTTGGCAGAAATGGCAGCCAGGTCAGATGTCTACCACCAACCCTCTGTTACGGCTGCTCAACTACATCTTATATGCTGTTGTGTTCACAGACTTGGGAGGTGTTACAATTAAAGAAATTTAAATCTGTATGAAAGGGATACCTGGATGGCTCAGTGGTTGAATGTCTGCCTTCAGCTCAAGGCATGATCCTATAGTCCTGGGATTGAGTTGCACATTGGGTTCCCATGGGGAGCCTGCTTCTCCCTCTGCCAATGTCTCTGACTCTCTGTGTCTCTCATGAATAAAATAAATAAAATCTTTTAAAAAATAAAAATAAATCTGTAGGAAAGTTTTAATGGAAAAAGATCAATAGCTTTTGATTTTAAGGTAAACATCCATTGTGACCCTCAGCTTTATCTGCAAAAGAAATCTTTAATTTCTTCAAATTATTAAAATAGCAAATGTTTTAAATAAACTAGATATAGATTAATTTTTCTTTGATAGAGGAATAGTACATTAATAATCTTGAATTAATCTATGATTACTCTCCCCGGGCCCTGTATTTGACTTTATATTCCTAGTTCAAACTTTATTTCCTAAAGCTAGAATCAAGTCTTGCAATTACTTCGTGACTAACTCCTTGGTACCAGCAGGACACACACTTATAATAGTGAGCCTATACAGTAGCTACTTAATAAATGCCCTTGGAAGAAATGAATTCAATGTAAAATCATTGATGTTATGGATCAACTGTGGTTTCTACATAGCAATATCTAAAAGAGTAAGTGAAATATTCAGTGCTGCTGTGATCAACCCATAGGCTATGATAAATCTCCACTCAAAATTTTGTTCAGATGTTAAGACTAAAAATGTCAATGTGCATCAAAAGAGTATGACAAGAATTATTATTCAAATAATGAGGCTTACCAGGGGACAGGACAGGCTCCTAAGCTTGAAAGAACAGGACAGAGAGACTATCTTGGAGTTTGTAAGGGCTAGAAATTGGGTCTTGGTTGAAGGTTCCCTGATGAGAGCTAGGACTTGAGAGCATAAAACTCTCTACTGGTGCTAAACCTGTTTTCTTACTGGACTGCCCAGATGAGGGTCATAAGGTGGAGAGAGAGAGGTGTGGTACTTGATAGCTGGCAACAGTCAAACAACAAAAATGGAGTTAGTATCTTGGCTACAAATGCATTTTTATACAGTTTGGAAATGCAAGCTTCTGCTTAAGCAACTATCTATTCATTGTGATATGTACTGCAGAAATTTAAGTCTTTGTCATTTACAAAGACTTTGTCATTTAAATTTAGTCTTTGTCATTCTTATAGTAGACATAGGTTAAGAATACAAATTGACAGTTTGGCTTAGCAGAGAAACCTTGTGATTTCCAGGCAAATATACATTTTGGCCACTAGCTAACAGTGGTTTTCAGTTTTGGGAAACTTTTTAACATCTCTAAACTTCAATTGTCGAGAAGTGGGCAATTCCTTTCTTATAGTGTTGTATTTGGCTAAATTTTGTAAGACATCACATAGTATGGCACATAGTAAGTCTCAAATAAATGGCATTTAATTGATATACTATTATAATTATTACTGCTGTTACTCAGAGAAGATGTAGAAAGTAAGAAAGGTATTAAGAGAACAATTAGAAGAGCTAACATCACAAAGATGTCACCACTTCTCAAATTAAAATATATATTTCATATGTTTTCAGTAAGAATCACAATCAGTTTGGGGAAAGATATATAAATTATTTTAAGTATTAAAGAATAAACAAGTGAGAATTACCAAGAAAATATTGAAACACAATAGTTAATAGGAACTTACCTACAAGCTGCTAAAAGTTAACATGTTTTAATCAAAACAATGTGAATCTAACATAGTAACTAAAACATAATTGAATGGACTAGGTGGAGTTTTTAATGTGGATTTCAGTATATGTAATTTGTTTCCTTTGTAGTCCTTTGTATCTCATTTTATTCATTTAAAAAGAATTTTATTCATTTATAATGAAGAGGTTTCAGTAGAATTCATCAGACTGTCAAAGTCATAACTGGCACAATAAAATTAAATTTAGGAGATTAGTAATCCTCTAGAAACACCAACTAGAAATCAATGAAGGAATTAGTGCTTGTAAAACAAAAGTCATGGACTTTTGAACCTCATCTCACAAATGATACCCCATCACTTCCTCCATATTTTATTTATTACATGCATATCACAGTCTGGCTCACATTCAAAGGGAAAGAGTTACACAAAACAAGGATATCAGGAAGTGGAGATCTTGGGGAGTCATTTTAGAAGCTGTCACATTGAAATTATTCCCATCCAGAGTAGACAAGATGATAGATTATTCAGTACATAGGTTTATGATGGTTGGCTAAAATTGAAATATTATAAAGCTATGTTTCCTTTCTTCCCCATATATAAAAAGAAACTTTGGAAGAACAAAGTATATCAACTTGAACAGTTAAACTTTTTTAAATATTAGAAGAAAATGTAGAGTAGTAGATTTGGAACTTCATCTTAAGGAGGCCTTCCTAAGAAAACCAAGAAAGCCAGGATTGGTTATGTAAATGATGGGCTTGATTAGAAATAGATTATGGGAAACATTGCATAAATGAGGTCAAAACATAAATGTCATACTGGGAGAGAATGTTTATGATCTTATAATATAGGAAAGATTAATATATTTACATATATTAAAGTCCTATAAATAAGGAATAACCAAGAAAAAAATGAAAAAACTTAGCAAGCTGCTTATAGGAGAATACGTACATTTTGTGGAACTGTGAATTTTTAAAAATGCATTTACCCTTCAATTTAGCAACTTTATTTGTGGAAATGCATTCTCTAACTTTAAAATGGTTTTCTGGTGCACCACTATTGGAATAACAAAATTTTGAAAAATTGTAATTGTCTGGTAGTAGGCAATTCTTGAATCATGGTACCTTGATAACATGAGATAATATATAATTCAATACATATATGGAATGGCTTAATGGTTATCCTATTTTGAAATGAAAAAATGCAAGTTTTAAGACAATCTCAATAGCATGATTTTGTTTAAATGCATACACAATTCATATGTTTATCTACATATTTCTGTTTGTATATTATATTCAGAAATTAGACTGCATGAAATTTAAAAAAGCAATTTAGAGTACCAAAATAAGTGAGAATTATCAGCGATTACTGCTTAGAAGACTTAGAGGTGAGCAGGGTGTGTAGAACCTCCATCATTCTCATACTTTGGTTAATTTTTTTTAAGTTGTAGTTTTCAGGGTGATAAAAATACAAAATAAAATACAGCCACAGTTGATAATAGAATAAATGTATAGCCCTTAAATTTTCTCTGGAACAGGAGAGACTATAAATAAATATATATATATAATGCCTTAGCTGTTTTTCCAGAGCCTTTATTTTTTACTGAATAAAATGCTTAAGTATCCCTAAATTATAAAGCTTATTTGGAATAATAATAATTATTATTATATCTCTTCCTTTTAAAAACTTCTAACCTCATCACCCTAAAACATATTCATTTGAATACAGTTTAAGATGGGTATTCCATGACCACGATTTGGAAAAAGCTCCAATTTCTAATTATATAATTTCGTAACATGACTTAATTGCTTAATGCATTCAAGTTTGATTGTTCTTGGGTTTAAGCACAGAGGTTACCTTTTACATGAGTTTCCTAGGACTGTGCTCTATTCAACTTCCACTTTCTCTTTGATGATCCCACCTTAATATTTCTTTATATCCCTAATTGTTTGGAAGGTAGAAATGTATATTTTCAAGGGCACATGGATGGCTTAGTTAGTTAAATGTCTGACTCTTGATTTCTACTCAGGTCATGATCTCAGGGTCATGAGGTGAGCCCCATATCAGGCTCATTCTCATCTCAGTCTGCTTGAGATATTCTCCCTCTCCTTTTGTCTCTCCCCACCACTTGTACTTTCTCTATATATCTCTCTAAAATAAATTAATAAAATGTTTTTTAAAAAAGGAAGTATGTATTTCCAAGATCCTTATTTTCATGAGATCATTTATTAAAACCACATCTGACATGCAACTATCCCAAACACAGATTCTCATTTCATTTTCCCATGCATGGCACAGGAGGCAAAAGGCAGAGAAAAAGAATGGAGGGTAATGAATCCAGGAGACCATTTTTCCCTAAAAAATATTTAAAGTGTTGTCTTTTGTTAGATGTCACATGCACTAATTGTAGTTTAACATAATTATCCAAAGTCTGCCCAGGTTTATAATACTTTGACTGATCTACTTGTAGATACTCACAGAAATGACTTGGTAAAAACTTAGGCTTCTGCTCATGAAATCAGATTGTTCAAATGCCTGGCCCTTACTGAGTCAGAGAACTCTGGAACATTAGTCATAGAACTATAACCTTAATCTTATCTAGCCTCTCTATTATATAGATGGGGAGACCGAGATCCAGAGAAGGGAAGGGTGCCCTATCTTGGAATGGAAGAGGGAGTACTTATAAGTCAGTTCTTCTGACTTTCCTCCATTGGTATTTTCACCATTCAAGTTCTGGCATGTTACTATTTTTTTCTTCCTGAGAAATATGACTACGTGATTGTATGTAACTGCAGTTTAAAGAACAGAATGTAAACAACCAAGACATGATCGTATCCCAGATGGCTCCCATTTTATCTTCCCTCCCAGACACTTAGGAGATAATCACTATCCTGAATTTATATTTATCACTCTCTTGCTTTTTTAATAGTTTTTACCACTTTTGCATGTATACTTAAACATGTATTTTTGTTTTGAATATTGAAAAATGGAATCATAGGATACAAGTATGATACATTTTACTTCTTGACTCAACAATGTGTTTCTGGGATATATCCACACTGATTTGTGTAGATGGAGTTTATTCATATTCTTTACCAAGTAATATTCCACTATACGTGTATAAAGCAACTTATTTATTCCACTGTTATAGGACATTTGGATTGCTTTCAATTTTGGGGTTGTGTGTGTGTGTTATATTTTTAAGATTAGCTATAATAGCATTCTTCCACATGACTACTTATACACATAGGGAAGATTTTTCTTCTAGCTTATGTATATAGTATTGAACTTTCTGGGAAGTAGAATGTGCATAAATTTCATTTTAATAGGTAATACTGAAAAGTTTCCAAAGCACCATTATCGTTTCATTAGTTTCAATTGCTCTACACCCTCAATAATATTTAGTACTGTTAAACTCCCTAGTTTTTGCCACTCTCTTTGTACAAATTGGAATCTCATTGTGGTTTCAATATGCCTTTATCAGTAACTTATGAAGTTGATATTTTTATATATGGTGAGCCACTTATTTTTCTATAAAATTTCTATTTTCTTATTCTCATTTTTATATTGTTTTGGTTATCTTTTTTATTGATTTACAGAAATTGGTTATGTGTTCTATACAGCAAGCTTCTATTAGTTATACATATTGCTAATGTCTTCTGTTAGTTGGCTTTTATTGTAGGAATACATGTAAATAATTTTTTCTGAGTCAAATAATAGCAATACCATTTTTTTTTCAGAGCAGGAAATCTTTGTATCAAATGAGAATGTGATCCCGTGAAAATATTTGGGGAAAATAACATTCTAAGCAAGGGATTAGGAAGTACAAAACCCTTGAGGCAGCTAAAAATGAAGTAATTTTAAAAACCATTTTGTTGTGTAATAGATCATATTTTTTGCACGAAAGAATTGTAAATGCAGTTTGGCTTTCTCTTAGCATTTTCTTGCTCAATAAACATCTTTGAAATAACCACAGATTAATCATAAGGAAACCACTGTAAGTGCAGTTGCTATAACAGTTTAGTGCTACCTCCACTTGAGTTCAGTAAAAGTTCCTGAAATCTACTGGGTTGATTGAAATTTGGCTTTTATACATTCAACAAAAATATTTAGCCCTCTCTATCACATTCTTTTAGGTGATTCAGATAATGGCAATCAAAACAGACAGAATCCGTGTCCTATGAATTGTACAGTCTCTTGAAAGAGATAAACATTGGACACACAACTATCTAGTAATAGAAATGATTACATAATAAGTATATAATATGTAAATAATTATAATCTCTTAATTAGCAACAATGTTGGGAATAATATCTCTAGAAAAACTTAATGATATCGATTGGGTAGTCAGGTATTGGAGTGAGTGAGTAGCGTCATGGACAGGTCTGGGGAAAGAATGTTCTAGGCTGAAGATACAACAAGCACAAAGACTTTGAGGCAGGAGCACAGCAGATGTATTCGTAAAACAGAGAGAACAGTAAAGAGTAGAAGGGATTGAGATATGTGGGTGGGTTATATATGTATAAGCATGTGTGAGAGGGGGGAAGACAGGGAGGGAAGGAGAGAAAGAGAGCAAGAACCTGCCAGAACACATAGGGTCTGCAATTATGTACCTTATCACTTACTTTGGCTTTATTCTAAATATTATGGAGCCATTGGGGAATTTTGAGTTAAACAGTGTTGTGATCTGATATACATTCTTAAAAGCGTTACTCCATACATTGTATGGAGAGCGTGTGGCAGCATCAAGAATGATATAGGGTTCTAATGAAAAACACAGTACAAGAGAAAAATGATGACTATTTGGATTAGTATGGTGGTTAGATGTTGGCAAGTGATATTCCCTAGGGTTGAGCAAATTGAGTTTGTTAATAAACTTGATGTAAACTGTGAGAACAAGATCCAAGGATAGTTCATAAGTTTTTTAATTGAACAACTAGTAAATGATGGAACTATTTAATGGATCAGAAAACCCTTAGGAATAACTATAGTTGGGGTGAGCATGGGAATAGAGTTAAATATAGGATATATTAACTTTGAAGTACTTATTAGTAGGTGAATAAAGATGCTGAGTAGGAACTGAATAGGAATATGGAATTCAGGGGAAAATGGACACTAGAGATTAAATCTGGGATTGATTAGCATAGAGATAGCATTCAAAGCCATGGGGCTCAATGAGATTGTCAGGAAAGTGAATGTGACCTGAGACGGGACTAACCTCTGGAGTATTCCTGTCTATAGAAATGGGAAGAAAAGAAAAGCCCAGCAGAGATGAATGAGGGAGAGCAGGCTTTTTACTGTGTCAGAGGAAAATAGAATGGGACAGTATCCCAACAGCCAAGGCAACGAAGTCTTTCAAGAAGTGAATAGTGTATCTACATCAAATGCTAGTGAGATGTTGAGGAGAGTGAAGCTGGGGAATGGTTTCTGAATTTAGCAATGCAGAAACTGCTGGTTACTTCAGTGCACAGGCAAGCCTGATGAGTGGGTTGAGGAAAGAATGGCAGGGGGTGGGGGAGAGGTGACAAAACAAGGACTGCAGCATATGTAACCAGTTTGCAGAGTTTTACCATAAAGGATGCAGAGAGATCATGGACATTTGTATGAGGACATAGAATCAAGAGGGCATGTGTTTAGGATGAGAGTTACTATAGCAAGACTTCATGCTGATGGTAATGATTGGGGTTGGAGGTTAATGATGCAGGAAAAGGATGGCTAGAGTATTGTCCTTGATTAGAGTTGTGGGGACAATATTAGGTCTCCTGCACACATGGAGAGGCTGCTTTAAATAGGAGCATGACTGGTAAATCCATTAGAATGGAGAGCGGTAGACAATATAATTGGAGATAGGATGGGTTGGGAGATTTGGTAGTGAGGGGGCAAGAGATTTCCCTTCTGATGGCTTGTAGCCAAATCCAGCTTGGAAACCTCATTAACCAAAATTAATGAGAAGTTCTATATGACTTCTGTCCTTATTCCCAAAACAGTCGATACCAGAATTGTGGGACTAAGGCAGGACTCGAAACTTAGAGGAGAGACTTCTGTGCGTCTATCTACTGGCCCCTGGCACCACATGTTTGTTTTGTACATGATAGTACTGGTGAGAGCTCCTACCTCACTGACCGTGGGCTCCACTGCTCACCCCAGCTGCCTCTTACAGTGGGTCTTTTCACTGACTACAGAAGCATTAAGGCCAGCAGGCTCAGCATCCCGTTTCAATGTGATTCCTAAGGTACTTGAAATTCTTCTCATGTTGGGCCCATGTCCTGTGGGTAGGGTGCAGGTGTCTGCCTTTTCCCCAAAACACACCTTTCCGCCACTTCTCTCCTCTGATTGAGCCTCAGAGTCAGGAAACTTTCTTCAGCGCTATAGCCTCCATCCTCTGTCCCATCTGGAATGAGGAAGAGGTTAACACTTGTTACTTTCCTTGACCCAAGGAATAGGACCATTTAAAATCTACCTTAATGTTACTTTTAACTTTGTTTTTTAAAATTTCTCCTCTATCTTTGTAAAAGTATAATCTGACAAAACTTAGATTAATAAACCTAGGTGGATGGTTTGAATAATGGTGGTGGGGGAGAACCAACCTTCACCTCTGCTGGTCCTGGCAGCTCCCAGATATCTCAGGCTGCCTCTTTAGGAAGCAGAGAGCACTAGGTGGTTAAGAGGTGGCAATGTGCATATTTGCAATTTACATGGAAAAAAGGGAGAGAAAGTCAGCCAGGATTGCTCTGTTAACCTTTAGAGCATTTAATCTCTAATAACTCTACAAATGGCAGTGGGAAGATATATTTAGAAATTCAGCAGAAATCATTTGTAAATGTTTCCTCTTTGTTAGGTTTAAGGCAGAAAGGTGTCCCCAACCCTCTAAAATAAGTCAGTTGGACTCTGAGACATTGTTGACATTTGTCTCAATAGACTTATCAATGTTTAGTATAACTTCCCTTATTTCTCTGGTATGAGAAGATCCAGTCATGAGCAATACATGTCATACATATCTCAGAGAATTTTCCTGGTCATCAACAATAGTTACAGGAGTTATTTTCCACCTCTTCTGTAGCCCACGTTGGAAGCAAGTACTTATGCATGAGCACCATGTTAAGGTATGCTGTGCGAATTGAGGCAGCAAAGCCCTTTGTCCTATCAGATAACCACAGCTTTATTGCCCAATCCCTGGATATACCATGCCTTGCATCAGGATGTTAGCTCAAGGTGGTGATGAAGGGTCATTATTTCTAAATCCTTGATTTGTTCCTAGACAGTGACTCTAATGGATAATTTAATAAGCACAAATAATATAGTTGAAAGATGTGATTTTTTAAAACTCTGTGTCTACCCAGGCTCTTCTCCATTTGTTCTCTGAACTCATAATCAATGTATACACTCTGCAACAACAAAAAAAGATACATGCCTATTTCCTATTTTCATTTGGGAGTTAACAATTTGAAGAGGGTATATCAAGGCAGATAGGTAGATATAAATATGACTATAAATGCATTTGATGCATATAGGCTGTAATTTTTTTAAAAAATCCGAATAGGACTTACCATATCATCTCCATTTCATCCTCTGTAATCTCCTCCTGTTTCTCCACAGAGTAACCATCTGAAACTTTTCCCTTCCTAACATCCCCCTAGTCACACCCTTCCCAAATTCAGTCTACTTGGCTCTCTTCTTTCCTCCTCCTAATCCCTATTCCCTCCATCTCTCTACTCTTTATATTCTGATTCTCAATTTTAGAAACTAAATAAATAAACAGAAAAAGAGACAAAAACCCACTTAAATACAGAGAACAGATTGCTACCAGAGGGGAGGTAGAGAGGGATGGATGAGATAGATAAAAGGAATTAAAATTACACTTAACATGGTGAACACTGAGTAATGTATAGAATTGTATGCCTGGAACTAACACTATATGTCAACTATACTTTAATAAAAAAATAAATAAATAAACACACACACATGCAAATATCAAAGAACCAGGCTACTCAAAGAGAATGGCAGGTAGGGAGAAGGGAGTAGACATAAAGAAATTCTATTCAGCAAGAAGAGGGAAGGTAAAAAAAATTTGAGTTCCTTCACAAGTACTCAGTACCTCCAAGTATTTTAGCCCTGTCACAAATGTGAACAATAGCTGTAATAAAAGGGAATTAGAATTGCTAAAATATGTCCATAGATGAAAGGAAAAGAGAGCAGTCTTTTTTGGCTCAGGGCAAAAGAAATGGGAAGATGAAGGGGAAGTGAGTAGAAGAATACTTAGCGTTAATAGTGATGGTAGTAATAATGATCATAGACATCATCACCATCATAGCAGCAGCTGTATATTGGGCATTTCCTATATTCTAAGAACTGGGGACACTGCATATACTGTTTCACTTAACTTTTCACAACACATTTAGCATGGGGCAAGAGGAAGCTCATGTCACCTCCACTTTACGAGTGCCTAGTGGTTAATTAGTTCAAGTTTATGCAACCAGGAAGTATTAGCACTAGAATTTGAGCTCAGGCTGTTTAATGAATTCTATGCTAAGGCTCTCCTGCTTTTTGAAGTTAGGTCCTAGATCAAGGCTGGTGTGGTTGATGGCGGTTATTGTTGGGTATGGTTGCTCAGAATTCCTATACACCTTTTGGTAGATTTCCCTTCCCTTTCTTTGTGGAAAGGAGTCTTCCTACCCCATGTGGTACCTCTGACTAACAGAGGACCTTGTGGCTAATACTTGACCTTTCATAGTATCCTGTGCCGTAGCAAATGATGCAAGTCAGGCCAATCAGTTATTTCTGACATTTTTATTCATAGATACTGGAAGTAAGAGTGCTCCTTCCTCCAGGGTCACTAAGCTAGGACGATGGACTTCTGGATCTGCTTTGCTTTCCACATTCCCCTTGACTGACCTCTCCCCTCACCCCCACCACCACATACAAGGGATTATGGCCACAAAAAGACAGAATGAGGCAAATCCACGGGGAAAAAAGGAAACAAAACACAGAGCTGCAAGAGACTGGGAAGATAAAGAGCAGAGTCGTTCTGGTCTATAGGGCTAAGGCAACACCTAGACTTCAAATGCTGAGCTAAGCAATCTGTGTTTTAGTAAAGCTCATCTGGGTTGGGTTTCTACCACTGAGAACCAAGGCATAACTAACAGAGCCTTCAAGAGTAAGGAGGACTCTGGTGAAAAAAATAGTTGAGACAGAGGGAAGAGAAGAGAGTAAAAGGAGGAGATAGGAAAGCTTGGGGTCATTTCTGGAAACAAAATGTTCTAGTTCAGTATTAGCATAAGTTAATGAAGTAGAGGAGTGGAAATGACACCTGGGGAAGTCAGTTAGGGGTTGGGGGTCATTGGGGGTCTCAAGTTGAGTCCAGGAAAAGGGTACTATTAATACCGAGTGTGCGAAAATTCTAGGTTGAGACAAAGAACAGCCGGAGGAATTATGAATGTTGCTACAATTTAGCAGTCAGCCCACTGCTGTGTTACCTGTCAAATGCTTTTATTATTTGATTGCCTTTAGGCTAGGCACACAGAGTTTCCAACAGTTGCCACCACTCCTTATTTTCTCAGGCATAACCACCTCCCCTCCTTTACGTATCTGCTCGGCCCCCTAAAAGGACCTAAGAAACCATCCATTCATGGTCCATCATTCCAGTTGGGTAAAGTTAAGTTGTATTGCTCTTTCAAGTCATTTACGTCATGTCGTATGGCGTTGATTTACTCAGAGGCTTCGTCACTCTTGCACATCAATTGATTTAGTCAAACTTCATGGTTGTCTTGTTCATTTGGACTGAGGAATGCCTTGTACCCTCTTCTTTGTATTTCCGAGTCCCACCTGAACTTGAACTCCTTCTTGAGCCCCCAGGTCCACCAGGCCTTTTTCTGATATCTTTGCTCATCTTCCCAGCCTCTCCCAACAGCTGGGGAATTGCTTCAGTCAGTCAATTTAATTCACAAATTTAATGTTTGGTTGTACTTTTTTATTTATGTGTTAAAAATTCTTAATTTCTGTTTATTAAAGGTGACTGTCAACTCCATAAGAGCAGAGATCATGTCTTATAATTTGCTATATCTTTCCATAGTCTTGAGAACACCATGAGAACCTCGGTAGATTTACTGGCTCATGACAACAAGCCATATAATTCCATCTGTTAATAACTCTCAAGTGTTCAAATGAATCATTTGAAGAAAATTCAAAAAAAAAAAAAATCAAAAAAAAAAAAAAAAAAAAGAAAATTCATCTCCTTCCATCTCTTTGTGTCTTGTCATAATGTTCAACCATAACGGTAGAGTCAAATTTTGATCACAATTCAAACTTCTTTTCATGAGCCTCAGATAGAATATTAAAGTCAGACCATCTGACTTCTAATTTGGATCCAACTCCTCCAAGTCAGGAAAGTGGAACACCCTCAGCTTCTGAGCAGTGCAAAAAGGAGTTTGAACGACAGTGAGACACAGCTTTGATATTGCCTTCTGTACTCTACAAGCAGTCTTTGTTCAAGGCTGTTTAAAGAGAAGAACATGAGTTTTGATCTAATAAAATCCATTTTTCCAGGACTTGTATCTGTTCTAGGAAAACCTTTAGAAACTATGTCATTTTCAATTTTAATTATCTTTGAATTGAAAAAGGAACCTTAAATACAACATCTTCCAAATAAAAGGAAAGATTTTGTTTTAGAAAAATAATCACTTTCCAAGGCACTTGCTCTCAATTTTTTCCTGTTGATCCATATTCTAATTTTGAAGGTCCTTCTCAAAGGCCTCTCCACAGAGTCTTTGTGGTTATGACAGACTCTCTGCAAGGCAGGTTCATGGCTATGACCTTGCCTGTAAATGTGAGAAAATATTCTTTGATCAGTTAATTCCCATTGTGTGGGAAGTGCCCAAGCGTATATTTATCTTCTAAATGGCAGGATGCCTTGAGAGGGATTTTACGTTGAAATTTCAGGCACTTTTGCAGTGAATGAGAGGACATAACCACTTGGAGGAGCATTACTCAAGCTGTTATTCGCAGAGCCTCATAGGGGTAGTCACAAACTGAGCAGAGCTGAGTACCTGGGCAGCAGTTACCCACATGCCTCAGTGAATCTGTACAAGTGTGCTAGGGCCCCCAAAGTCAGGGACAAGACTGAACTACTAGACATCCACCGACCCTTGCCTGAAGGAAGCAAAGTAGCAGCTCATAAGTCTGGAATAAGCTTTTTACCTTAGAGCATTGGCTTCTGCACCCCAGCTATTTTAACAGGGAGTATCATTTCACACACGGTTGTCCCAAAAATGTGATAGTGTTTGCCCTGCATTTAGATGGAAAGAGTTCACAGCTCGTAGGTCTGTAATAGGATCCTGTATTAAAACCCCTGCTTCACCAATCTGGTGATTGCGCCTTCACCATCATTTCGCACACTGTTGTCTTGGAAACACGGTGATGTTTGTGGAGCTTCACTGCATCTACACTGAGACCCAATCTTGCCCTCCATATGATAGGATGGAAGTGAGATGGGTATGTACTCTGACTAAAGGTTGACTTGTAATGGATTTTTCAAAAACACTGCTTGTCTGCCTCCTGGGAAGCCTTCTGATGCACTCACAAGGCCAGTCTGCCTTATTCTCCCATGTGGTCTGACATCAAGCGAACAAGATCCTTTGGCAGGCCTTGTGGATATTAATGTATCTCCACAAACTCGGGTGAGGAATGTTTAGATTTGGAGGCAATCAGACAAAATGTGATATTCCTTCATAGATAAGTTCCTTCCGAGGCCCTTGCCATTATAGTTCATGAATTCCTAATATGTGCCAAGCACTTCACATATAGTCTTCTCAACAAAGCCAGGAGGAAAGGGATAATATCTCAACCTTCTAGTCAGTGAGGTCATGCCTTTACAACCAAGACTTAAACCTGGGGCTGAGTCAAAAGGCTCTCTATTATATTACATTGCCTATAGCCATTTATGTTGTTTTAAAGCACCAATTCCTTCCAGAATAGAATCTCAGAGATAATCACACTTAAAAGGGGGGAAATATCACTTAAATTGTTGAAGAAACAGCATTGAAAAGGGAGCCAGACAACCTGATTTGGCTCCCAACTGGTTTTATCATGCTGGAGATATCATTTAACCTCTCAAAATCAATTTCCTTAGCTGGGCTTCTTTTTCTCTTTCATAAAATAAGTAAGTTCAATTAGGCAATTTTTAAGTTTGCTATGAAGGTTCATGATTCTATGAGGTAGTTTTCTTACTCAGAAACCATTTTTTCCACTTGTTGGATTTCTGAAAGGAGACATTTTAAAGCTAGTGATCAATACAGTTTGGCTTCATTTGCCACATTCCACAGAGCTATTTCTTTTGCTTCATTTTTTCTCACTGGCACAGAGACTCAGTTCTTAATCTGAGGGAACACATACAGCCTGGAGAGACACATTGCACCCATCCCCAACCCCACCTTCTGGTATGTTTGATGACATTCAGCCAGTTTTCCCACTTCAGGGGCACATCTTTCCTTGTGTTGACCTTCAGTCAACACTTCCGCTCATTGGTTTCCAACTGAGTGCCCTCAGGGCTCAGGATCAAGGAGAGAGAGGAGGAAAAAAAGGCCTTTTCACAGTTGTCTAACCTTAGCAGATGGCATCTGCAATTTGATCACTATGATCAGTTTATGTTGTCCTCAATAGAACAAGTTAAATTCCTGCCTCAGGACCTTTGCTCTTGATATTCTTGCCACCTAGAATTATCTACTCCAGATACCCACATGGATCACTTCTTTTAGGTTTTAACTCAAATATCTCATTGAGACCTACTCTGTAGGATCTGGCCAGCCAACCTACCATAAGTCTAAAGTATTTCTTCTCTTCCCTTGCCCCTAACACCTCTTGTCCTGTCTGTCACTTTTTGTAGACTTCTAGGTATTATATACGTACATATATCTTACATACATCTGTTTATCCTCCTGTACTGTATACTATATATTTTAGGTAATTTTTTATCACCTGTATCCCCCACAAATATGTAAATTCCATGAGGGAACAGATCTGTGTGTTTTGTTTGCTGGTCTATCTCCAGTGCTTAGACCAATGCTTGGCACTTTGCAAGTACTCAGTAAATGTTTCATAATTTCCCACAAAATAACATCTTTGGAGTTCCATTATCTCCCACTTAAAAAAATACCAGCTCCCTCAAGCGACCCCAAAGAAAAATATATGTGTATAAACGGTTGACATTTTCTCAATATCATGTATAGCCTAGGAATAAAAGTATCTTTAGTGAACATTGTTGTTGTATTCCCTTCAATAAAAATAAATAATAAATCCCCTTAAATAAAAATAAAAATAGTACCCTTGTGAAGCAATGTCAGTGATCAGCCCCTTTTCCATCCAGACTATACGCATTATGGCCCTCTTCCACAGAAATTCTGGAGCTACTACTACGAAATAGCATTTGTTTTCTGCTTTACACTTAACCTTGAAAGGAAGAGGAGGAATTAAGGAGTGGGCGGGGGAGAAAACCCACCCTGCCACTATAACACCAACTATTGAGTGAAGTAGGGTATGAAATTCAGTTTCCTTTATATGAGTAATTCATTGAAATAACATAATCCTAGCAAAAATCTTACCCTTTAACTTCCTTATTGGACTCTGAGTTGTTAGCAAGGTCATTCCTACCTAACTTTGACAAAGTGTATTCTTTGACCACTAAGTGCTCAGTGTTCAATAAAAAATGGTCTTGGTGAGCTCCTCACAGTGTGAGCTCCAAATCTTACTCATTCCAAGCAAGAAATTATCTTTTGAAAAATGAAAGCTAGGAGACCTATAGGTTTTATAAATTTTTCAAGAGCCTTAGATAGATAATGAAAAGGGGCTGAATATGTTTCTCCCTGGTCGTAGGCTCCCCTCCTCAATTAAAGTATAAATAATTACTACCCGACATTGTATACCAAGTTTAAAGAATAAAATGACCATTAAATTTCGTAAGGAAATTGTTAAATTTGTATTTTCTAAATTGAATCATTAATCTTTGCTAATTTTAGTAGGCAATACATAAAAATCTTTGCCCCCCCCCACTGATAAACTTCATCTTTTGACCTAAGACAAAGTAGATATATCTTTTACAATAGGTTTTCTGCCCTATAAATGACTCCAAAATCTTAGTGGTTTAACCTAGTAAGTCTTTCCTTCTCTCACATCACTGCTCAGTGTCTAGCAGGGTGAAGGGGGAGGGCTGTGGTCTGTAGAGTTATTCAGGGCTCTCTTAGCTTTTTCCTTGTGACGTGTCCATGCTACAGATATGGCTGCAATGTAACCAAGGAAGATGACAAAAGAGAAAGATTATGCAGAGAGAGATTTTATAGTCCATGCCTCAAAGGGGAAAACATTCTACTGGCTGAAACATAGTTACATGATCCCACCTAACTGTAAAGGACTAGAATGAAGCTGAGCTATTGATTCAGGCAGAAGAGGGGAAAAATGGGTCCTGATATTCCTTCAATGATCTATCTCAGCAACAGTTCAGTCTCGTTTATATAGTTCTAAAACTTTGAAATTATTATTGACACAGAAGTCCACAAAGCAGTCTTTCTCAGTCTTTATCAGCACTTCAAGTGGCCTAATGCTCAGATAAGAAGAGATACAGGAGTCCCTCCTTATCCACGGGGATACATTCCAAGACCCCCAATGGATGCCTAAACTGTAGATAGTATTGAACACTATATGCTGTGTTTTTCTTATACATCCATGTGATAAAGTTTAATTTGTATATTAGGCACAGATTAACAATAACTAAGGACAACTGGGTGACTCAGTTGGTTAAGCATTTAACTCTTTAATTCAGCTCAGGTCTTGTTTTCAAGGTTATGAGTTCAAGTCCCGCATTGAGCTCCATGATGGGCATGAAGCCTACTTTATTTATTATTTTATTTTATTTCATTTTATTTTTTATTTTATTCATGAGAGACAGAGAGAGAGAGAGGCAGAGAGAAAAGCAGGCTCCATGCAGGGAGTCCAACGTGGGACTCAATCCCAAGACTCTGGGACCACGCCCTGGGCTGAAGGCAGGCACTAAACTGCTGAGCCATCCAGGGATGCCCTGAAGCCTACTTTAAAAGAAAGATTAACAAAACTTAAAAGAAAATAGAACAATTATAAGAATATACTGTATAAAAGTTATGTGAATGTGGTCTCTCCCATTAAAAATATTTACTCTACTGAACTTATTCTTCTTGTGAGGGTGTGAGATGGTAAAACAACTATGAAATGAGATGCAGGAAGGTGAATGATGTAGATATTGTGACATAGTGTTAGGCTACTCTTGAGCTTCTGACCATATGTTAGAAGGAGCATCATCTGCTTTGGACTGCAGTTGAGTATGGGTGACTGGAACTGTGGAAAGCAAAACCACAGATAAGGAGGGACGATTATATTACACTTAATATTGTGCTGCCTTAACACAAGACATAGTGATAGGAAGAAACAATTATAAGTATAGGTAAAATGGTTGGATTTAGACTCACATCCCTAGATTCCAGTAATTTCTGTTTGAGTAAGTCACTTACCTTTCCTGCAATGTTCTAAGACTAGGATGAGAAGATTTTCTATTCTACAGCTTGTAAAAGGAGGCTCTTTTTCTCCTGACTGCAAATACAGGCCTGTTTGCATTTTCTGTGACACTTGTAAAGTAGGCCTGTGACATTGTAAGTTAGGATCTGGCCTAAATACCAGTACAATGAAGTGTTGCTCTGCTTAAATGTCTCAATTTTAAAGCATAAAATGTTTCATTGATATGAGAATAACCACTGTGATGAATGGAAACTGTGCTATTCCCAGCTCCTTGTAAGCACTGAACATTTGTCCCTCTGATTCTTCTGGGTGGTTCTTTCCAGGAGCCCCAAGTAGGTAGTTCTATCACACATATGCAATGTTCACAATTCTTGTTCAACACTTAAGAGGGACCCTTGGAAGAGTCTGAGAATTTCCTCTCTAACAGCTCTCCCATCTTTAGCACTCTGTCCTGTGAACTCCAGCCATCTTGGTCTGCCTTGAATGTTGACTCCATCTCTTTAACCCAGCGCATGTCCTAGACTCTGACTCAGTCTCCCCTTCTTGTATTGTGACCTGGAAATCCTTTTGGGCAGTAAGCTGACATCATCCTAGGGCTCAGCTTATTTCTTTCCTGTCTTTGAGAGATCACTGTTCTTCCTGGCCTGACATCTGTTATCTTGAAAACAACTTTCATGTGTTTTGTCCAGTTTTTTATTGTTTCCAGCAAGAAAGTAAATACAGCACCTGTTATGTCCCCTTGGATGAAAGGAGAAGTCCCCCAGGTGCTATTTAAATATGGTAAGCAAATTGCCTACCCCTTCAGCATTTAGTGTATGTGTGTGTGTGTGGCGGGGGGGGGGGGGTCTGTATATTGGATATATATTATTTTTAAGGCTGTGCATATTGTTTTCTACCTGGAAAACTCATTCCTACTGACTTTCTTCACATATGAAATTGTCCATTTGAAATTAAAATATGTCAAAGCACTTACATTCTCTTTTGTTTGTTTTGTTCTTTTTTAAGAAGCACTGGCTATCATTTCTCAACATACTCTTTAGATAGTAACACATCTTTTGAACACATTGGTGAGAATAACCCAATAAGCATTTGGATTCTTAAATGCACTGAAAAAAGAAAGATGGTACACAAAGTTTTCTCACCCAAGGACACCCCATGTGCAAGCACAACAGCCTAACATAGTTAATTCTATCTGTCTTCAATCTGGACACTGAACTGAGGCCAGAAATAGCTTTAAAGACTTTTCTAAGCCACACAAAGTTAAAACTGACTGGAGAATATGATCTATGATGAGTGTTTTTTGCCTGCATCACCAGTTGTTTGGCCTCACACCCAGAGAAATGTGTTCTTGACATAGACAACCTGGCAGACAGACCATCTTGATCAAAGATATAGTCATAACATTTACTGCCTTCTTGTAGCATCTTGAGATAGTACTGACAGAAAAGAGTGTCCCAGTTTCCCATGACAGAAAACTGGTCCTTGAAAATTTTGGAATAATCATATAAAACATCATCTTGGCAAAGTATGCTCAAGGAATTTGTTTTTCTTAACTATGGCCATTTGAACATAATCTTTACACTCAAAATGGTTTCATTTCTGCCAAATCAGAATTGCTGTGGGACCCATTTAGTTTTTACTTAGAAAACTGTTTTGTTAGGTTGGTTCTCAGGTTGCTAACCTTGGAGACATGCCAGTTATAGACGCTTAACTTCCCACAGATTTTGGGTCCATGTTTTGCAGTGGAAGAATTTGAATACCTATCAGGGAACCAGCTCTTTAGTGCAAAAGTGTAATACTTTGACACATACTTGTTTTACAAACAGCTTTTCCAGAAATATTCCTCTGATCTATAGAATAGTGTATTCATTCAAGGCTTTCCACCCCACTACCCAAAAACATGTTTCTATACATGTTTAGTAGTATCAGAGATCTAAAAATGTCTTTTGCTGTTGAAAATAGAAAATCTGGCTATGGCTAATTGTGTCTACCTAGCCCTCTCTCATACTGTTCTTCTGCTAAGGAACAATTTCCCTCCCTCCTCAAGACCAGGGCTAGTAACTGCTGTACCCATTTTACAGGGAGTAGTGATTGCCTTGTAGATGGACACGTGACCCAAACTAGGCTAATTAGGGTCTCTCCTCAATTCTCTTCTAAAGAGAATGTCAGAGTATTTTTCTTCTCTGTCTTGTCAGAGATTAAATAAAATACCCTTTCATTGAAGGAGCCTGTCCACAGACTGACAGAGTAAAGCTGGCATGTTGAAGAAGGAAAGAGATGAAGGAAGAAAAAAGTGTGCCAATTACAGTTCAGTCCTTATCCTTTAAGAAGTTTTGAAATATGAAAGAAAAACTTCCTAAATCTTATACTGTTTGACATTGAATATTAGTCATTTGACTATACATGAGCGTTCTGAGTAATACAAGCACATGGGTTTTAAGATACGAATTTATTTTTTCATCTTGATTCAAGGCATCACTAATACTTTAAAAATATTTTTAATGATTAAATGGTTTTAGAATTTTATTGAAAAAAACAAAACCCATGAAAAATGAATAAAAGCCAAATATAGTATTTTCCTTATGAGTAAAAGATAAAAATATTAATATCAAATAACTTGTTATCAAATAATGTGGTCTATGCCATTTTATTTCCTTTTTTTTTTTGCCATTTTATTTCCTTTTGGTTAAGGTGCTAAAATGCTATAAAATATAAAGAAAACAAAAATTGCTAAGAGATATTCTCTTTGCCTAAGGTAGAAATAAAAAGAAGAGCCATAGAATGTCAAAGCTCTAAAGGAGGAGAAACACACCCTGTGGGCAATTCAAGGTCATGTCTGAGATGTCTCAGGGATTCTCAGCGCCGCATTTCCAATTTTTCCCTTTTCCTTCCTTGCAAAGCCCCTTTACTCCTAGCAGCCCATGTACTCCAGCTGTACCAGGCAGCTCATTGCTTTCCCAGGCCACTGTGGTAGCTGTTTCTTCAACTCAGAGGACTCAATGATGCCAATTTGCTCAGGATTAGCTTCAAAGTAAGAATATGTATTGAGTTTCTTATTATAAAAGCATGCCCAGAGCATACTGAAGCAGTCAAAATAAGTAGGAAAAAAGTCATTCCTGGTCTCCTTTCCCAGTGATAACTGCAGCAGTTTGAGGTATGTATTTTCTTGCATGGGTTTTGTTACTCTTTTATGCTGTGGAAATCTTGTATGCAAGGGTACAAACCCACCCCCCCACCACCTCCGCCCTGCCTTTCCTCTGAACATTGAAACAAAAGTATTTTCATATGTTATCCTTAGCTCTTTCTGCCCATATTTTATTTGCTGGCTGAAGAAAAATATTGAATATATTATTTATCATTATACTTATAATATTATTAGTATAAATAATAACATAGCTAGGTAGTAATCTGTATATAGATGTCTTCTGTTAATATTACCTCTTAGATGTTTACATATAAACTTTTAGAAATAGAATTGATACAGAGGAAAGCCCTATAACACCAAATTTCTTCTACATGATAGAAAATATAGGGGATCCCTGGGTGGCTCAGCGGTTTGGCGCCTGCCTTTGGCCCAGGGCGTGATCCTGGAGACCTGGGATCGAGTCCCACGTCGGGCTCCCGGTGCATGGAGCCTGCTTCTCCCTCTGCCTGTGTCTCTGCCTCTCTCTCTCTCTCTCTCTCTCTCTCTGTCTATCATAAATAAATAAATCTTTAAAAAAAAAAAGAAAATATAAAGAAAACAGAGTAAATGAATTATTTTTTAAACTATTAGAAAATATCTTTGGGGTTAAAAAAATGACAAGAAACTTAGAAAAAATATATTGACCAAGCTTTCCAAGTGCTATAAAAATGAATGTATTCTTACTTAGTAGATTTTCTGAATATCAACATGAAAAAAAATGTTATTAAAGGTAAGGAAAAAATTAGAGTGGCCTCAGACTCCTAGCATTTTGTTTTTCAGGTAAGGCAGTATTAGAAGACTGTTCAGTAATGTTTAGAAATTCACTTTTTATTTAAAAATAAATATATAAAAATAGGTTCTAGATTGGTTAAAAAATTTTAGCTAAGTAACAAGAGATGATCTAAAAGATGGTTTTAATATTTGGCGGGGGATTGGAGGAGAGCTGAGGGTGTCAAGAAGACTGAATGATTTTACTGCGCAGAAATTATTAATTTTTCCATGGCCAAAAAAATCCTATCACACAAGTAACAAGAATATGAACACATATTTATAGGATATATGACTTGGAGAAAATTAATATACTTAAAATAAGATGGTATCAATCAATAAAAAATGAAACCCTTTTTTCTCAGATGAAAAAAGGACAGAATAGATATGCTGACAGTTGAGACAGAGGGAGAAATAACCAATAAATATTTGGAAAGATATACCCAGATAAATGTAGTTTAAGATATGAGAACAAATCTTTAACCATTTGTTTAGTAAATGCCTTCTAAAAACGATGTGGCTAGAATAACGTTTCCCAAACTTATAAAAATAAAGATTCCTAGGCTCAGTCCATTTCAATTACTATGAATTAGTTTGCCTGTGAGGCCCTCATTGATGTCTCTATATACATCTAAGGCTGTGGGTTATACCAAAACCGTATTTTAAGAAATACTGGCCTAGAGGTTTCAATAGTGAGAATAGGCCCTCTTACGTGGTCTTGATGGTGTTGTAATTTCTTATCATTTTCTTGGCAGACTATCTGGCAATATGTGTTAAAATATTAAATAGGCATACTCTTTAATCCAGCAATGTTACCTAAAACTTTTTTTGTATGTTTTTTTATTGGAGTTCGATTTGCCAACATATAGCATAACACCCAGTGCTCATCCCATCAAGTGCCCCCCTCAGTGCCCATCACCCAGTCACCCCAACCCCCCGCCCACCTCCCTTCTACTACCCCTTGTTCATTTTCCAGAGTTAGGAGTCTCTCATGTTCTGACTCCCTCACTGATATTTCCCACTCATTTTCTCTCCTTTCCCCTATAATCCCTTTCACTATTTTTTATATTCCCTGAATGAATGAGACTACATAATGTTTGTCCTTCTCCAATGACTTAGGTCACTCAGCATAATACCCTCCAGTTCCATCCACGTCGAAGCAAATGGTGGGTATTTGTTGTTTCTCATGGCTGAGTAATATTCCATTGTATACATAGACCACATCTTCTTTATCCATTCATCTTTCGATGGACACTGAGGCTCTTCCACAGTTTGGCTATTGTGGACATTGCTGCTATAAACATTGGGGTGCAGGTGTCCCGGCGTTTCACTGCATCTGTACCTTTGGGGTAAATCCCCAGCAGTGCAAATGCTGGGTCATAGGGCAGTTCTATTTTTAACTCTTTGA
Organism: Canis lupus dingo; assembly: GCF_003254725.2. Lineage (NCBI taxonomy): Eukaryota > Metazoa > Chordata > Mammalia > Carnivora > Canidae > Canis > Canis lupus. The sequence goes on from NC_064262.1 coordinate 14,189,106, forward strand.
GGAACCTCCACACAGTTTTCCAGAGTGGCTGTACCAGTTCACATTCCCACCAACAGTGCAAGAGGTTTCCCCTTTCTCCACATCCTCTCCAACATTTGTTGTTTCCTGTCTTGTTAATTTTTACCATTCTCCCTGGTGTGAGGTGGTATCTCATTGTGGTTTTGATTTGTATTTCCCTGATGGCAAGTGATGCGGAGCATTTTCTCATGTGCTTGTTGGCCATGTCTATGCCTTCCTCTGTGAGATTTCTGTTCATGTCTTTTGCCCATTTCATGATTGGATTGTTTGTTTCTTTGCTGTTGAGTTTAATAAGGACTTTATAGATCTTGCATACTAGCTCTTTATCTGATAGCTCATTTGCAAATATCTTCTCCCATTCTGTAGGTTGTCTTTTAGTTTTATTGACTTTTTCTTTTGCTGTGCAGAAGCTTTTTATCTTGATGAGGTCCCAATAGTTCATTTTTGCTTTTCTTTCCCTTGCCTTCATGGATGTATCTTGCAAGAAGTTGCTGTGGCCAAGTTCACAAAGGGTATTGCCTGTGTTCATTCTCCTCTAGGATTTTGATGGAATCTTGTCTCACATTTAGATCTTTCATCTTGAGTTTATCTTTGTGTGTGGTATAAGAGAATGGTCTAGTTTCATTCTTCTGCACATGGCTGTCCAATTTTCCCAGCACCATTTATTGAAGAGACTGCCCTTTTTCCAGTGAATAGTCTTTCCTGCTTTGTCAAATATTAGCTGACCATAGAGTTGAGAGCCTACTTCTGGGTTCTGTATTCTGTTCCATCGATCTATGTGTCTGTTTTTGTGCCAGTACCACACTGTCTTAATGATCACAGCTTTGTAGTACAACTTAAAATCTGGCATTGTGATGCCCCAGCTCTCATTTTCTTTTTCAATATTTCCCTGGCTATTCAGGGTCTTTTCTGATTCCACACAAATCTTAAGATGATTTGTTCCAACTCTCTGAAGAAAGTCTATGGCATTTTGATAGGGATTGCATTAAATGTGTAAATTGCCCTGGGTAGCATAGACATTTTCACAGTATTAATTCATCCAATCCATGATGGAATATTTTTCCATCTCTTTGTGTCTTCCTCAATTTCTTTCAGAAGTGTTCTGAAGTTTTTAGGGTATATATCCTTTACCTCTTTGTTAGATTTATTCCTAGGTATCTTAGGCTTTTTGTACAATTGTAACTGGAATTGATTCCTTAATTTCTCTTTCTTCAGTTTCATTGTTAGTGTATAGAAATGCCACTGATTTCTGGGCATTGATTTTATATCCTGCCACACTGCCAAATTGCTGTATGAGTTCTAGCAATCTTGGGGTGGAGTCTTTTGGGTTTTCTATGTAGAGTATCATGTCATCTGCAAAGAGGAAGAGTTTGACTTCTTTGCCAATTTGAATGCCTTTTATTTCTTTTTGAGTCTGATTGCTGAGGCTAGGACTTCTAGAACTATGTTGAATAGCAGTGGTTTACCTAAAATTTTAAAACAAATTTTGTTGAATATTTAAGGGAATTGTCTGATAATTGGGTCAAGATATAGATAATGTAGTGTTTTCTAGGCAATGTTTATAATAGCACAAACCTAGAACCAACCTAAATTCCACTAGAAGAGGATTTGTTATTTTAATGTACAGTCATCCAATAGGATACTAAGCTACCATATATAGAATAAGGTAAATCTTCATGAAGTCATATTGTAAAAATAACCATGATGTGCTAATTGTGCCTACCTTTGTGGGAGGTGGGCAGTAAAGACTAGTATGTAAGATTTGATTCAAACTATGTTGATATGTTTAAATATGCATAAACATCAGGAAAGTTATACACAAAACTTAATGGCCCCTTCTTGAGATTTTTTATATGTATTTTACACACTTGAATATTCTATGATTTTTTTAAAGTATGTGTAAGTGAAAAAGCAATAAAAATATTTAATTTATTTTAGATATTTCCATTTATTTTATTTTATTTTATTTTGTTTGTTTTAGGTATTTCCATTTAAAGATAAAGTAAACCCAAACTCTATTCACATCTGAAAAGAAACATTTGGGTAATTAACAAGTTTGGATAAACTTACCTCATGTAGATAAAGTCAAGTCAAATTTATGAGGAATGACACAAGCTTGCATTTGATAAAGTGGTATTAGACAGACTATATTGCAAAATAAACTCCTCACTGGAGCTCCTGGGTGGCTCTATCAAGTAAGCAACTCACTCTTGATTTCAGCTCAGGTCATCATCTCAGGTTCCTGAAATTGAGCCCCAAGTCCGGTTTCCCAATAGGTATGTGATTTAGGATTCTCCCTTTCTCTGCCCCCCTCCCTCCGCTTTCTCTCTCTCCCTCTCAAAATAAGCACCTCACAAATTAATATGATTCTTCTAGAGATAAACTTCTCTCAGATTTTTTCAGTGAATTTAGAATGTCTCTAAGGGGAGAGATTCAGTTGGCTAGAATTGTAAAGCTTAAACCAAAGTTTGTCAGAGATGAAATTAAACATGTATTACGTGGAAATACCTAAGCAGAAGAGAGGTTTCTCTATGACTCTAATAAAAAGAACACCATAATAAGCAAAATTAAACATTGATCATCTCTTTAAAAAAAAAAAAAGATAGGCTGCATGGTAAGATGTAGAAAATTTATTAACTTTTTTAAAAGTACAGCAGATTTCATTAAAAGCTACAGCTCTAAGTTCAAGAGCAGAAGATGTCTTTAGCTTTTAAAATGCAATTTGGTTTATTATGAAGGAAATAATTAAAATGTAATTTGAAATCACTAACTTTCATTTTCTTAAAGTCAAACAGAAGCAAGATGGCTTGAGGGAAATAACAGGGCTGAGAGGCAAACATCAGATAAAAAGTTATTCTTAAGGGCTTATGAACTCATAAAAATTAACCTTTCTTGGGAATTAGGATGTAACTCCCATTCCAAAGATGAGCAGTGTTGAATATAAAATGGCAACTAAATACACAGGATAACGTGCTTATTTCAATGTCTATTACTATCAGAAGTAGAGTTGGGGTAGTAAGGTCTCATTTAGTTGCAAGTGACAAATATTCAAATCTAATGTAAGTAAATAAAAAGGAGGAAAGGAGAACTTATCATTTCATATAAGAGGACAGAGCTTGTGGCTTGTACTCAGATGATGTCTTCTAGATTCTTTCCCTTGGCTCTACTTTCCTTCTTACTACCTTCATCCTCAAATGGATTTTCTCCATGGGGAGGAAATCTGACTACCAGCAGCTCCAAGCTACACTGAACCCCTAGATCATGTTCTAACAGAAATGCTTTTGCTCAATAGCTTCAACCACAAATCCCAGAAAGAGCTCATATTGGCCCATCGGAATATCATGTTCTGATTTAATTTAAAATAAGAAATATATATTCAGTCTTCCTACCTTTTTTTTCTGGCACCAAGCCCCTAAAACACTAGAGATTTCCTGAGTGAGGAGAGTGATAAAGGTGTCTTTTGTTATGCTAATAAGTTGACATTTGGAAAGCACCAAAGGTGAGGGTGGTTGCCAAGGGAACCAACCTTGTGTTTAGAGGGTTGGAAGCTACCGACCCCTCCCAACTTTGAGGTGAGTTTAGTCACCAATGACTAATGGTTTATCAATCATGCCTGCTAAATGAAACCTCCATAAAAAATCCAAACGGACTGGGTTTGGAGGGCTTCCAGGTTGGTGAACAGGTTGGGGAGACATGTGTCTGGCGAGAGTGCAGATGCTCTTTCTTTTCCCCATACCTTGCCCTATACATTTCTTCTATCTGACTGTTCTGAGTTATATCTGATGAAGTTTTGGAATATAAGTAAGGTCCGGAGATGTAGACCAAGAAAGAATTCTTGAGATACCTTTGGTGCAAAATGGTAGTTTTATTAAAGCATGGGGACAGGACTCCTGGGCAGTAATAACTGCTGCCCTGGGCTTGTGAGGAGTGGCTGATTATATACCTAGGAGTTGGAAGGGGTTTGGGGATAGTGTACTCTCTAAGGAATTTTGGAAGCAAGGTTTCCAGGACCTTGAGGGGCCTAGCTATTGTTGGGAAAAATTCACTTATTACTATCTAATAAGACCTGAGTTATGAGATCCTTCAGATGTATATCAGTGAGTCATGTCCTTGAGGGATGATTGCCAACACATATATTGGAGGGTTTAGAGATAAAGGAGATTTCTAAAGGAATTTTTATACATTAAAGTAGGCTCACAGGATCCTGGGGGTCAGGCTAAGTTTGCCTTTTGCCCTTAGCAAAGTATTAACATCAAGGCAGTTGAGTCTGTAGAGGAATGTCCCTCTGCTTGCTTATTTTTTTTTTTTTTAATTTATGATAGTCACACAGAGAGAGAGAGAGAGAGGAAGAGACACAGGCAGAGGGAGAAGCAGGCTCCATGCACTGGGAGCCCGATGTGGGATTCGATCCCGGGTCTCCAGGATCACGCCCTGGGCCAAAGGCAGGCGCCAAACCGCTGCGCCACCCAGGGATCCCTAATTTCTTTTTTTATTATTATTATTACTCATGAGAGACACAGAGAGAGAGAGGGAGAGTGAGAGGCAGAGACACAGACAGAGGGAGAAGCAGGCTCCACACAGGCATCCCGATGTAGGACTCAATCCTGGGTCTCCAAGATCACCCTCTGGACTGAAGGTGGCACTAAACCGCTGAGCTACCCGGGCTGCCCCCTCTGCTTGTTTAAAGGACTTGTCAATGTGCTGCCCTGGGTTTGTGATTTGTCCATAGCTATCTCTGTTCCCCATCAATATCCTTGTCTTATAAACCAATAATCTAGTGGGTAAAATGTTCCTTTGAGTTTTGTGAGCCTCCCTAATAACCACCAAGGAAAGGTGGTTAGTACCTCTAGTTTATAGCAGGTTAGTCAGAAGTATAGTGTTGTGATTGGCACCTGAAGTGGATGTGAGGGCAATCTTGTGGGACTGAGCCCCTAACCTGTGGGCTCTGACACCATCCCCAGGAAGACAGCGTCAAAATTGAGTGAACTTTAAGACAGCCAGATGAATGGCTTGCTAGGGAGAAAAGCCCACAAGTTGGAACTGGAATCAGAATTACAATTGCTACATGTCCCATCCTGAGTTAGGAAACCTAGGACCACAGGAATGAGCTCCAATCAGGCAGAGAAGGGAGAGCTCCCCAAATGAGAACGTAGTAGCTATTCTAAAAGTAACAGGAGTCCACAACATCTATTAACGTTTCTGTCTTAAGGAATTCTGTGTCCTAGACAGTCTTCTAAGCACCACAGGAAAATAGCAGAGTGTGTTAGACAAGCTTCAAGCATTTGCTCCTTAACTTTAACAAAGATACCTAAGATATGCAGATAATAAATGCTAACGAGATGAGAGTTTGATTGAGGAAGTAAGATTTAACCATACCTTGAGATATGTTTGTGCTTGAGTAAGAGGAGGACAGAATGGCAAGAACCAAGTTTGGGAGGTAGCAAAAAGACTTTCATTAGTTTTGGTCAACAGTTTTGACCCATTGAGCTTGCTCTTGGCTGAGACTGGCCTCTGAGTGCAAATTTCAAAGTCAGCTATACTTTTCAGGACCATTCAGGGACAAACATTTTAATATGAAGAATTGCATGCTGGTGCAAGAATAACATTCTCTTCTGGAGACTACTGACTGTGTTTTCAAGAGGGGGTTTTTGTTTGTTTTGTTTTATGCTTTTTCCCTTAATCCAGTTATTCTACTTTTAGAAATCCATCCAAAAAAGAATCTGAAATGCAGACAGCTGTTTGCACAGTTATTGCAGTATTATTTATATTTTGAAAAATTTTAAAAACCTTAAATGGCCAATAAAGGGGAAATATGTAAATTACATTACATTTCTATAAGTAGAGTACGCAATTATTTAAAAATGCCTTTCACCAAAAAAGAAAAAAAAAAACCTTTGAAATAGTAAATTGTTCATGCTCTGTTACCTACAAAAAAATAGTATGCAAATTTTCATGGGCCTTAGTGAAGTTTTATTGAATGAATTATGTTCATAATTAAGTGTGTGTGTGTGTGTGTGTGTGTGTGTGTGTGTGTGTGTGTAAAGAGACCAGGAAAAAGAGACAAAGGGAGACAGGAGGCAGAGAGGAAAGAAGTGAGGGAGAGGAAGAAGGAGGCAATAGGGGAAGAAGAGAAATAACAGTCCTCACACTTACTCATTCTTTCCACAACCATTTATCAAGCATCTATTTGGCAGGCCTAGTGGGCACAGAGGTTGGCAGCATCATAAGGAAAGGCATAAAGGAAAGAAGTAGTGAGAGAACCAAGGAGCTCGGTCAAGGAGAAGTAGAAGGTGCACAGCGTTTGCAGGAGGGGAAGCTAGGTGAGCCTGGGAGATGGGGAAGCGCCCCTGAAGAAACCATGATTGCGCTGGGAATAAAAGCCCTGGTAGCTGGGGGTGGGAATGATGCCAGGCCAGAGGCAGTAGGACAAAGACTACCAGTTCCTCAGGCAGGAACAAGAGGTGAGTGAGAGCAGAGCACTTGGAAAGCACTGAAACAAGGCTCTTATGCCTGATGAGTAGGAGTAGGTGGCCAGCCTGTGAGATGAAGTGAGGAATATGGGCAGGGGTCAAAGCACGGGAGCCCCGGGTCACCCACACCCAGACCACCCATCACCCAGTGTGGTGATCACTGTGTTGTAGGATCATCGGTGTATTTCTCTCCTCATTTTCATACTTTTCAGTATGTTTCACAACTGTGGTATTGAGTATACATGCTTCTATAATTAGGGGGAAAATAAGCGATTTGGAGAACAGAGCCTGAGGAGACAGGAGTCAGTAGAGAGAGTGCGCTGAGCCACTTTTACTTCTCTGGGCTCTTCATCCATAAAAGGTGGGGACTGGAGGCTGACTTCCAAAAGTCCCTTTGCCTCTGCAACTCTTTTCTCTTGTGGATGTCAGAATGAAGAGTACAGTAAGCCTTCCCGGGGAGCCCATTTCCTGACCTGCCTCTGTCGGCTGTGTCACTTGCCCCCAACCAACCCTGCCCGAACAGCTGGGTATTTCCTTCTCACTGGGTGCACTTCACACCATAGCTTCCTGTGTTTGAGAATGGAGCCTCTTTTGCTATTTAAAAAAAGTAATCAGTCAGGCACACCTGGAGTTGAATGAAAAAAAGAACAAAGGGGGGAAACAACAACAAAGCAATCATTTTTTGAATATTCCTATTTAAAGGACATGCTAGGTACTATGAGTGATAAAGGTTTGGAAAGATGGGCATCCCTGCTTCAAAGAGGTTGACAGTCTAAATAGCAAGACAAGTTAGAGATAGATCAAACCCTGAGTAAACATACCAGATGGGGGAAAGAAGCCATAATTGAGAGAAGCAGAAAACAAGGGGACATCACCAAAGCACCTGGGCTTTAGAATTAGAATTAAGTGGCTAGTCTACTCCCAGCTGTACTAAAATAAGGACAGAATGGCTTTTCTGAGCATTTTTTTGTGTTCATTCTAAGGAGAAGAATGCTTCCTCTCCTGAAGTGAGGCTTACAGTAGATAATCCATACTAAATGCAGTAGCTGTCACCTCCCTTCCCATGGGACCTTGGAGGAACCTGGGAGCTGGATGGAAGTCAAGGAAGTTTTCTTGAGGCTCTTAGGATTGGAAAAGGCTTTTTTTTTGTTTGTTTGTTTTTTGAAGATTTTAGCTGGATCACAAAGAAGATGGGAGATACTATCATCAAGGATGGAGAAAGAAGGTGGGGATGAAAAAGGCAGAGGTAGAAGAGGCAGCAAATATTCAGAGGACCCTGATCAGAACAGACTGTCCACAGTGAAGTTTTAGTTCTTTGCACAATGGGTGAGAAATGAGGCAAAGGTTTTTGCTTCCATGAGAAGTTTGGAACCCAAGCTTCTAGGCAAGATGGCCCAGGAGTGGGAAGGTCTATTCCCTCCCTCTATATTCACCTCATTACTTTTATTGGTCCAGCAGTGATTTTTATAGACCCTCAGAAGAGTCTCCTTTCGTCTCCTTTCCTTTCTGCTTCCAGAGAAATGTGGTTGTGTAGCATGATATCTGATACATGGAAGTAGGCATTCCTCACATGTTTTAGCTGCATTGAAACAAAGCTTGACAGATTTGTTGATTGAAAAAATTGCATTAAAAGGGCAATTAAATTTTTAAAAATTCATTTAGAGAATTAATGAGTACAGTTAAAGTTTTTTTTTTTTAATTTTATTTATTTGAAAGAAAGAGAGCATGGGGAGCAACAGAGGGAGAAGCAGATACCCTGCTGAGCAAGGAGCCTGATGCAGGGCTTGATCCCAGGACCCTGGGATCATGACCTGAGCTAAAGAGAGACACTTAACCAACTCAGCCACTCAAGCACCCCTAAAGTTTTAAAGATCTAATTCCTTTAGAGAATTTAAGGCATTATACCCCTACATCTTGGTGCTTGCTTATTTAATTCTTCACTTTCTAGAAGCATGTTTATATAAGAGAACAGGACTAAAGAACTGTGTTTAGCCTGTTTATTTCATAGTGAGCCTTCCAGAATACTTAAATAATACTTGAGAGAAATGTATTAGATCTGCACACTTTTGGCAGCATTCCCTAGCATTAATTTCTTTTCAGGCAGGCAGCTTCTCCACGTTCAGAAGAGTTGTGACACTACATAGCCTTTTGTGAAATTGTTCCCTTACCATCTTGTTTTAGATTACATCTAGCAACTACAGGACATTATGACGGTTCCCACAAGGTTGCCATGGAATGGCAGTCAATAACTCCCACTGAACATACTAGAAGTGCCACAGTAGTATAATACTCAGAGTCTAAGGTTTGGTTTAGTTTGGTCTGGTTTCAATTCACATATTTTAAAATTACTTTTAAGGAATCAAATACCACATCAACTTAGGGATAGTATGTGGACCAAGCTATGTGTTCAAATGAACTGTCTTCATGGTCTTAACTTTCAGGACTTTTCCAAAATCTCTAGAGCCCGAAATGAATCTCTTTGGTTCTGCTGTGGCCAGAAGAGGACCTAAAGTAGAAATGTCTAGAATCTTTTTCTTCTTTTTCCCCTCATTGCTAGCATGAACATGCTGAACTCTGGGGCCTGGGAGAAGCATACATTAATCTTTTCCTTCTTACTATGCTGGGGCCAGTGATAGGTTGGAGATACTAAAGTAATAAAGAAATCTAAAATCCATAAGATAGCTTACATGTGGTGTGAAGTTCTCTTCAGAGATTTTTAAATGGAAAATATGAAAGGGAGAATAGCAGAGAAGAAGTGAGTTTCTATGGCAGGATTAATTATAAGCCCCCTTCCCCAAAAATCCTTGTTTTCCTTTAAGGAAGACACTCTCCTTGTATTTTTAAAAAGTCCATTACTCAAGGTGACAAAATGAGAGTGGTGGAAAATATACCAGCGGTTGCCAGGAGTGAGGGTCATGGACGGGGTACAGCTATTAAATGGTAGTATTAGAGAGATCCTTTGTGGTGATGGAATAGTTCTGTATCCCAATTTTGGTTATGGTTATCAGAACCTGCATATGTCATAAAATATCCTTGAGGTCTATATCATAAGGGAAAAAGTATCTGTAAAAGCTGACAAAATCTGAAAATGGTCTGTGTTGGAGGTAATAGTATTTTACAAATGTCAGTTTCTTGGTTTTGCAAGATATTATTATTGGGAAACAGAATGAAAGGTACATGGGAACTTCTTATGACTCAAATTATTTCAAAATAAAAATTATTTTTTAGAAGTTCACTATTTTCCTATTATAAACTATAAAGCCTACTTTTTACCCACATTTCTGATGAGGAAATGGAGTCCCATTGCAGATTTGAGCTGTTTGGAATCCCTTAGAGTTCTCAGCCTATGCCTGAATCAAATGAATCTGTCATCTCATTGTTGCATCTTGGGAGACTGACTTCTGACACCAGTAACACTGACTCCGATGATGAAATTTCCTCTACCACCAAGGGGTGGGGATGGAATGATAGATAGGAGGCGGTTGTTCTCATTTGACAAAAGATAAGAACAGTTTTTCATGTACCTTTGCTAGAAGACCCAGAATTGACAACTGTAGCGGCTCTTTTAGGGACTTTCGGTGATTTAGCTCCCAGTTGATAGATGATGCTATGCTCTCTGTAGTTTTTCACCAAACGATGGGCAACACTACTATGCAAGATTTGCCGGAGGCTTTTGTGAGTTTCTTTTATTCTATTTCATTGCACAGCACAATACTTGGCAAGCAGAAGATGTTCATTAAATATTTGAGAGGCATATGTCATGGAAGCCCCATCAGATCAGGGGATTTGTGTTCTATACTCCAGAATCACCAGAATCTAGAAATGGGTCTGGCACAGAGACAGTACTCATAAACATGTTTTATTTTATTTTTTTAAGATTTTATTTATTTATTCATGAGAGACACACAGAGAGAGAGGCAGAGACACAGGCAGAGGGAGAAGCAGGCTCCATGCAGGGAGCCCGACGTGAGACTCGATCCCAGGACTCCAGGATCACGCCCTGGGCAGAAGGCAGGCGCCAAACCGCTGAGCCACCCAGGGATCCCCATAAACATGTTTTATATGAAAGATAGTGTTCTATTCTTTAGACTCTATCAGCCAGACTGCTTTCATTCTACCTTTGGAATGCTTCTGACAGAGACTGGTATATTTTCAGGAACCACAAAAGAAATAAACCACAGGAACCAGCCAACAATCAATGAGTAAGTTATGGCTCTGATTTTTTCACTAAAACTTGAGTCTAATTATTAACTACACTAAGTACAATGTAGAAAAAAGAAAAAAAAAAGGACTTGAAGCGGAATATACACTATGACTGTTCACAAAATCTGAAGGAAAATACAAGGCTGATCCTTCACAGGGGTCATCTCATAGTCAAACCCCCCCTTCTTTGTCTAACTTCACTGTTTCGAGACCTATTCTGTCTGATAGCCCCTTCCATTCACTCCTACCTGCAGATTATCAAAATGGAAACTTCAAAGCCAAATCTCTGTGACTTCATTTTTCATAGGCATTTAGCTCCTCTTTTACCTGACAAATCAACACCATGTTTAGAAACATCATTCCATTTGTCCACCATGCTCATCCAGGTATTGTGCTAAGCAGGAGAGCTGCCCGCCAGTGGGGTGCATTCTGTCTCTTTCCTGGAAGGCAGACAGAAGTATTTTAGGTGTAGAACATCATGGAAAAGAACATGATATGATTCAGAGCAGAAATAAGGAGCTTGGGTTGATTGAGGGGAAGGGTAATCTATGGGAAAAAAATGGCAAAGTGTGTGAGATAGAGTAAGGTTGGAATATACACCAAAAGAAGGCAGAAGCCACCTAGTAATGGACGTGTCATGTGGCAGTGTCTGGTCTGAAGCCTCCCTTCTTTCCAGCTTCCTTGCACATAGCCTCTTGGCTCTGCTCAAGCAACACTGCTTCCTTCACTTCCTTCTACGTGTCAAGCTTTTTCCACTACATTTTTTCTTTGTCTGGTTAGTTCTTTTTGTGTGTATGTGGGGGGGTGGGGGGGGGGGGAAGGGGATATAATTCACATACTAGAAAATTCATCTGCTTAAAGTGAACAAGCCAGGGATGTTTAGCATATTTAGAGCTGTACAGCCATCACCACTGTCAGATTTCATTGACAGTGTTTAATCATCCTCAGAAGAAACCCTGTAGCCATGAGTAGCCCTGTCCATCGACCTCCACCAACCCCTGACAGCTACGCATCTACTTTCTGCCTCTGTGGATTTGACTATTATGGACTTTTCACAAAATGTAATCATGTGATATGTGGCCTTTTGTGTCTGGCTTCTTTCAGGCATCTTGTTTTTAAGATTAATCATGTTACAAGATGAATAAGTACTTTATTTCTTTTTATGACAGAATAATAACATCCTATCATGTGGCTATACCACACTTATTCATTCCTCAGCTGATGGACACTTAGGTTATTTCCACTTTTTTGGCTATTAGGAACAATGCTACCATGAATATGCATGTGCAAGTTTTTGTGTGGATGTACGTTTCAAATTCTCTTAGGTATTGCTTAGTTAACTCTTACTTACTCTTCAGACCTGAGCCCAAAGTCTCCTCAACCTCTGAACCAGTGTGTTTCATCCCTCCTTCCAGTTATGTAGTCTTGTGGTATCCTATGCCTTTTCTTTAGTTATCTGTCTGTCATAGCTCTACTTTATGTTATTTACTGGATTTGTGATTGATACCAATTAATATTTGTTGGAAGCATATATTTACAGACTCTTATTCACATAAATTCTTGTTTCTGATGATGGCTCCCAAATATATCAGCAGTTCACTGCAAAATTAACAGCAGTGTAGAAGGGTTACTTGTCTGAGCCCATCTGTAATCTAGAGCTTTCCCCACTTTTCACTGGTGTTATTATTTTTTTAATTTTTCATCATTTGGAGAAAAGCTTACAAATGAGGAAAATTAACCACCTACATAATACTTTTCATACTACTGAATTTATTTGAAAAGAATAGAATTTTTTTTAAGAATAGAAAATTAAATGCTATTATAATGTGTTCTTGACAAAGGCATTTATAATAACAACACATTGTAACTTTCGACATTTACAATTTTCTTGGAATTGGAATAAAACCATCAGAGTAAGTTAATCCCAGTAAAAATAAAACAATTTTTCTATATATTTTATATATCAAGTAAGTTCTTCATAATATAACTGAACAATGAAATTCCCCTAAATGCTTTGAACATAAAATTAGCTTACAGATAAAACCTTTGCCTTTTAATTTGGATCCTATCACAGCCCAACTTACCAATCATGTGAAAAAACTAGTTAAAATTATTTATTTATTTATTTATTTATTTATTAAATAGATTTTATTTATTTATTCATGAGAGACACAGAGAGAGAGAGAGAGAGAGAGAGGCAGAGACACAGGCAGAGGGAGAAGCAGGCTCTGTGCAGGGAGCCTGACGTGGGACTCGATCCCGGGACTCCAGGATAACGTCCTGGGCCGAAGGCAGGCACTAAACCGCTGAGCCACCCAGGGATCCCCAGTTAAAAATTTTTAAACATTAAAAAGTAATCTATGTGCCAAGTATAATTTTATTTAGCCATTTTAGGTATCTGAAGCCAAAGAGCTTCTTAGAATTTTTCTTTTCCTATAAATCATTACAATGTTTGTGTGTATGTGTGTATTAAGTTGTTCTGTATTGTTTTTGGTTTTTTCTTTCCTCTCTTCAGAACCTTGTATCTGTCCTGTTCAGGTAGTGTCACTAAGCCACAAATCCTCACGTTTTTCATGGCTTATTGTGCACGATAGGTGACATTCTCTTTAGAAACATTCCATAGGAATACATGTATTTCACTGAGCCTTGGTTTTGTTTCTGTAGATTTGAAGTTTTTATTTTTAAATGATTCCAAATTCTTAGGTAGTATTGTATTTTTAAGTCAAAAATTTGGTTTTGAAATTTAACATTTCATTGACATCATTTACAAATCTGTTTTTCTAGGGAGGTGTCTATGATTTTGTATGCATTTAACCTATATTTGAAAACCACCTACTTTGTGCCAGATACTTCTCTAGTCAATAAACATATAAGTAGTGAACAATTTAACCTCACCATAAACACTATCAAATTTCTGTTTCTTCAGGGTAGAGTCAGTTGGTTCTCAATTATCCAGTGAGCTACCCAGGTAGTATCATATTGTTTTTAAAGATGTACAAAATAGGACTCTGGGAGGTTAAGGGGCATGTCTACATTCCCTGCCTATGATGAGATAGATCCAGGGACAGGACCCAGATGTTCTGACTTGCAGACCAAAATTTCTAACAAAACCAAGGCCTTTACCTGTACAAATACTGCTTGCTAAGCAAAGCAGGAGTGCAAGAAGATTTAAAGGTAAATATTTCCCTGATTGTGAGAAAGAAACAAAACAAAAATTTCCTCTGTTTTTGAGATTTTTTTAGGATCATTACTTAAATAAAACCAGTGAAAGATGATTTAAAAATTACATTGTTGGGGCACCTAGGCAGCTCAGTCAGTTAAGCATCTGCCTTCAGCTCAGGTTATGATCTTGGGATCCTGGGACTGAGCCCCTCATCTGGACTCCCTGCTCAGCAGAAAACCTGTTTCTCCCTCTCCTGCCTCTGCCTCTCCTTTTCTTCCTCTCAAAAAAAAAAAAAAAGAAAAGAAAAAGAAAAAAAGAGAGAGAAAGAAAGAAATCTTAAAAAAAAAAAAAAAAAAAAAAAAAGCTATGTTGCTCTATTTGTTAAAAAAGTGTCCTTTTCAGAAAATATTTTGTTTAAACCCAGTCCCTGTAGATGGTACTGAATGCATGGATATACACAGAGGGATTTAATCCAGTTCAAACTTTGTGTACATTTATTTATTTTTCCAAGATTTTTAGTCATTCAGACTGGCCTACCTCCCAGTGATTTGAGAAATAGTAATGCTTTGTACCTTTCAGAAAAATTGAGCGCCTCACTTGGCTTGCCCTTTTATTTGACATTAAGAAATCGGTGGACATAAGAATAAGCTAAGCCAAATGAATTCATCTAGTGATAGGGCAAAGTAGTGGACTGCAAAATAAGAAAGTCTTAGCAAAAAGACTGAATTACAGCCTGGTCACTGGAGTGAGACACTTTCTGTTCAGCTTTGGAGATATAATAATAGTCCACTACCCGAGGCATGGCTGAAATACTCTGGTCTGGGAACTGTGAGGGAGTTTACAAAATCATGAACTTCATGGGTAAAAATTTAAATAGAAATTAAAATCTGACTCTGTTAGGAGTTGAATTGTGTCCCACTAAAAACATTATTTGGAGTATTAATCTCCAATCCCTCAGAATGTGTTCTCAGTGGGAGATAGCGTCTTTACAGAGGTAATCAAGGTAAAATGTGGTCACTCTTGTGAGTCCTAACCCAAAAGGACTGGTTTCCTGATCAAAGGAGGAAATTTAAACACACACATACACATTTATGCACAGATAGAATGCCATGTGAGCATGTAGACAGCCATCTACAAGCCATAGAGAGAGGCATGAAGTATATATTTGCCTCACAGCCCTTCAGAAGGAACCAATCCTATCAACACCATCATTTCAAAATTCCAGCCTCCAGAATTATGAGACAAATTACAATTGTTTTAGCCACCCAATCTATGGTATTTTGTTATTGCAGCCCTAGAAAACCATGACTCCAAGATCTTCATGCTTCTTGCTGCCTTCCATCAGATGACCCCTTAGTAAGCATGTATTTAATGAAACCCTATCATGTGCACACCTCTGGAGTTGGTTCAAATAAATATTAAAGAAATGAAATGCATAGTTCTTACTGTCTTGATGCTTTATGATCTCATTGGGGCCAAAAGATAGAACCCTAGGAAACACAAAGTAACAACATAAGACAATATTTGATTAAGTTAATGTAGTAGAACTGTACACTAATGTTCCTTAAACCCAAATGATATAGAGACTTCTTTCTTTTTTTGGTAGATTTTCTTCATTGCTTTATTGGGATATAAACCATATATCACAAAAATTTACCCATTCAAAGTATACAATTCAAGAAAAAAATAAAGTATACAACTCAGTGGTTTTCATTGTGCAGAGTTGTGTAACCATCACCACTACCTAATTTTAAACTATTTCAAGACCCAAAAAGAGATTTGTTTGTACACATTAGCAGTCACTCTCACCCCTGCTTCCATGGTCCCAGACAACCATTAATCTACTTTCTATGTGTGTGGACTTGCCTTCTCTGAACATTTCACATAAGTGGAATTATATATCATATGGCCTTCTGTGGCTATTTTTCACTTAGCATAATGTTTTTAAGGTTCATCTATATCATAACATATCAGTACTTCATTCCTTTTTCTAAGCAAATAATATTCCATTGTATGCTTATACCTAATTATCTTTTTTTTTTAAGATTTATTTATTCATGAGAGACACAGAGAGAGAGAGATTGGCAGAGACATAGGTAGAGGGAGAAGCAGACTCCCTGGAGGGAACCTGATGTGGGACTCGATCCCAGCATCACTCCCTGACCCAAAGGCAGATACTCAACTGCTGAGCCACCCAGGCACCCCAATATACCTCATTTTCTTAGTCCATTCATCAGTTGATGGAATTTTGGATGTTTCCACTTGTGGCTGTTGTGAATAATGCTACTATATACATTCATGTATACATTTTTGTATGAATGTATATTTATATTTCTCTTTGGTATATACCTAGCAGTGGAATTGCTGGGCCATTTGGAACTCTGTGTTTAGCATTTTTGGAGACCCCTTTTATAAGAAAAAATAGTATTGTGCTTGCTCTTGGTGCTGCCTTATGTTATTTTTATTGATACTCTGCTTAAATAAGATACCTAAGAGTAAACCTACCCAAAGAGGTAAAGGATCGATACCCTAAAAACTACAGAACACTTCTGAAAGAAATTGAGGAAGACACAAAGAGATAAAAAAAATATTCCATCATGGATTGGACGAATTAATACTGTGAAAATGTCAATGTTACCCAGGGCAATTTACACAATTTTTGCAATCCCTATCAAAATACCATGGAGTTCTTCAGAGAGTTGGAACAAATCATCTTAAGATTTGTGTGGAATCAGAAAAACCCCAAATAGCCAGGGGAATATTGAAAAAGAAAACCATAGCTGGGGGCATCCATCATATGCCAGATTTCAGGTTGTACTACAAAGCTGTGGTCATCAAGACAGTGTGGTACTGGCACAAAAACAGACACATAGATCAGTGGAACAAAATAGGGAATCCAGAAGTGGACCCTCAACTTTATGGTCAACTAATATTCGACAAAGCAGTAAAGACTATCCACTGGAAAAAAGACAGTCTCTTCAATAAATGGTGCTGGGAAAATTGGACATCCACGTGCAGAAGAATGAAACTAGACCATTCTCTTATACCATACACAAAGATAAATTCAAGATGAAAGATCTAAATGTGAGACAAGATTCCATCAAAATCCTAGAGGAGAACGAACACAGGCAACACCCTTTGTGAACTTGGCCACAGCAACTTCTTGCAAGATACATCCATAAAGGCAAGAGAAACAAAAGTAAAAATGAATTATTGGGACTTCATCAAGATAAAAAGCTTCTGCACAACAAAAGAAACAGTTAACAAAACTGAAAAACAACCTACAGAATGGGAGAAGATATTTGCAAATGATGTATCAGATAAAGGGCTAGTATGCAAGATCTATAAGGACCTTATTAAACTCAACAGCAAAGAAACAAACAATCCAATCATGAAATGGGCAAAAGACATGAACAGAAATCTCACAGAGGAAGGCATAGACATGGCCAACAAGCACATGAGAAAATGCTCCGCATCACTTGCCATCAGGGAAATACAAATCAAAACCACAATGAGATACCACCTCACACCAGTGAGGATGGTGAAAATTAACAAGACAGGATACTCTGCTTAAGTATGTTTAAACATCAGTCCTGACCTGTCTGAAATAGCCCCTCTTCCCACAAACACTGTGACACATGTTCCTGATTGATCATCTTCATGGCATTTACCACTATTTGAAACTTGCTTACTTATTTATTTCTTATCACCAGATATCTGTTTGTTTATTGCACATCACTTATCCCTCACGAGAATATGAACTACAACGAAAAACTTGCCTATCTTGTTCATTTCTCTATTCCCAATACCTAGGATTGAAGATGGCACAAAGTAATTGTTTAATAAACAGTTAACATAAAATAACAAAACCTTTCCTAGATAATTTGAGGATCCTGGGGATTCTTGGATCCTAGTTTGAGAAATTCTTACATGGGATAGTATGTCCAAGGTAAGAAGTTCCCCCAAAAATGAAGGAAAGAAGCCCATGGGAAAAATTGACTTGAGTTGGACCTTAAGACTAAAATGAGCAGAGGAGAAGGATTTCAAACTGGGAGAAGAGCACTACCAAAAGCTATAGATGTAGAGTATTCAGAGCCTCACTATTGCATCATTTTCACAAAATAGGCAAAATATGGATTATTGATTAGACCTCTTTGTGTTGCCTATCACAGAGTACAAAATCAAATTTACTTAAAAGATCATATTTTGGGGACGGGACTATGAAGTATGGGGCTAACTAATTCTCAAGCCCAACTGGATGCAGAGATTATGTGCTATCTTCACAGCTTAGATTCTTTCTCCATTTCTCAACCCTGCTCACCTCTACAGGTTGACTTCCTTTTCCTGACAGATTATTTCCATCTACGGGTGATAGGACACTGGATAATCCCAAACATACCTGATCGTGGTCAATGATTAAAAGAAGGAAGGTAATGTTTCTCTAAGTACCTACTTTGCAAATCTCAGAGAAGCTTATAATTTACAGTGTAAATCATTTGCCCATCTCAACGATCAGAGGAATAGAGTATTGAGGTTAGCTGGGCCTGGGTCCCATTGAGTATGACCATATCTTGCATGTGATGTGACATTGAGGGTTTGGCCTCACCCAAAGCAGATGGGATAGATTTCCTATAGAAAAAAAAGCATTCTTTTCTCAGAAGAAGGGTGGAGGGTGCTGGAAAAACTGAGAACAACAAAAATAACAATAACACTAATGATAACAGAACAATTTTTTAGTGAAACAAGCAAACAAAATTCTTCTGGGGTAGAAAAGCTAAATTTTTAAGATTCATAAAGAATGACATTTATATGCGTGGCAGTGCTAGGAAACTCTTCTTTCAGATTTCTCTTTTAAAAACAAGGATATTTCTGAAATCCAGCAGCAAGGTTTCTTTTTGAAGATGAAAAGCCCTGCATATGTGCTGCAAATTTATGATTAACTGAGCATAGGATTTAGTAAGGAGTTCTATATTCATTTTGTCTATGCATTTTTTTTTTTTAAATATGAGTCTCGCTAAAAGAATTCACTTTTTTCTCACTGGGCCTTTAATACAGGAACACTCATTTCTCACAGGAAGAGTTTGTGATTCTTTGTCCATAGTTACATCCGTCTGAGCATTGCTCCCTGGAGGAAACTGGCGTCTGAGAATCTAGACGGCATTCCACTGTGTCTGGCTATTTTAGGTTGTTTGTTTTTCTTTGTGAACCAAAACAAGAAACACCATTAGTAGGAGCACCAATTAAGAAGCCCCAGTGAACAAAGCAAGATTAAATAAAACAATACTCATTCTGAACATAAGTAAACAAGAAGATCTGAATGCTTTTTCTAAAGCTTGTGTAGCTCATCATAGAATTTAGTACCTTTAGTGGTAAGCAAGGTAACAATTCTTTGGTTATGGATCTATTAACTTCTTTATTTCAAAATTAATTCCTTAAATCGTTAAAAAAAAAAACATGTTGAGCACTACTCTGTTTTCCATATTAAGAGATGGACACAATTTTTTTCATTACTCAGTGTTTGTCTCAAGGAGTATACCAGTAGCAGAGGAAACTGACAAGAAAATGACACAAGTGTAAAAGACAATTTCTGGAACTGTGTTAATAGATGTAAACACAGCATGATGTAGGAGTCCAAGAGTATGTAAGAGTGAACATAATAATTTTGTGATAGGAAGTTAGGTTAAAGCTTGCTGTAGTAGGTTGCATTTAAGCTGGGATTTAAAAAATGGATAGTTTTGCAATTGTTAAGAAATGGGTGTGTTCTATTTTTTCAATGTTCTACTCATTCATTCCTCAACTCTTAGGTGCAATCATAGAGGATTTTTTTTTTCTAAATCCTTACCAACTAGTTTTATTTTTCATAAGTGCTGCTCTACCAAATGTGGTGACTATTCATTCTCTTAGTAGATCAAGGGTCATGGGCAACATCTGGCAGCCTTCATGGAATTAGAGTGTCTCACTGGGTATCTCATTCCCCTGCAGCTGCCCCTGCAGTTCAGGCACTAACAACAGAACTGAGTCAAGGAGCCTTTCATCTTTGTGTAAATAAGGCTCCTAATTTGTCACGATGTTGCAGGAGCAGTGTGTCTGGCCTCAAAGTTTTGAAGCAAGTGACTGAGCCCAAGCAACATGTGTTCCCTGCTCCCCCATCACCCCTAAGGCTGCAGATGAAGTAGGCCGGGTGATCTGTACCACAAGCGGATTGTCAGCAGATAATGTTGGAAATCCTCTCTATGTCTCCCTTCCTGTTGTATCAGTGTAGCAGTGTTGAGATTTAGGGCAAGGAGAATCAGGCTGAGGGAGTCCAGCTTCTATGGAGATCTCAGCTTAAGGCTTGAGACTTGTGTTGGTGAGAGGGAGAGTGATGTGCTTCAGAGACCATTTTCAGTCCAACACTATGCCCAGTCTGAGCCACATTGTATTGTCACAAATGAGGCTGTGTGCTCCATAAAAAAATCTTGTTTATTTGTTTCAGTATTAGGTGTGGGAACCTGCAACCTAACGAAATTTAAAATTCTCCATCTCTGCCACTCACCAGCTTGTCATCTCTCCTCTACTTAAGTCCATCTACACATGCATTTTTCCCCTGGTGGTTTGAAATAAGATGTTCATATGCAGTGTGTCTTCTGGTTGTGCAAATGTTTTCTTCTGTTCCTCATGATTAAAGGGCTTGCGTGTCCCCGATAGAGTCTGTTGAATTTCTAAGGTCACAGTAATTGGCAGATGGAAGAAGTTCCATGCTATCAACTTTGAGAAAGGCTCTGGCTGCCTTCCTGCCTGATGGAGCAGTGAGAGAGATGAGTTCTGCTGAAACTGACAGCGGGCTGCATAACAAACAGCACAAGCCATCAGCTGCGTTATTTTTAAGTAACATGCATTATTCCCTTTGAAAAGTGAGGTTTTGCTTGATATTTTTCCATCTCCAAAGAGTGCACTTTCCTCTCCCTGGAAATGACTCCTCTGCTTCTCCTGGACCTTCAGTGTGGAACCACCCTAAGTGATGGATGAGCTCACTCTCTAGCAGCTCTTCTTGGCCTCCCATCAGCATCTCTAGACAGTCTGGAGGAATTCTTCTGTTCTGTAGAGCTCTCACAGGCTTGCTGCTGGCTCCTTGCAGCTCAGCTAGAGTCAGTCCTCTTGAATTTACCCACCTGCCTCAACCCTTCTCTCTCCCTGGCAATTATCTCTCTTTAGCAGCCCTCATTTCCCGGCAGACTCCATTTCATATGAAAGTATTAGGTGCCCACTTTGGACCAGCTGCTGCTTCCATGTGATTGCTCATCAGAATTGTAGGTTTCCACGGCTGGCTCTACCAAAGTTCCTCAGTGGAGCTGCATTCTGTAAAGGAATTGTGCTCTCAGTTCTTACATAAAGAACAAGTGCCATGTAGAGTCAAACTTAACTTTGACGATCTCACATTGGAGACCAAAGCAACCAGATTATCCTCCAGGATTAGAGGAGGATATTGTCATTTCCTCATTTGGATGCCAGATGAATTAATTTGCTTGCTTGTTTTTTAGTAGCCATTGTGTGGTTTCACACGTGATGTGGCAAGAAGCTCATAGTGTAAGAAACAAGGGGTAATGAAACTCAGCTGCAAATAATAGCCTATGGATGTTTCACCAGCTATGTTCACCTAAGACATGAGCTCTTGCAGTGGGATGGCCATCGAAATGACCTCCACTAGTATCTCTTTCAATCTCTCTCTTCCTCTTTCCCTTCTTCTCAATTTCCCTCTCTCTCTGGCTCCATTTGGTATCTTCTCTTCATTCTCTCTCTCTTTCCTTTTCCTCTCTCTCCTATTTCTTCCTCTCTCTCTTTCTTTCCATCTCTATTCTGTCCTCCTCTCCCCTTTTTCCTCCCTCCCTCCCTCTGCTCTCCAGTACACATACAGGAATCACTGGATTTAACTATAAGATGTATTCACGTGCACATATTAAAAGGCCAGATTATCCTCTTATATTTCATCTCCAGTTCTTAGTGATCACCACTGGAAACTTGGCTTTTACTCACCCTCATGTTGCCCTGCTGTTTTCTTCATTCTCATAGTCTCCCTCTTTTCTCCCTGTGCTCCGTCATTTTTGCTACAAAAACACTTGACTGACAAACCTGAAGGAGGTTATTAAGTGATCCCAGAGGACAATTTGTTTTCTGTGCCTCACTACCCCTGGGTTACATTCTGTTTGAGAAATACTGGCTGAGGATCTAGAGTGAAGGACGCCTTTCCTTTTAGGAGAGCTGAGTTCCTACTCCCTTGGTACTCTGGCAGAACAATGCCCTTCAACCCTTCAACATTTCTATCTGCTTCAGATATGTCCCATACTTCTAGCCCTTAGAACCTAGCCCATGTGTGGTGCTTCACAGACCATCATTTCCAAAGGTGACCTTCTATAGGCTACAGTGACAGTGACTTTCTTATTTTTCGCCAATTTGATCCACTTAGTCTTATTTTCTTCATCACTAGAAAGATGTCCTGCTCATTTCTGCTAGTTAGAGCTTTGTCACACATCTATTTCTTCTTGCCTAAAATGTCCTTTCTCCCTTTATAACTGATACTCATTTCTCAAGAATCATCTTAAGTAGTAGCCTCTTCTACCAAACTTTCTCTGACAAAATAAATTCCTCTTATCAACTTCTCCAATATGTGAACTCTACATGTAGCACTCTGATAATTAAATGGTGACATTTATTCCACAGACCCCAATATATACATGGGCCAGATTTGCTTATCAAATGAGCTTATTTTCCCAGCACCATATTTTAAAATTTCTGAATTAGTTCCATTATTATAAAATGGAATGGCTACATATTGAAATCCTGACTTCCTGTTTCTACCCTCTCCCTAGAAAGGAGATCTGTAACACTGGATCTGCATTCTCCCTATAGGCAGAATCGTGGCTGTTCTCCACCCCAACTCAGCTGAAACAAAGCTCTCCAGCATCCATCCATCCCATTCCAACTGCCTTTTCTCATTTATTTAGTACACTAAAATTTTATTTAGCACTTCATACAATGTTTGGCAATAGGTGCTGCTGTGTTTATGGTCATGATTATGATGTATCTTAAATTTGTTACTGAGTCAGGTCTTATTTTCCAAGGAGACTATGAGTTCCTTGAGAACAGGGACCATATTGTGGGGAGACGATCAAATAATAGTTTTCTAGGGGTGCCTGGGTGGTTCAGTGGGCTAAGCATCTGCCTTCAGCTTAGGTCATGATCCTGGAGTCCTGGGATCCAGCCCTGCATCAAGCTCCCTGCTTAGTGGGGAGCCTACTTCTCCTTCTCCCTCTGCTGCACATGCATGCTCTCTCTCTCAAATAACAAATAAAATCTACTTTTTTTAAAAAAGCTTCTATTTAAAAAAATACTATTTTTCTGGAGGAAAATTGGAGTATATTGAGTTTGGTAGGAGGTTTTCTAATTGGAAAATAATGTTCCTTGAGCCTTTAAAAGAGACAGGGATAAGGAAAGTGAACATGCACCTGAGGGGAGAGATTTAGGAACTCTCCTTGCCAAAATAAGAGAAAAGGCTTATTTACATGGTATGCTTTCCCAGAAGGAAAATCTAGGAGTTAAGTGAATGATTGTATTTAAAATCAGACCTAGTGCCATTCAGTTACAGTCATTCAGTCAAGGAAAAATGAATTAGTTTCTGTTAGGTAGCATTATATGGCATTTATTGTAATAGGTACAAGGGTACATAAGACTTAAAGTCCTTACTTTAATACTAAAAGTTGAATCAAGGAAAGAAGGAAAAAAACAGGACTTCTTTTTAAGGTTTGTGAGGAAACTGAGGCTGAAGGTGATAATGTGCCACTCACATCTCCCTCTGAGGGAAGTGTAGTTGATCCCCAGCCACTGTTCCCAGACCTAACCCCATGCTCATGCTAAAGCCATGCTTCCTCAGGCTGCTCTCACCCAATATCTCATCCAGGAGGTAATAATAGTGAGAGTCCATTCATCTGAGGTGTTGTACCCCTCTATCAAGTGCCTGGGCTCGAGATCTCCCCATCAGCCCAGCCTAAAATTTCTTATAACCCAGGTGCAATTCTCCTTCCTTTCCCCTATTCTTCCATGGATGTCAGACTTGTATTGAAGAGTGTCTGTACTATGCTTCCTCCCCTTTAAACTGGATAGGCATTTTCCTCAGTAAACCTCTTGCACATCGAACTTTGTCTCGGTGTGTTTCTTGGAGGACTCAATCTGACACACTGAGCAAGATCCTGTCACTTGAGCATGTTCACACAACTGATGAGTGGCAGAGCTGATGCCTGGACCCACTTTACTTGACACCCAGTCTTGAGGTCTTTTCATAAACCTCAGTTTTGCCATGATCCAGAAACTCTTGGGTGGAAAAGAAGATGCTAAAGGAAGGAAGAAGTGGCTCCTCTAACAACTGTTATTCTTAGGAGAAAATAAAACTGAATCCTGAGAAAGAGCATTCATAAGTTTTGAACTAGCATGCAGCCCCTGTGTTTTGCCCACCATGTTCTGTTTCTTTGCCTGGGGGGAAACAATTATGGTAGGAATAGCACCAGTTTTTAGAGACAAACAGACCTGGATTGGAAGTCCAATTGTTATCTTTATTGGTGACAGTTGAGATGATAACTGAAAGTGAAGAAGGAATTGACTAGCTGAAAAACTGGGGGCGGGAGGGATGTTTATGATAGAAGAATCTGCATGTGCAAAGGCTCTGAGGTAAGTGGGAACATAGCTCCTTCAGGAAACCTGAAGAAGGCACAGTGGCTGGAGCACAGAGAGTAAAGGTGAATGTGGCATGAGATAAAGCTGAAGGAGTAGACAGGAGCAAGACCCTGCAGGGCCTCATGGGGTATGGTGTGGGTATTTGCTATCCTAAGAGCAAGGGCAGAACATTGTAGGGCTTTGAATAAGTGTTAGGGGTAGGAGGTAGGGAGAGGCATAATGATCCAACTTACCATTTGACCATTACTTAAGCTTCAGGGAGGAGAAGATCAGCTGGACAGAGTGGACACGGGGACATGTCTTAAGAGACAGAGGCAAAGAAAGATGGTGGCTTGATCTTGTAGTGATTATACAGACAGAAGTGGGTTGATTGGCAAGATGTCTGGGAACTGAAATCAACAGGATTGTTGATTGATAGCAGTTCACCTTGCCCCTCCCATATACTAAGTTCATGACTGATAAAACTCCATCACCTGTTGTGTTTGGTTTTGTGCACTGCATATGATAAGTGCTTATTGACTACTTGCCATTTGATGGAGGTATGAAGAGCTGGAGGCCTTTATCCCACCCAGCCTGGGAAGAAGGGCACATCTAATTTGCCTCACCTCACAGAACTGGCAGAGAAGGAAGAAGCAGGTGTGTGCCCCAGAGCAGAAGCAATCTTTTTGGCAAGCGAAGACATTAAACTGGGGCTCCAGATCCATCTTACTGACCTTATACAATATGTTCTCCTGAGAAGAGGGAAAGAAATAAGGTCATGGGATAAAGGCCAGAAATGATGTAATGACAAAAATCTCTTCAGACATCAGCTCTACTCTGGCTGAATGCCAATAATCAGAGAGTAAATTTGAAAGTCAAAGAACAATTTCTCTTTTATCACATTCCTATTTCTAAAATTTGGCTTAACCACAAGCCAAGCTCTCTTATTCAGCTATATTTGTTGAGTGCCTACTATGTGTGCCAGGTACTATGAATTATGGAGCTGAGTATTTTTGGGAGAGAGAGAGAGACATTAATCAAATCTTCACACAAATAATAAGTAATTGCAAATTTTGATAATGTTAGGAAGGAAACCTATATGATACTATAATAGCATCTGGGAGAATTCTTGATGTAGACTGGAGGGTCAGAGATCTGAGTTCTAAAGAGTAAGTTGGCATTAATTAGGTGAAAGGGGTTGAAAGTCCCTAATGGAAAAGCCTTTAAGGAGGAGGAAACAGCATAACCTAGGACTGTGTGACATGTATTATTAGAACTTTACTTTCTAGCTCTCATCCCCTTGCTCCAAATAATCTTTCAGTAAGAAAGGCAACTCAGGAGTGTGAGATGAGACCATAGAAAGCTATAAGCGAATAAGAGTGTAGGAGCAAAGTTATAAATGAACAGTGGCTTCACATTCTGCAAGATGTTTCCATGGCCAGTAAGAACAGAAGAACATCATGCTTCATTCCATTGGGTAGTAAATCAGCAAGGACTGAAATTATGACTGATTTTTTTAAGAGGCATGACATGAGTGACATGAATGCTAATAATGAATAAAAGCAAATGTCAGCAGACTTCATTCTGTAGTTCAAGGTAATAAAGCAATTTCCCAACTAATTAGTAAGCTCCCTGAGGAAAGAGGTCATATTTGTTTCCTTGATTTGTGACTCTATCACCTAGTAAAATTCCTGAACCATAGTTGGCATTTAATAAAAGTCTATTATATTGATATTTTGAAGTTATATTACTATTTTGGTACAAATAAAATGAATTAAGATCTATAGAACCACTGGAATTCACTTCTCCCATCTATTCTCTTTATGAGGTTATTGTAGTGGGTATGCAAGTCTTACATCAATCATTCAAATATTTATTAAGCATTTGATATGTGCCAAGTACAATGCAGGGGACATGAATGTGACATAACAACTGAGATAGACCTATAGGTAAGTAATTAAAATTAAACATAGTGAAGCTTTCACAGAAGGAACAAAAAAAGGGAAATTTTCTAATTACAGGTACTCTTTGCATAGTTCCAATATGCACAAATTTTCATTATCAGGTTTACTTAAATAACTCCCTTAATAGTATGGTTTGCATTTCATGGTATATTAAACAGTGAGTAATCGCATGAAGTGCAATTTTTTCTGTTAGATCCTTGGTCCACTGTGTAAATAACAGATATGCAACATGGTTAGTAACCAATCATGTCACTTTCTTAAAGTTTGCCACCTTGAGATTTGTCACTGAGAATCTGTTATTCAGTCTATGCACATATAGCAAAACATGTAGTTGGGTTGCCTCCTTACCTTCAAGGGATGAACCCATGTGACATTTTATGAAAACAGGTGTTTAAAAGAGAAAATTGGCCAATGTATAGGGAAATGTGGTAGAGTACATAAAAGTGATAATGCTAGAAGTAAAATTCAAAATAAATATCAATGGAGCTATAAAAGAAAATGCTGACTATGAGAACATTGACTCTAGAAACACAGCTGGAGGAATTTAATGAAAGCATATTGTCAACATAAATGAGAAAAGGAGTTGTGATGAAAAAAAGATGTCCCAGGAATGGGAGAAGATAATTGCAAGAGATACATCTGATAAAGGGTTAATATCCAATAAAGAACTTACAAAACTGAACACCCAAAAACACATAATCTAATTTAAAAATGGGCAGAAGACATGAACAGACATTTCTCCACAGAAGACCTACAGATGACCAAAAGACACATAAAAAGATGCTTATAAAAGTGATGCTCAGCATCACTCATTGTCAGGGAATTGCAAGTCAAAACTACAGTGAATATTGCCTCACACCTGTCAGAGTGGCTAAAATAAAAAACACAAGAAACTGATATTGGGAACCCATAAGAAGAAGGGGAACCCCTCTTGCACTGCTGGTAGGGATGGAAACTGGTGCATCCACTGTAGAAAACAGTATGAAGGTTCCTCAGAAGGTTGAAAATAGAACTACCCTATGAACTAGCAGTCACCCTACTGGATATTTACCAAAACAATACAAAAACACTAATTCAAAGGGACACATATACCCCTGTGTTTACTGTAGCATTATAGGCAATAGTCAGATATGGAAGCAGCCCATGTCCATCAATTGATGAATGAATAAAGAAAATGTGTTATATATATAAAATGGAATATTAGCTGTAAAAAAGAATGAAATCTCGCCATTTACAGTGAATGGAGCTAGAGAGTAAAAAAGTAAAATAACTCAATCAGAGATGGATACCATATAATTTCACTTATGTGGAATAAAGTAAAAAAAAAATCCAAACCAGGGAAGGGAAAAAGGGAAAAATACAAACCAAGAAACAGACTCTTAACTATAGAGAAGAAACTGATGGTTACCAGAGGGAGGTGGGTGAAGGGTAGGTGAAATAGGTGATGGGGATTAAGGAGGGCACTTGTTGTGATGAGGCTGGGTGATTACAATAAAAACTGAAAAAAGAAAGACAACATTCCATAGAAAATAAGACAGGGAGGGAGGGAGGGTGGGAAGGAAGAAAGAAGGAAGGGAGGGAGGGAGGGAACCTCTCAGAGATATTTCATAAGATACTTGGAAGCTGATCTGAACTTGGAAGAGAGTATATAATTCACCAAGCCATAGAAGAAATGCTTGCTCTGTAATGAAATTATACCATAAGCAGGTGTCATGCTATATTCAAACTACTCTTGATAATATTTCTTTTTTTTTTAATTTTTTATTTATTTATGATAGTCACAGAGAGAGAAAGAGAGGCAGAGACACAGGCAGAGGGAGAGGCAGGCTCCATGCACCGGGAGCCCGATGTGGGATTCGATCCGGGGTCTCCAGGATCGCGCCCTGGGCCAAAGGCAGGCGCCAAACCGCTGCGCCACCCAGGGATCCTTGATAATATTTCTACAAAGAAGCAAGACTTTAATTTTTCTATTATTTCAAATTACAGTGTACTAAATAAACACCAATTTAAAATTCTTTTATTTATTTACAACCAACAGAGAGTGTTTAATATTCTGGAAAAACCATTAAAGTCATAGAATAATTGTATTTTTTTCCATCGATTATTTTCTTTGGTTATACAGTTTTAGCTAGGACTTTAATTTTTACAGTTCTATACTACAACACAAAGTAAGGAGTGCCTGTAAATTTGTGAGTTTTTTTTTAAACTATTATATAGATGTATGTCATATATATAAACTATATCATAGAATTTTTTTAAATCGTTGTATTGATGACCACTGTATTGTTTTCATGGGGGGAGGTGGTTAAATAATTCTTCAATGGACATTCTAGTACCTGTCTTTTGGCATAAATATGTACACATATGTACAATTTCTTTTGTTTATATACTTAGGAGTGAAACATAGAAGTCAGAGGTTATACACATGTTCAGCATTTAGCAAATATTGCCAATTGTTTCTCCAAAGCAATTGTGCTAATTTTAATTCCCACCTCCAAAATATAATTGCTCCGCATCCTTGCCAACATTTGGTATACTCAGGCAGCATTCTTGTTTACTTGTTTTCAAAAGTTTTCTGGTATATTTAAAGTGATAAACCATTCTGGTTTTATTTGCATTTTCCAATGACTAATGAAATTAATTATCTTTTATTTGCTTATTGGCTATTTAAATATACTCCTCTATAAAGCATTTTTTCAAATATTTTGTCTATTTTCTATTGGGTTATATTTTTCTCTTAGATATTTATTGGAATTCCTTATATTTTATGCATGCTAGCTCTTTGTTGTCTATTTGATCTTGACCAGTTTACCAGGACTGCCATTTCTTTTTTCTTTTTTTTTTTTTTAAGATTTTATTTGTGTATTTGACAGAGCGTTCAAGCAGGGGGAGTGGCAGAAGAAGGAGAGGCAGGCTCCCCGCTGAGCAGGGAGCCCAATGTGGGGCTTGATCCCAGGACCCCCGGACCATGACCTGAGCCGAAGGCAGATGCTTAACTGAGTCACCCAGGTGTCCCTCAGGACTGTCATTTCTATTAAGCTCTTTCAAAGAACTACCTTTCAGATTAATTGATTCTAATAAATTAAGCAATTTTGTAATCAATTAATTTTTGTACTTAAATGTCTAATTTCCTTCTACTTTCTTGGGGATTATAAACTTGCTATTCCTTATACAATTTCTTAGGATTTATATAATAGATCCTCATTTTTTCTTCTTTTCTTATATAAGTAGCCAAGCTATGTATTTCCCTCTACTTGTGGAATTTTACTGCATCTCTTAACTTTTTATATTTTGTTTTTTATTATCATTCATTTCAAAATGTTTTCTAGTTTCTGTCATTTCTTGTTGTATTTAATAGTATTGAAGTGGAAGGCTTAATTGCCAAAAATTTAGAGAATTCCTCATTATCTTTATAATTTATTTCTATTTAATTCTTCTATAGTCAGAGAAAATAAGCTGGAAGCTTTAGTCCTTGGAAATGTGCTGATCCTTGCCATAAAGCTCAGCATATTATAAATTTTGGTATGTATTTTGCATGTACTTTAATACATATTCTGCAGTTTTTGAAGAAACAATCTCTGTGACAATTATAGCAATTTGTTAATTGTGTTATTTAAATATTTTATATCTGACTAATTAGAAGATTTTTTGTTCTATTTGGTACTGATAAAGGTGTACGTCACTGTTGAAGTGTTTGTTATCCTTTTTAGTCTCTCATTTTCTGTCAATTTTGGCTTACTCTTGAGAATGTTTCATTTGGTGCCTACAAGTCAAAAATGCTTGCAGTTTCCTAGTGAGTGGCCTCAGGATTATGAAATGCCTCTCTGTCTCCACTAAGACTTCTTCCCTTTTCCTTTGCTTTGTACTTAGTATCACTGTAAGACTTATTTTAGATATAGCTCTTTTGAAATCATATGACATATTTTTCCATCCTTTTACTTTCAACCTTTTTGTATCTTTAGGTTTAAAGCATGCTCTTGTAAGCAACATAGAATTAGATTTTTTAAAATTTAGTTAAAAAATAAAATAAAAATTCAATCTGAATTTTTCAGTCTTGTCTCTAAATTG
The DNA here is from genome assembly GCF_003254725.2 of Canis lupus dingo. Taxonomy (NCBI): domain Eukaryota; kingdom Metazoa; phylum Chordata; class Mammalia; order Carnivora; family Canidae; genus Canis; species Canis lupus. The sequence continues at coordinate 14,219,675 of NC_064262.1, forward strand.
AAGTATCCCTGTTTCTCCTCCTTCTACCTGCCACTCTCCCTGCTTGTGCTCTCTCTCTCTCTCAAATAAATAATAAAATCTTTTAAAAAGCAGCAGGACACCTGGGTGGCTCTGTGGGTTAAACATCTGCCTTCAGCTCAGGTCATGATCCCGGAGTCCTGGGGTGGAGCCTTGCGTTGGGTTAGATGGGAAGCCTTCTCCTCCCTCTCCCTCTGCCTATCACTCCCACTGCTTGTGCTTTTTTTTAAAAAAAAATAATAATAATAAATAAGTTAAAATATCCTATTTACCTTTAATGTAATTACTGATACATTTCATTTTGTGGATCATCTTATTACTTGTTTTCCATATGTCACACCAGTTCAGAAATATTATTTTTGGTCTATTAACATTCCACATTTCCCTCTATTGGCTTTTAGTTATCCATCACTTTATTCTTCTTTTAGCAATCACACTAAATACTACAACATTCATATTGACTTATTCAAGTCTAATATAAATTGGAAACTTTGCTATTTACCACACAGTGCGAGGACCTTTACCCTCTCCTGACCATTTGTACTATAGTTTTTATGCACTTCATTCTAGATATATTCTAAACCCCATAGAACATTATACTTAACAGTGGTATAACTATTATGCAGATTACCCTTATATTCAATTACCCTTATATTTACCCTTTGTGTCTCCTCATTCTCTCCTATGTGTCTATGTTTCCACCTCATTTTCCTTCTCTTTGAAGAACTTCCCTTAATATTTCCTTCTCTGTAGGTCTAATGGTGACAAATTCTTCCAAGTGTTGTTTGTCTAAAAATGTCTTACTCGTTTTCATTTTAGAGTTTAAATTTCTGTGTTGAGATTTCTTTTATTTTAGCATTTTTAAAATATCAGTCCATTGCCTTCTAGCATCTTTTGTTTCTGTTGAGAAAAATCATATATTAGTCTTATCATTCCTTTCTTGAAGATTAGATTTTGTTGCTTTCCTAACTGCCCTTACGATTTTTTTTCTTTTGGGGCACCTGGGTGGCTCAAGCGGTTGAGCGTCCGCCTTTGGCTCAGGGTGTGATCCTGGAGTTCTGGGATCGAGTCCTACATCAGGCTCCCTGCGTGGAGCCTGCTTCTTCCTCTGCCTATGTCTCTGCTTCTTTCTGTGTGTCTTTCATGTATAAATAAATATATGTATATTTATAATGTATAATATGTATAAATAAAACCTTTTAAAAAAAGACTTCTTTCTGTATGTTTGTTTTGGTTTTTGTTTTTTTTTTTAGCAATTTTACTGTGATATGACAAAGTATTCTAGTTTGGGTCCCCAGCACTTCTTGAACGTATGGGGTCCCTAGCAATCTTTTATGTATTTTATCTATTTTGGAAAAATCTCGGTCATTATTCTATTCATGTTTCTGTCCTTGTGCTCTCTCCTACTAAAATTCCAAGGATATGTGTTACATTTTACTGTATTCTGTATATCTTTTACACTCTTTTCTGTATCTTTTAATCCTTTATTCTTCCTTTTTTTTGAGACTTTATTTATTTATTCATGAGACACAGAGAAAGAGAGGCAGAGACATAGGCAGAGGGAAAAGTAGGCTCCTCACAGGGAGCACAATGTGGGACTTGGTCCCTGGACCGGGGATCATGTCCTGAGCCAAATGCAGACACTCACCACTGAACCATCCAGATGTCCCAAACCTTTATTCTTTTTGTATTCTATCTAGGCATTTTCTTTTTACCTATATTCTGGTTCACTAACCCTTATTCTCTTGTGTCCACACTGTTGTGAAACCCATACCTTGAATTCTTAATTTCTGTATTTTTATTTGACTCTCTTTTATAGTGCTTAGTTCAAAGCAGAATCTTTTCACTTTTTCTGTATTCATAAACAGGTCTTCTTCCCTGGCATGCTTAGTTATTTTTTAATAAAGTTTGAATATTGCATATGAAAAATGACAAAAGTCTTTTGAGGTTTTGAGTCATGTTATATTAATTCAGAGAGGAAATAATAAAGGGCCACAGGGAAAATATCAAAGTCATAGAACTCTGAGTAAAATGTCTTATCAAAACTGATGACAAGTATGTGATTAAAATAATTTCTTAAGAAGATAGAAAGACTTGGGGATCCCTGGGTGGCTCAGCGGTTTCGCACCTGCCTTTGGCCCAGGGTGTGATCCTGGAGTCCCGGGATCGAGTTCCGTTTCGGGCTCCTGGCATGGAGCCTGCTTCTCCCTCTGCCTGTGTCTCTGCCCCTCTCTCTCTCTCTCTCTCTCTCTCTATGTCTATCATAAATAAATAAAAATAATAAAATCTTTAAAAAAAAAGAAGATAGAAAGACTTAAGTGGTATCTGATAGACTTTCTTAAGATCCTTTTACCTAAGGAAAATACTTTTTGTTAAACAAAGGGCTCCTAAGAATATTGATGGTGTTATCCCATGACACTCACAAGAACCACAGAAAGAAAGATATTTATTTCAAAGAGATTTCTGAGTGTGGTTTTTGTTAAATGGAATTGTTTTTAAATGGAAAGGCCACCCTGCATTTAAAGATATTATATCAGCTAGTGCTGAAAAGGAAAGAGAGAGCGCAAAATAAAAGGCCAGAAAGTAGAGCAAATATGATACTCAAGTGAAAACATAGGCCATTTCTTATAGAAAGGGAAAGATTAGTAGAAAGGTGAACCAAGAATCCACAATGAGAGTGAAGATTCCTGGAAAATAGCAGAGCCTAATTCAAGAAACTGGAAGCAGGTGCCCGGTTGATTTCAAAATTGCTATGGACCAAAGACTGCTTCTGCCTCCCATTTTCCTTCTTTTTAAATAAGAGTACTTATATTGGTTATTCTATGCCTATTCCCAATTATATGTTATATGGGGATGGACAAGGAGACAGTTAACCAATCTTTAGTTCCTAGGTTTTCAAAACAAAAGGACCCATACTCAAAGATCATAATATGTAAGGACCATTATTCTAGACCTGATCACATGACAAGATCCTGGACTTCAAATTGATGTCACAATAAGAGGGTATTTTAGGACTATAGGTTATGAGACAAATGTCTATTTTGCAGGTGGGAGGAATGTAAATTTATCTCAGAGGGAAGTCTGAGGCACAAAATCTTTAAGAACCTATCATTGAATGGTAGGCTCTGTGTCCCTTCCTCATGAGTCTGGGCAGGTTTTTTTTACTACTTCAACCAACAGATTGTACCAGAAGTGACACTATGTGACCTCTGTGGATAGACCAGAAAAGACTTTGCTGCTCCCACCTGATTCTGTTGGGACAAAAGTCACTGTGTCAGAAGCAAGCTGCCATGCAAGTCTGTCTACTCTGGTGCCACCATGCTGGTGAAGCCCATAGGGTTTTTGTTTAACAGCCCCAGCTAAGCTAGCAGTCAACCTCAACTGCTGGCCATGTACATGAGCAACACTGAATGTCTAGTACACTTGATCCTTCAAATGAGTATAGTCTCAGCTAATTCCAAACATGCAAGAAACTTTAAATGAGAATTTCCTATCTGAGCCCTTCCTCAATTTCTGACCCACAAAACAGTGAACAAAATAAAAATGTAAGCCTACTGTATTTTGTGATCATTTGTTATGCACACTATCAGATGACATGTGGGTCCCAGAAATCTGCATCTTAATAACTATATATGAAGGACACTTTTGCACACAAAAGTCTAAAAATTTTACCATTTTTTATCATGTGTACTGACTCAAGTTTATTTCCCTTCCCTTTAACATCCTAATAGAGATGATCAGAGAACAAAGACATCATCCCGTCTTTACCTCTGGAGATGAAACACAAACCATCCAATACTGGTTGAGGAGTAATCTCATGACTAATAGAGATTGTGACTCGAGACATGCCATAATTCTTTGATTTAGTGTTCTGGGAAGAAATAGTTTCCTCTCACAGATTGGATCCCCTGATGTTATCTTAAAACCTCTAGAGCATAAAAAAATCTGACTTTATTTCTTTTCATTCCTGCTGTTTCCTTAAGCCAATGAGAAGGCAGAAAGTGAGATTTGTGTCATTCATTATCCAAAAGCACTGCTGTGCCTGTCTCTGAGGAAAAGGCATTCATGAATGCAAGTTGGCATTAAAATGGTCTCCCAGATATATAAGAAGTTAAGTTACATTAGCATTTGCATCCAGAAAACTCAATATTTTTCTAATGCTTTATAATCATACGTTGGCTATTTACAATCATATGAATTGTGTGTTACAATCCTTCATTAGTTCTTTTTAATGAACTAGCACACCTGGTACCTCTCAGCCCCAATCATTGCTGCTATTTGCTTTCTGCCAGTCATTAGAGATGATAGGGAAACTCAAGAGAAAGAAAGGATGTGTGTCAAATAGAGACAAAATGCAGGTGGTGATGAGATTTGAGTTACACACCTGGGCTCATTCATCTCCTTCTGAAGTTTTTTGAGGAGGGGTTGGGCAAAGGGTGGGGAGAGTGATTGGTGGAGCTGAAATATTAAAGGCAGTGCTTCTTTTCTAAATCTTTAATTCTCTAACCAAGTAATGATTTTTCTGAATGACGGGAGAGAAAACAGGATGGGGCGAGAACTGTGAATGCTAATATCTTCAGTGCAATGGCCTTACACTGAGTAATTTGCTATATTTAACTTTCCATCTGTAGAGACTAGAGTATGTATGGATCTACCAAGCTACTTAAGTGTTCAGCAAACAACTTAGGTTCTTTGAAGAGCACTGATTGCTTAGTTTAACAACTCAGGTGTGGTTGTGTTTTTGTTTTGTTTTGCTTTTTTAATTTTAATTTTCCTTTTTTTCTCTCTCCCAAATTTAGGCTTTTCATAATTGTACAGAGAAAGAATGTGAACCTGGATTTGAGAGAAACAAATCTGTGTTGGTAGTGCAATGAACCTTTTTATCACTACGATATGCAGGAATAACCCTTCACTATCTACCTTATTTGACCTTGAGAATCTTTAAACATAATTCTGTGAGTCAAATGATTTTTTAAAAATTCTTTCTCATGTTTTTATTTAAAACTTAAGTATAACAAGTCAAAATCAAAGGTTGGGAGGAAAATGTTAAGTTTAGAATTTCTTTTAAAAATTCTTGTTTTTCATTGTCATTTAATATATAAATTACATATAATATTTAAAATAAATATAAATAATTGAATATGTTCTACATAGTTAAAATATCAAGTCAGGAAATAGATGACTTTGTTAATTAGTTATTAAACAATAAAGGAGTATTTCAACTTTGGGTTTTTTTCTTCCATTTCCATAACTTAGCATTTTCTTATTAATAAAGATTTTTGTCCCGTATTTTCCAAATCACAGAGTTACTTAGTAGTAGGCTTCAAGTAGCATCACAAATCTGCCCATAAGTATGAAGGTATTAAGAAAATTATGTGCTTTCTTCCCTTTGAGCTTTTTGATCTGTACCTATAATTATCTGTTTGGATCCTGCACAAAAATAGAAAGAGAAAATGACAGAGTAATTATGTTTTGAATAGACTAATTAAAAAGTAGAAGATAATTCCACATACATAGAAAGCATGTACTATGTGAGGAATATTCCTAATATTATAGAGAAAAAGAAATTGAATCACTGATAAATAGAAACTCCACCTGATTTTATACCAGTAGTACAGGTAGTGTGCTGTGGGAGGAAGACCACTGAACTGGGAGTTAGTACACTTGAATCTACCTAGAACCAATTGAATGACCTTGGACAAAGAACTTCAACCTCCTGAACCTTGATGTCTTTAATAGGAAACTACCAATTTCAATAACATAATCTCTTCAATAGATTCTTGTAATACTGATCCTAACATATGAAAGTTTAACTGTATGATTATTTAGCTTGCAGGACATTTTGTAAATAATTATAGAAAACCAAATAACAAGTCTAATTTGGATATCCAGATTGAAGCCAGCTGAAACAGAGACCCTAAGGATGTGACTAAACAATAGATTATAATCGGCAGTCATTTTCTATTCATCTCTTGATTAGGGTTGGATGGATGTAAAAGCCAAGCTCACTGCCAACATTAGGATAGGGACATATGGCAAGCAAATTGTTGTTGGGGATGTTATATCTCTCATTCATCTATATAGTAAAACCACATATACTTAGACTCTCCAAAGTTTATAACAGTAGATAAGAAATATATAGAATGTTATCAATCCTTGACATTTAATAAAAACCCCACTGTAAGAATGAATAGTATAAGAAAATTCATTTATTAAAAAGAATATTTACATAAAGAAAATGATCTTCATATTCTTTAAAACCATCTGTTTGCTTGGCCATAAGATAAATCTTTCCTAATCATAATTTCATTCAATTTGTTCAAGTAGAATAGAAGGTTTCTTAGGCCAGGCACCATGATCAATTATTTGGTACATTCTCAGCACCTAACAAAACACTTGACATAAAAATTGAGAAGGATTAATTCTGCATTTCTTCTTTAACATTACAGTTTAAACTTATTAAACAGTTTAAGCTTATTAAAATACTAATAAACATAATAAAATTAGGATTGCATATAGGGGGATCCCTGGGTGGCGCAGCGGTTTGGCGCCTGCCTTTGGCCCAGGGTGCGATCCTGGAGACCCGGGATCCAATCCCACATCGGGCTCCCGGTGCATGGAGCCTGCTTCTCTCTCTGCCTATGTCTCTGCCTCTCTCTCTTTCTCTCTCTGTGACTATCATAAATAAAAAAATAAAAATAAAAAAAATAAAAAGGATTGCATATAGGTATAAAAATGAAAAAATGAAAGTTCTCCCCCTACCATCATCGGCATTTCATGGGAAATAGGACTATTAGCACTTCTAAGTGTAATTGTAAGTGTAATTGAATAGAATTCAAATTCTAGTATAAGTACACATGTTTCTGTATGTTTATACTGATATCTACATACATCCTTATAAAAAATGGAATTAATCTTTTGTATTTGGCTTTCATGTCTTGGAGAACTTTCTCTAAGAGTATATGTGGATCTACCACGTTCTTTGTGATGGCTACAGAGAATTCTACTGCATGGATATACTTTATTTAAATATTTTGACTCATCTATTCTTTTAATCAAAAACTAGAAAAAACATTGTTCTAAACACCTTTGTGCATTTATCCTGTAGACATGAGGATAAATTTCTAGCAATGAGATTTTTTAGTCAAAAGGATATAAATTTAAAATTGTTTTAGGGGATCCCTGGGTGGCGCAGCGGTTTTGCGCCTGCCTTTGGCCCAGGGCGTGATCCTGGAGACCCGGGATCGAATCCCACGTCGGGCTCCCAGTGGATGGAGCCTGCTTCTCCCTCTGCCTGTGTCTCTGTGCCCCTCTCTCTCTCTCTCTGTGACTATCATAAATAAAAATAAAAATTAAAAAAATAAAAATAAAATTGTTTTAGTATGAAATTGCTCTCCAGAAAAATGTCACCAATTTGTATTGTCTGAGGATGCCTTTTTGTTCTCAATTTCATCAACTCTTGGCTTTATCAGACTTTCAAATATTTCCTGGTCTGATATTTGGAAGTTATACCTCACAACAATTTCTGAAGTTTTTGTGAGATTCAAGACAGTCTTCCTAGTAGTCACTTAGGATTGCGGTAGAGTTGTAGAGATTTATTACAGGTTATTGTTACGTCAATTACTTCTTGGGGAATCAACCTTACTGCTCTGATCTTTGATCACTTTACCCTAAACCATGTAAGATTGTCAAAAATCTAAGCTCTACTGCTTAGGTTTGGCACAAACCTGCAGAACAAATGGTATCAGTGCTCTGCTCACCTTCTGAGATTCCTGCCTTTGCTTAGAATTAGGCCTGATAATTCATTAATTTCTTATCAGCTCTACATTTCTTTTACAAATATTCTTAAAATATTAATTTAAAGTATTATTTTAATGTTTTAATTGTTAGCAAAAAGTTTATCAGGAGTTCAGTTTTGGACACGATGAGTTTTAATCCTCTATTAGTCCTATGGTTAGGAGAGATCCCAAAGATGCATGTAGGCTGATCAATCTAGAGATGAGGAGACTAGTTGGACTGGAAAAATATTTTGGAATAGTCAGGCTACTGGATGCTATCACTCAGAAAGTGGGTGTAGGTATATATAAGACAAGAACTGGAACTTGGCTATTCCAACACTAGGAGATTAAGGAACAGTTGAAGAAATAGCTCAGGAGACTGAGAAAGAGCAACTAGTAAAGTGGAATGATAACCAAAGGTATGATAACCAAAGGTATTTAAAAAAAAAAAAAAAAAAGGAGGAATGTGTACCTGAGAGGAGTGATCAGCTCTGTCAAATGCTGATAAAGACAGAGTTGTTCGATGAATTTGGCAACATGAAGGTCGCTCATTACCTGAGAAGGGAAGTTTAAATGGAATGTTTAGGGCAAAAACCTGATTGAAATGGATTGAAAAGAAAATAAGAGGAGAAGGAATGGAAATAGCAAATATAAACAATTATTTCTAGGGGTTTTGCTACAGCAAAACTTCCTTAGGTAGGAAGTAGCTGCCGTGGCAATGGAAATAGGGCTGAGATCATTTCTTTTTTTTTTTTTTTAAGGTAGGAAAAAATAATAATTTTAGATGCTAATGGAAAAATATCTAGTGAAGAGAGAAACCATTATGTGAGAAAGAGGGAAGAGAGAATTCCTGAAGTGTTGCTTGAATAGACAAGAGGAAGTTTAACATTGAATAAGATCATGGGTAGTTCATTTGAGTTTGGGAAGCAGGGACTTGAAAGTGGGTAGTGTAGTGTTGGAGGGAGGAAGTTCTCATCTGATCACTTCATTTTCTCAGGGAGTAGGAAGAAAGATCTTTAGCTCTGAGTGAAGCTGGTAGAGGTAGAGGAAGTGCAGAGTGCTTGAAAACAAAACAAAAAAAAAGGTCTGAAATGACGCTCCAATAGAGTGGGAAAGCACATGCACCAGAGAATAAGAGTCCTAAAAAAGGTGGCCTGAAACCACACAAAGCTAGGGAGATATGAGAATGTGATAGGTCTCTTTAGAGACCTAGAGAAATGTACAGTCCAATATAAGGGGTGAAGAATGTCAGATAACATGCTTTTTTGAAGGAATACCACCTCATCACAACTTCAGAATTTAATATTGGATGCCTTGAATTTTAGGGACATTGGCTGCAGAGCAACTCATTTAGAGAGAGCATGAAGTTGGGTTTTCTTTTGGCCTAAAGATTTTTACACTGGGCTTCATTTTTTCCATATAATCCTAAGAAAAATTGCCTTGGGTCTCTGCAGTTCCAGATCTCCCAAATCTCTGGTCAATATTCATCTTCAGTTAACTGAAACAATATCCCCTAAAATTCTTCTTGGTTAGGCTGTCCCAAAGGTGTTGAGATTGACACGTTGCTTCCCTAGTAGAAAAATATGTTTAAATTCTGTGGGATTGTAAAATTAAATGTAGAGATGATGAAGCAAATATATTCTAAAATAGCAATGCTGTTGTTTTAAGGACTCACTTGATGAATCTGGCCTAGGAGAGTCATAAACTAGCCTTGTGATTGCAATAAAATAGTTAAGTCATCCATTGATGTGGAATTTTGATCATAAGCAGAAATCATAGTAAAATCATTTGGACCATTGGTAATAGCATATGACTTTACGCAGTTAAATTTTTAACTTATATTTCTAAGATTTAGTTAAGAACTCAGGACAATTTCATCTACTAATAAAACTTTTAAGATTCTAAAAATGTAGCTCAATATATCAAATTTATAAATTCAGCTTAACATGTTATGAAGTTTAAGTTTGTATGCAACAACTTTCTCAAAATGTATTTATTTAATTAATAAACTAACAGGATTATTTTACATTGGTCTTAAAGGCTTCAGGAAGAACCATGTTTTTAAATTAGCAATTAAGATTAATTGAGTAGCATTTTTAAAATCAGAGAACTAGTGATTCAGTTATTCTGAAAACCCTATTTACACTCAAAGCATCTTAAAATTCACGTTGACATTTTTATTTATGTCTTAGAGTTTTTCCCTAATATCTTTTTGGTTCTATGGAATTGATTTTGAAGGAGAGATGCAGTAAATTTTTCCCCTTATTTAATCAAAGACCACACTCATCTTTTCACATCTGACTTGAAATTACACTTTAATCATGTGCTCAATTCCTGGATATGCTTATTTATTGACTCTCTTTTTACTTTCCTTGTTCAACTTGTTCATTCCATAACATATAACTATTTTAATTATCCAACTCTGTAATATAGGACAAAGCCCTATTGTTTATTTTATAGAACTTTTCTGGATATTATCATGTTTTTATTTTACAGATGATCTTTAGTATTACTTTATTAAAAGTATATAAATGATAATTTCACTGGGAAACATTAAATTTGTAATTTATTAAACACACACTTAAATCAAGAATAGTGGTTGAACTGTGTCAATTGCCTTTTCTTTGTTTTTTTAAGCAGGAAGGGAGAGGGACTGAAGGAGAGGGAGAGAGAGAATATTAAGCTGGCTCCATGCTCAATGCAAAGCCCCACTTGGGGCTCAATCTCACAACCCTGAAATCATGACCTGAGCTTCATTCAGGAGTCAGATGCTTAATTGAATAAGCCACTGGGGCTTTGTGAGATGATCATATATTTTCCTCTTTTGGCCCATTAATATAAGGAACTATATCATTAAATTTCTTTAGATTGAATTAATCTTGCATTCCTGAGATAAACCTGCTTGACTGTGAATCATCATATTTTAAATTTAATGCTGAAGTCTACTTGCTACTGTTTTGAGATTTTTGCACTTGACAGTTTCTAAATTATATCTATCATCATGGGACTGTTAAACTTGTCTACTTCTCTTAGTGTTAATTTTACATATTATATTTTATTGGAAAATCATTCATTTTAGACAGGTACTATTTTTTTTTTGCTTAGAAGTTTAAGATATATATATATAATTCTGTTTGCATTATATCTTAGGCCATTTTCCAAAATTGATGCTTTCTCTCATTTTAAAATCTTTGTATCCCAGTGGCTTGGCTTAATTTCATTTTGACTCCTTACTGGTCAGTGTTACTTGGTTTGGTTTAAAAAAATAGTTCTTCACAAGAGACTCCTAATTCTGGGAAACAAACAAGGGGTAGTGGAAAGGGAGGTGTGAGGGGTGGTGATGTGACTGGGTGACGGGCACTGAGGGGGGCACTTGATGGAATGAGCACTGGGTGTTATGCTATATGTTGGCAAATCAAACTCCAATAAAAAATATACCAAAAAAATAAAATAAAAAATAGTTCTTGGATATTTTATTAAAAATTATATTCTTCCTGAGTTGTCTTCCTCTTTAGTTTCTTCTTTATATTTAAAAAAATATAATTCCTTTACTTTTGTTTTCTTTTTTTTTTTTAAAGATTTTTATTTATTTATTCAAGAGAGACAGAGAGAGAGAGAGGCACAGACACAGGCAGAGGGAGAAGCAAGCTCCATGCAGGGAGCCTGATGTGGGACTCGATCCTGGGTCTCCAGGATCATGCCCTGGGCTGAAGGTGGCGCTAAACCACTGAGCCACCGGGGCTGCCCTACTTTTGTTTTCATTAGGTTTAGTTTATGACCATTTTTCCTAAGTTTTTAATGCTAAAAGCTTGATTCTCTTATTTCTTTTTGCTTAATCATGTTTGTCTATAATTTTTCCTCCAAGCATAGCCTTATTTGTATTCATAGCCTTTGTTTTCCTTATCATCATTATTTTCCACATAATCTTTGATTTTCTTTCTATTTCCCTACTGAGTCAAGAGTTAAATGAGAAATCTTTGCATTTTCTAAGTGCTTTTTGGTTATATTTTATTCTCAGAGACCAATAATTAAACATTTACTGATTTATGATCCTTTCTCCTAATTAATGAATATTATAGTATGCACAAAACCTTGTGAATTAGTAGCACAAATTTTATGTCTGCATAATACCAACATGAATGTTATTTTTTAAAAAATTAGAAGTGAAATATTTTCTCCACCTGCAAAACACATCCTGAGTTAAAATCCATTCATATAAATTGGCCACTCTTCAGAATTTAATTTGATTTTTCAATGCAAATACAATTCACAGTTCTAAAGCATTTACAGGATAAAAACACATATCATGGGCCACAGGGCAACTATGGAGATTTGGACAACTGTTTCAGAGAGGCTGTACTCGACATTAGACTTTATCCTTCCAGAGCTCTCAAAAGAGTAGAAAGCTAATGTGACAGCCTGAATCCTGTTAATTTCTAGTTTTTAGCCCCACTACAAATTCTTTTCATTTAATCTTTAAAATGCTACCACCCAGACTTATATGTTAAAATATCAAAAGGTGAAAGAAAGAAGAAAAAACTCCCACTTCTCTACCATCCATAGATAATAATTTTAACATTTTAAAGATTTAACTAACAACATATGCATCATATTTCTAATGAAGAAGAAAAATCTCTTAAATCTTTGTTTCTTTATACTTTTCAAATCCAGTTATTCCTCCTGGATGTTCCATGTCACCATCTTCTCAATTAGAAAAATAAGTTATTATAAATGTTTTCATTTCCCTGGGACTTTAAGAAGATGAGATTCAAGTAATACCTTCATATTCTACAGGGATATAGTAAAAAGCAAATCTTTCCTTTCTGATCAATAGCTCCATGCTCTGGTGCCAACTTCACTGAGCCTTTGGAAGTGAGAGCTCTAAGGACACAGAAGCAGAAAGATCAGAAAACACTAAAAGACCGAAATATTTTCACTGAGATTCTTTCACTTGAAATAATGGTCATTTTGACATTTTTATCTGAGCTCCAATTTTTCTTCTTGACATTACTAAAATAGATTACAAAAATTAGAAGCAAGTTTTAGTAACTACGGCTCTTGAACAATGTTCCTGCACAGTCAGAGAGATATATTTGGAAATAATCCATAGCGACCAAGTGTTCCAAAAGCAATATGCAACTTCTCAAAAGTCAGGGTCAAATCACAGGAAAACTGTTCTATACCAAGGTGAATCTTAACAGGACTTCATCTCCTGTGTCCAGACTGTTATCATCTGCTTAATTTAGCCATAAATTTTGATCAGCTCAAGTTGGCAAAAAGTGGGGGAATAAATCTGTTTGACTAGGCTTGTATTTGATCAATAATAAAATGAAAAAAAGACAGTTTGCAAAAAGAAAAAATATTTGATTGGTATTGACCAAAGTTGTTTCCATCATCAGAAATAATTATGGACTATTTTCAGGAGGCCTAACAATAAAATGAATAATATCCTTTTGCATACCCAGCTCCATGGTTTGAAGGAGGGCAGAACCTTCTGAAGCGGAGAGTGGCAATAATGGGAATAATCCTGCATATGACAATATAGCTTATGTTTATTGTGCTGTTACTATGTGCTGGGTATCATACTAAGTTTTTCATTAAGTATCTCATTTATTTGCACACTACTGTGTATGTTCTGCTTGAGGTACAAAGTTGTTACCTTTCAGTAGGATAATATAATTCAGTATCACACAGTAGCAATGTGTGAAATACTGAATAAATACCACAGAGGAATATTCTTCAAAATATAGACTAGAGCAAAGGCCTAATGCCTTCAACACTGCATCTCCCATATGGTGTTAGTACATTTGCATTCCCACCAAGCACACAGTCTTTGTCAAACTGTGTTAATCTCAGTTCTATGAGAAACCTGCACCATGATGCAGTTAGACATGCAAGCTATTTCCCAGGGTAAACATCTGTGAGAGAAAATGGGAAAAGAGACTAGGAAAGACAGATGATGTTTAGGTCAGACACTTGTGAAGGGCAGAGGAAAGAAAGGTTGTATGATAGTTTGGCAAGGCCAGTGCAGAGTCCTCCAGACATGCCCTCCTATAGGAGGAGTTCTGCATCTCCCAGGAATGGGGGCTGCCTTAGTCTCCCTGTAATGGTCTGTCATTGCCAGGAAACTACCTGGTAGAGGCATGACCTGGATGCACATACAGTGAGGGATTTTAGAGCCAACTATCTGGAACCTTCCATCCATTGTGCTATTACTCATAGTCAAGAAGCATATTTTCATAGTAACTACAGAGACCAAATGTAGATCAGTTTCAGCTTGGCATTTTACACAGACTGAAAGATAGCATAATTCATCCATGTAGGCATTCACCCATTTTCATTCATTCAATAAACATTTATTCTATATGTCTGTAAAAGAGACAATGACAATTTAATAGGAGAGTCAAATGTAAATAACAGTAAAATGTAAAATGATACTGTGATAAGTGTTAGGAAGACATTTTGGATATATGACTGTATATATAAAGGGATCTAACCTCTTCATAGAGTTGGAAAAGGCTTCTTTGAGGTTATAACATTTGGGCTGAGGACTAAACAATGAGTAGGCATTAAGTAAGCGAAGGAAGAACAAGCAGAGGCCAGAGTGAGCAAAGTTCTTATGGTAGGAAGAAGAAAGACAAACATGAAAGGTGTGACTGGCCTTGAGTTCATTCTTGGACAGGTTGAGTTGGAGGCATCTTTGAGATACTCAAGAGGAAATGTACAGTAAAATCTGGTTATTGGAAGAGCCTGGAGACTGTAGAGAGAGATTTGCAAATTATTATTACCAATTATCATTGGTAGTAACTAAAGCTGATAGCATAAAACAAAGTGGAATCACTTTACTGTTGTGTGTATATGTATATACATATATATGTATTTTTTTTTCCAACTCTGTGTTATAAAACCAAAACTTCTCATCCTGTCTTTAGGGGGAAGAAACTCTAAACTTTCCAACTATTTTAAACTTTTTAGGTAAAAAATAATGCAGAATGATTTTTAAGCTACTCTTTCCTAGAGCTCAAGGCATCAGATACCTCTTTATAGACATTTTATGAATTTTTTTACAGTAAAGAAATAGTCTTTAATTTTTAAATGGTTCTTTATCACTTTACTAGTCTATTTACATCATATAATTTATAATAAACTTCTGGATTTTTTTTTCTATAATCAGCACTATGTGAATAAAGAGAGCCCAATGAGAAATACTGTGGTTGGTTTGTTTATTTATTTATTTGTTTGTTTATTTATTTATTTTATTCATTCATGAAATACACAGAGAGAGAGAGGCAGGCAGAGACACAGGCAGAGGGAGAAGCAGGCTCAATGCAGGAAGCCTGATGTGGCACTCAATCTCGGTCTCCAGAATCATGCCCTGAGCCAAGGCAGGCGCTAAACCACTGAGCCACCCCGGGATCCCCAGAAATACTGTGTTTTAAAAAATTGGTAGCAAACTTGACTTTGGAGCCTTGGTTCTTCCACATTTTGGGTTTGTTTTGAAATGCCCTCTGCTGAGTCCAAACATGGATTCTCATTCTGGTAAGTAAATAAAATGTGAATGACAACTCCTTGCACTTTGATAAATTGTCTATATCTAGGTATTTCATAATGAAAGCCACTGTCAACATTTCAATGTATTAAGAAACAGTTATATGCAGATGTATACATAGTCATTTCCTGAGAGTAGAAGAGCCTGGGGTAAGTTGATTCATGATTTAATGATTTTCATCAGAATGAAATAAGCATTTGATTTTTGGATTTGATCAACCTCTCTCTGCAGCTGTGCCCCCACCTAGCAATTACATCCTCCCTGGGCTCTTTGCCCAGGCAAATGGGGTTCGTCCTTGTTTCATGTCTCACTGACTTCCCTGATAATAGACATAGTAACTGCTTGAAATATTGCCTGCCTCTGAGCTGGATAGCTCTGAAAACTTGAGAAAAAGGGTTTTCTCCTGTCATTTTTTCTCTCATCACAATAAAATGCTTCCTCTAATAATACACTTTAGGGACCAGTTAATCTTCTTACCATCAAAACTTGAAAGTGAACTTTTGAGAACAGTTCCTTATAATGGCATGCAACCCACTATAACAACTTTATCTAAAAAGAAAAATTCAAGATCACAGTGGTGAGGGTAACACTCTTAGCTGTTTATTTGCTTCTTCCTTACTGAGACTATTCCAGTAGGCATGCTATATGTGGTTGGCATCAAACATTTTATCCAGCTGCCTGCCAAGCATGTTTTTGCTTAAGGCAGAAACCAAAAGAATTTTCCTACCCTTTTTCCTTCCATTATTTCTTATTATTATTTACTGCTCAGTAATTAACAGCACTGTTTCTATATGACAATGTACCATTTTGTCCTTCTGCAATTGTTTCAATGTAATTGTGAATGAAATAGAACCTACTACCCAGCATTTTTCATGTGTGTGCAGTGGTTTCTGATTTTAAATGGAACATATTGAATAGATTTAGCTTTGCTGATGGAAAAGTTAGTAAGATACATGCAGTATTTCTCTTCCCTATCCATGTTTGCTAAAGCCCATCTATATTCTGAATGGTTTAATTTCCCTACCTTCTTCATTAAAAAGCAAAATTAAAATGATTACTCAATAGCAATAGATACATTTGTCACCATCTTAAATCCTTTTTTTTTTGCCAGCATAATTCTTATATGTAGTTAGTAAAATGATCGTATTTACCAAATCTTATAAATTATCTGGTAAAATGACTCTCACTGCTCTCCTTATCTCTATGTAGTTAGTAGATTAGGGCCTGGGATCTTTAGTCCCAGAAAATTAAAACTGTCTCTCATTGTCATATTGATGGATCATCTGTTGTTCCAGGTGCTTCCATGGTTTTTAAGACCTGTGAAGTCAGCTGTCTCACAACTCATCTGCATAGTTGGGAGTTGTCATCATAGAGATGCTGTGCCTAAGGCTCCAATTTGATATATTTGCAAGACTTGCAGGGAAACTGTGAGCCATGTGGATATATCACATGTAGAGACTACCAGTGTTTTAAATATATGCAAAGTGAGATATTGTTGTCACCAACCCAAACAGAATGGTCATTTTAATATCCCAGCAGGCCAATGGGAAAGCACAATTGGAGAAACAAAGAAGTGTTTCATAGGTCTGAAGTTAGACCTCTGATCAATAAAAATTTCATTATTGCTGATAGGTTTTATCTTGGCAAAGGGCTAACTTGAGAATTTTATTAAATAATAAAGTAAAAAAAATAAAGCTCTGATACATGTCATTTTGTTTGGAGGTCTTATTCAGGACATAAAATTTGAAATTTCAGGTTCAAGTATTTTAATATAAAATTTATCAAATTATAAACACACATATGTATGTATATAACATATATATGCATATGTAAAAGTACACATTGCATGAGTATGCAGCTCAATGATTATGTACAAAGTAAATATATCCAAGGAACTTCAGGAGCCTCCCCAGGCTGCCTTCTAGTCACTAGAAGTTAATCTTAAAGTTAACTCTATCTGTACTTCTAACGGTTGGTTTACTTAAAGTTAATCTCTATCTGTACTTCTAACGGTTGGTTTACTTAGCAAGGGCAAGAGGGTTAGAAAAAATTTTTGAATGTTTTACTGAATTATAACACATGTATATGAAAGTATGCAAATGATAAGTATATAACTTGCATTTTCATAGACTAAATACACCTACAAATCCAGACAAGGAAACAAAATATTAACCACCGTCCCAGAAGGTCTTTCGTGCCCCTTGCAACTCCAGCTCCTCATTAAGGGTAACCACTGTCCCTGACTTCTATCAGTCTCAGTTAAGTTAGGGATACCTATTTTTTAACTTTACGTAAACTGAATCACGTGGTATTCACTCTTGTTTCTGACTTACACTTCTGATACTAATCCATATTGTTGTACTTTGTTGGATAATCATTGGTTCATTCAGATTCTACAGTGTGTCTATACCCCAATTTATGGACCTATTTACTGTTGGTAGGTATTTGGGTGATCACAAATAGTGAAAACTCCATATTTAACCTTTCTCTAAAGTCATTATAAGTTTTACTCTATGTATTTCCTAATAATAGAGGGTGAAAGATCTTTTCTTGCTCTTAAAATGCTCTTGTCAAACTGCAAGTTGTAATGTTTGTCCACTATAAGGTATATGAGTCTTCTCCCCAGTTATAAGAAGGTCTGCTATTCTGATTTTAGGTTTTGGGAGGAGTTAAATATATTTCCCTGGATATTTAATTAATTAATCACCAAAGGATTGTAACATTTTAGAACCATTAACTATAATTCATATGTTGAATCAGTTCAGTTTAGTAGGATTCACTCAGGAAACATCTTGAACTGCTCATTTATTATATTCAGTAATTGAATCTTTCTTCCCTACTCTTTGACCCCATGTTTTTCTCACATGGAGAAATTAAAAAGCTTGGTCCAGTCTAAATCAAAACTTCAATCTCTTGAACAATTAAAGCTTATCCCCTTCACCCAATACCCAGCGCAAAGTTGGAAAAAAAAAAAAAAAAAAAAAAAGGAGTCTATCCTTTCTTTCATGTTTCTTCCTTGCTTCTCACTTCTTTTTTAGTCTCCGGATCTTCAAAGAGTGGTTTAGTAGAGTACCTGGAAAGGGGAAAGGAGAAGACAAGGAGTTAAAGAAGGATGAAAGGAAAAGAAGTAAAGTCTTTTCTACTCAGCTGATTGTGTCTGATTGTTCTCTCTCACCTGTCAAATTCTGTCTTGGCAAGTCACCCAAAATCTGGCTCTTTTGTGGGATTCTTACGTGTGTTCTTTGGAAATCCCAAAGGGCACTTCTGACCCAATTGATAGATCCTCCAGCTGGCTGTTAGTATACGCCCTCCAGTGGTATACCCACAGTTTCTATCCTCTGAGGTCCCCACACTTTGGCAGGCAGGTATTGATTAACATTTTCTCAGCATGATTGAGTTCACTTGGTTCTCAAGATTTCACTTTTGTCTGCCCCTCTGAACTGCAGAATATACCTGCTGACCACTCTTCCTTCTACAAGATACAATGGACAGGTCTACTCAATGAATAAGGTATCCTTCTCACAGGTGCTCCAAATACTAAGAAAAGGAAAGGGTAGCCAGTAACTCCCTCTGTCATTTCTCCTCTCACATGAATTTATTTCCAAAAAAACCCTTTCATCAATCTAACTTTTTTTTCCATCTTAGATGGGAAGATAGTCACTAGATTGGTTTTGTTATCTTTTGGTAATTTCTCATAGAGAATTATCAAGCATCTCTCTTTAGAATATGTGCTTATTATCCATTGTTCTAAGTTTTGATGACTTAGTCAAAATTTGTACCAAAAAATGTAGGTGACATCTTGTTATCTAAAGCCAGAAAAAAAAAAAGAGAGATTTAAATTAATTGTATGTATGGAATGTCTATATTGTCTAGGAACACCTTAAATACTTTTGGAAAATAAAATGGATCTAGCTATCTGCTTGGAGAGGTAAAAAAAAATTCTATTCCCAACACTATTCTAGGCCATATGGCAAATACAAAACTTTTGAGCTTTCAGGGAGCTCCTGATCAAGCTAAAAGGCAAGATTTGCATTCTTAAAACTATTAGCTCGTCATGATTGTGCTCTGTAAAAGGATGCATGCAATGCTAACAGATAAACCATTCTCCAGAAGTTAAGTTAAACCAAGGGAGCATTACCCATCTTGCCTTCTCATTACTTAGGAGCTGCTGCTTTGTATCATGAGTATTGTTCCAAATGGCCAGAACAGCTGACTGGGAGCCATCCCCCATCAGGGCAACACTCTTCCCTGTATTGCAACATCAGGAAGCAAATGATCAACACAACAGGAGAATGGCAATATTGAGTTCATGAAGGAGAACCTTCCTGTTTTTCTGATTTAGTCTGTACCATTTGGGATTGTTTCTTTTGATCATTTATCTACCACATCTCAAACTTCTTCACCAAATAGTCTGTAAGAACAAAAAAGCCCAAAGAATTGATTACTTCTCATAGTTCTGGAGACTTAGCTTACAGTTGGCTAGCATAAATCTGAAATGTCTTTGACAGTATCTATTTCATTTTAAAAAGTCATGGACTTGAGCAGCCTGGGTGGCTCAGCAATTTAGCGCTGCCTTCGGCCCAGGACCTGATCCTGGAGACCCGGGACGGAGTCCCATGTCGGGCTCCCTGCATGGAGCCTGCTTCTCCCTCTGTCTGTGTCTCTGCTTCTCTCTCTCTCTCTGTGTTTCTCAGGAATAAATAAATAAAATCTAAAAAAAAAAAAAAAAAAAAAAGTCAGGGACTTTATACCCAGTCTATAATGTATCTCTGATTTCTTTAATTAAAAAAAAAAATACTGAGAACTTACATCTTTTGCCATGAAATAAGGCTATAGCCCTGCATGCTGTATCCATAGGTATACTCCCAATATAAGGATTTTGCTTACTCTAGATTAAGGAGATAAATATCTTTTTTCTTGGGTCAAGGATAAATTTCTAAGCTGCTTTTTTTTTAATTTTTATTTATTTATGATAGAGAGAGAGAGAGAGAAAGAGAGGCAGAGACAGGTAGACTCCATGCACCGGGAGCCCAATGTGGGATTTGATCCCGGGTCTCCAGGATCCTGCCCTGGGCCAAAGGCAGGCACTAAACTGCTGCGCTACCCAGGGATCCCTCTAAGCTGCTTTTAAATTGAGCTAATACACTCCATGAGAGTTATAGAACTTCTTTGCTTATAAAGGTTAGCAAGTTAGCAAAGGCACCTTGGTCAACATATTGTACCCAGAACAACAATTTAATAATAAGACATATAACTTATTATCTCTTGAAGAATAGTATCACAATATCATCTGACATTAAAATTTTTCACCTTTATTGAGATACAAGTGATTAATAGAATTGTAAGATGCTTAAGGTACACAGTTGATACATTTATATATTCATTGAAAAGGATTCTCTAATCTAGTTAACACATCCATCATCTCATATATTTATCTTTTTATGTGTGTGAGAGAGCAATAGAAGTTCTCAGCAGATTTCAACTACACCGTGTAGTGTTATCAGTTATAGTCACCATCTTATACACTAGATTCTCAGACTTTGTCTTATAGTTGCATTTTGTACCATTTTCCCAAACTCTCCCTATTTACCTCCACCAGCCCCTGGCAACTACTCTTCCACTTTTTCTTTCTGAATTTTACTTTTTCTCAGATTCTATTTTTTTAAAATTTTTATTTGTTTATGATAGTCACACAGAGAGAGAGAGAGAGAGGCAGAGACATAGGCAGAGGGAGAAGCAGGCTCCATGCACCGGGAGCCCGACGTGGGATTCGATCCTGGGTCTCCAGGATCGTGCCCTGGGCCAAAGGCAGGCACCAAACCGCTGCGCCACCCAGGGATCCCTCAGATTCTATTTATAAGTGATATCATGCAGTATTTTCTTTCTCTGATTTATTTCATTTAGTGTACTATCTTCAAGATTGGTCCATGTTGGCAAAATAGCAGAATTTCCTCCTTTCTCATGGCTGAATAATATTCTATATGTCACATCTTTATCTATTGATTTGTTGACAGACATATTGACTGTTTCCATATCTATCTGGTTGGTTTCCATATCTATCTGATATGGCTATTGGGAATAATGTTGCAATAAACATAGGAGTACAAATATCTCTTTGATATCCCGGTTTTATTTTCTTTGAGATAGATAGATATAGATTTTGATATACAATATCAAGTTAATTCTTGCTTAGTACAATGAGTTTGGAAGTATTCCCTCTTCTATTTTTTGGAAAAGTTTGAGAAGGATTGTTATTAATTTTTTTTTTAATTTTTGGTAGAATACACCAGTAAGGCCATGGGCTCCCGGACTTTTGTTTGTTGGAAGGGTTTTGATTACTAATTCAATCTTCTTACAGGTAATTGATCTGTTCATATTTTCTATTCATGATTTCATCTTGGTAGTTTGTATGTTTATACTGGTCCCATATGATCCTTTGCAGATTTTTTTTAAGATTATTATTTTTTTATTTATTCAGAGAGAGAGAGAGAGAGAGAGAGAGAGGCGGAGACACAGGCAGAGGGAGAAGCAGGCTCTATGCAGGGACCCGGACGTAGGACTCGATCCTACGTCTCCAGGATCACACCCCGGGCTGAAGGCCGCGCTAAACCGCTGCGCCAACGGGGACTTCCCTGCAGATGTGTTGTAATGTCTCCTCTCTCATTTCTAATTTTATTTGACTTTCCTTTCTTTTCCTTGGGAATTTTAGCTAATAGTTTGTCTATTTTGTTTATCTTTTCAAGAAATTAGCTCTTAGTTTTATTGATCTTTTCTACTGTTTTTTTTTTAATTTCTAATTCATTTATTTCTGCTCTGATTTTTAGTTAGTGTGTTCTTTTTAATTCCCACAAGTGTAAAGTTAGGTTGTTTGAGAGCTTTCTTTTTTCTTTTCTTTTTTTTAAGTTTTTATCTAAGTTCCAGTTAGTTAACATACCAGTGTAATATTAATTTCACATGTACAATATGGTGATTCAGAACTTCCATATAACACCTGATACTCATTACAAATGTATTCTTTGGTTCCCATTATTTGTTTCACCCATCCCCCACCACCCTCCCCACTGGTAACCATCAATGTGTTCACTATAGTTAAGAGTCTGGGATCCCTGGGTGGCGCAGCGGTTTGGCACCTGCCTTTGGCCCAGGGCGCGATCCTGGAGACCCGGGATTGAATCCCACCTCGGGCTCCCTGCACCGGGAGCCTGCTTCTCCCTCTGCTTGTGTCTCTGCCTCTCTCTCTCTCTCTCTGACTATAATAAATAAATAAATTTTTAAAAAGTTTAAAAAAAATATGGCCTGATCAATGACTTTAAAAAAAAAAAATGAGTCTGTTTCATGGTTTGCCTCTTTGTCTCCTTTTTCCCCCTCTTTGCTCATTTGTTTTGTTTTTTAAATTCCACATATGAGTGATATCATATGGTATTTGTCTTTTACTTAATTCGTGTACAGTAACACCCTCTAGCTCCACCCATGTCATTGCAGATGGAAAGATTTCACTCTTTTTTATGACTGAGTGATATTCTTCTGTATATATATATACATATACCACTAATTTTTTATCCATTCACCGGTCAATGGACACTTGGGCTAAGCAGTATGGAGATTCCTCAAAAAGTTAAAAATAGAACTACCCTGCAGTTTAGCAATTGCACTACTAGGTATTTACCCAAATACAAAAGGATACACGCACCCCGGTGTTTATAGCAGCATTACCTACAATATCCAAATTATAGAAACAGCCTTTTTTCTTAATGTAGATACTTTTGCTGTAAATTTTTTTCTTAGAACAGTTTTTGTTTTTGTTTTTGTTTTGCATCTCATAAGTTTTGGTATGTTGTATTTTCATTTTCATTTATCTCAAGATATTTTTCTATTTCACTTTGATTTCTGTTTTGACTTGTTTGTCCACTGGTATATTGTGTAATTTGTATAATCTCCACATATTTGTGAACATTTCAGGTTTATTCTCATAACTGGTTTTTAGTTTCATATGATTGTAGTCAGAAAAGACGCCTGATGTGATTTCAATCTTAAATTTATTAAGGCTTGTTTTGTGGTCTAACACATGATCTGTCCTAGAGAATGTTCCATGTGCACTTGAGAAAAATGTGTATCCTGCTGCTTTTGGATGGAAAGTTCTGTAAATATCTATTAAGTCTGTCTGATCTAGTGTGTCATTTAAGACATGCTTCTTTATTGATTTTCTACCTGGTTGATTATTCTTTGTTGAGAGTAGGGTTTTAAAGTCCCCTGTATTGCTGTTTCTGTTTTCAGATCTGTCAATATTTGTTTTATATATTTAAGTTCTCCTAAATAATATGTAAATAATATTTGCACATTATTTCTTCTTGCTGGATTGACCTCTTCATTATTACATAATGACCATCTTTTACAGTTTTTGTCTTAAAGTCTATTTTGTCCGATAAAGGTATAGCTATCCCTGCTTTATTTTGGTTTTCATTTGCAAAGAATTTCTTTTTCCATTCCTTCACTTTTAGGGTACATATGTTTCCCAAAGTTGAAGTAAGTTTTTTATAGGCAACATTAGTTGGGGCCACTGTTTGTATCCATTCTCTGCCTTTTGATTAGTAAATTTAGTCCATCTACACTTAAAATAATTATTGATACATGTGAACTTAATGTTGTCATTTTTTCATCTTTTCTGATGGTCATCTAGTTCCCTTCTCTCTTCTGTTTGTCTCTTACTTTTTGATTTGATGGTTTTCTGTAGTGGCATACTACTTAGACTGCTTTCTCTTTATTTATTGCATATCTACTATAGGTTTTTGTTTTATGGTTACAATGAGGCTTAGATAAAATATTCTCTATTTATAATAGTTTATTTTAAGCTGATAACAATTTAATTTTGAATGCATATTAAATTTCTAAATTTTTACTACCTGCCCCCATATTTTATATTTTGATATCTTAATTTACATCTTTTACCTTGTGCTTCCACTAACAACTTATTGTAGTTATAGATCTTTTTAATACTTTTGCCTTTATAAGTGATTTAACCACCACCGTTATGGCATTAAAATATTGTGAATTTCATTGTCTATTTGCCTTTACCAGTGAGATTTATACTTCTATTTTTTTCCTCTTACTTATTCATACCCTTTTATTTCAACCTGAGGAATTTCCTTTAACATTTCTTGTAATGCCAGTCTATTGGTAATGAACTTCTTCAGCTTTTGTTTGTCTAGAAAATTCTTTGTCTCTCCTTCAGTTCTGAAGGACAACTTTACTGGATCAAAGATTCTTGGTTGGCATTATTTTTCTTCTAGCATTTGGTGCTACTCCCAAGCACTCATGCTACTCCCTCTGGCCTGCAATGTTTCTGCTGAAAAATTGACTGAGAGTCTCATAGGGATTCCCCTGTATATAACAAGTTCTTTTTTTGCCCCACTACTTTTAATATTCTCTCCTTGGCCATAACTTTTGATAATTACAATGTGCTTCAGTGTGGGTCTCTTTGGAGTCATCTTATTTGGAGCTCTCGAGGATTCATGGATCTGAATGTCTTTCTCAAGGTTAAGGAATTCTTTGAGTATGCTTATTATTTCTTTGAGTATGCTTTCTTCCCCTCTCATTCTCTGTGCTCCTTCTGGGACCTCTATAATGCAAATGTTGGTCAGCTTTATGGTGTCCCATAGTGCCTTAAGCTATCTTCTCTCTTTCCATTCTTTTTCTTTTTGCTTCTCTGATTGGGTGAATTCTACTGCCATGTTTTTAAATTCACTGTCTTTCTTCTACTTGATATAGTCTAATGTTGAATCCCTCTACTGAATTTTTTAGCTCAGTTATTAAATTCTTCATTTCTATGGTTTTTTTTGATACTTTATTATATTTTCCACCTCTTTGTTGAAATTCTCACTTTGTTCATGTGTTGTTCTTATCTCAGAAAGCATCTTTATGACCATTGTTTTGAACTCTTTGTCAGGCAAATCACTTATTTTCATTTCATTAAGGTTTGTTTCTAGATTTTTCTCTTGTCCCTTTTTGGAAGACATATTTTTCTGTTCCTTCTTTTTCCTTGACTTCTCTGGGTTGATTTCTATGTGTTAGATTGAACATTCACTCTCTCAGTAATGACAGAGTGTTCTCATGTAGGATATTAACCTTATCTATCAGTTCAGCCTGAGTTCTTGGTTGTCCCTCAAACCTTTGTGATTTTCTAAGCCACTCTTTGTTATTAGTAACTCCTAGTATTTGAAAGTATGCTGAAATCTGTCTTTGTCCCAAAGGGGAGGTTCACATTCAGAACGTAGATGTAGGCTGGTTGGAAAATGGATCTTCAAGCAGCTGCTGGAAGAGTACAGTTAGGGCCTTTCCTGGAAGAAATTCAGAGATGCACTTTTTGTCTGTCTCCGTGATGGGCCTGTGTGAATACCTACAGGGGGGTGCTCCTGTGCCTATTAATGTCTTTTTCTTTGTTTCTTATAATACTGTGGGGCTCATGGCTGCAAGCCCTATTGGCTATCAAAGCCAAGTGATCTAGGGGCCCATCTGTTGAGCAGTGACTGCGAAACTATAAAGCACCCACAACTTTCATTTTATATAACTATGATTATCTCCATTTCTGTCACTGTCCATGTTAGACAGCAGTATTAAAGAGGCAAGCACTGGTCAGAGAATGGTGTGAAATAAAACCAGTCATGCCCAGGTACGAATTTGACTCACATTTGGAACATTTTTCTAGATGAATGACTAAAAATTGAATTTACCTGATGTACCAGGCTAAGTGTTTTGTATGATTTGTTTAATTTCACCCTTCCAACACATTGAGAAATAAAGTTAAAATGTTAAATTTGAGGTGCCTGTGTGGCTCAGCTGGTTAAGCATCTGGCTCTTGATCTTGGCTCAGGTCTTAGTCTCAGGGTCGTGAGTTTGAGTTCCATGTTGCCTAACATGGAACCTACTTTAAAAAAAAAAAATTCACCTATGTCCACACATCTCATAGCAAAAACCTCGAATTTAAACCCAGGCTTCTGACTCTAGAGACCTCTCTCTGGGATGCTACAGGGTGTTTACCTATGGCATTAGGTTGCATAGATCAGTTGACATTTGCTATAATTTTGAAATGTATTTAATTGTGATATATAACATATATATTGAAAATTCATAAAAATAATTAAGATTAATAAGCTATCATACAGGAAAAGTTCATGTACCTGCTACCTACATCAAGAAATGGATCACTGCTTCTTTGCAAGAGAACTTGGCATGAAGTTGTAGCAAATCAACAGCTGCAGTTGCCACTGTTCTGTCTTTAGCTTCACGATATCTCCCATGGCCAAAAATGCTCTAAGTTGTCTCTTAGACATTCAGCAAACAATGGCAAGGCAGAGCCAACAGAAATAGACAACTGAT
The DNA here is from genome assembly GCF_003254725.2 of Canis lupus dingo. NCBI lineage: Eukaryota > Metazoa > Chordata > Mammalia > Carnivora > Canidae > Canis > Canis lupus. The sequence continues at coordinate 14,246,393 of NC_064262.1, forward strand.
TTCCCTGACAAATATGGTAATGCTGTATAAGCTAGCAGAGCCATTTCTGTATTGCTGTGTGGGCATACACAACAACACATATTGAAGCAGAATAGAACCTGTCCCTGTTGGCAGAGTCACCCCAAAGGAATGGAGAAATCAATAATCATCCCAGATGGTATAAAACTGAATTGTTTTAAAACCAACTCCTACTTGATGCCAAGTAAAAGTACTGTGTATCCATTAAAATATGGCATGATTGAAGCAATAAAGTACTTTTGAAACCCTAAAAAAAAAAAAAAAAAAAAAGGAAATGGAACATTGCCACTACTCCAGAAGCCCTTTTCTTTCCACTTTTTTTTCTACCCAAGATAATCACTATCCTGACATTTATTGTAATTATCTTAATTGTTTTACCATGTAAAATTGCATCAACTAAACAGTGTAGATTAGGTATTCTTGTTTTTGAACTTCGTGTAAATGGAGTCAGCATATATTATTTTTATGACTTCTTTTGAAGAGAGATTCATCTAGTTTTTGATCATGTAACTAGGCTGGTCATTTTTTTGGCTATATATTCATTGTAGATCTCTATTACCATGTATTTGTCTATTCCACTGTTAATGGACCATTTCCAGTTAAAGACTTAAAAATATGCTGCCATGAATATCTTTGCCTCTGTCACTTGTTACACACATCCATGAATTTCTGTTGGATATGTTTAGAAGTATAATTGCTGGATCTATAGAATTGCATCTCTTCAGCTTCGGTAGATATCACCAAACTGTTTCCAGAGTAGTAATACCAATTAATATTTCTACCAGCAGTATCTAAGAATTTCTCATACTATACATTAATTAGTATTCTTTTTAATTTTAGCCACTCTGACAAATTGTTTAGCAGTAGCTCACTGTGGTTTTTATTATTAATAATGAGCTGAGTAGTATTTCATATATTCAGAGTCATTTGGCTATCCTCTTTTGTCAATTTCCTCTTCAAGTATCTTGCACAGTTTTTAAATTGTGTTGTCTATTGTTGTATGACTGAGACTCATTTTATATATTAGTCCTTTTTCAGTTATATACATATATCTTAAAGACTTATTTATTTATTTATTTGAGAGAAAGATAGTGGCGGGAGGGGCGGAGGAAGAGGGAGAGAATCTCAAGCAGATTCCCTATTGGGTGCAGAGCCCAATGTGGGGATTGGTCTCACGACCCTAAGATCATGATCTAAGCTAAAATAAGGATCAGATGCTTAACTGACTGAGCCACCCAAGTGCCTCTCATTTATATATATATATATATATATATTCTTTTTTATTTTTTTTTAAGATTTTATTTATTCATGAGAGACAGGAAGAGAGAGGCAGAGACACAGTCAGAGGGAGAAGCAGGCTCCACACAGGGAGCCTGACATGGGCCTCGATCCCAGGTCCCCTGGATCACACCCTGGGCTGAAGGTGGCGCTAAACCTCTGAGCCACCCGGCCTGCCCTCATTTATATATTTTAAAAATACCCTCTACTACTCCATGGTAATCCTCTTCTCTGAAGTCATGGAGATAGTGATCTGAGTGATAGTGATCTTTGCAGTAATTATTCTGCAAATAGGGAAAGATGTTATTTTCAATAGTAGTGCTAGAATACCTGGATACAATGTGGGACTAAAAAACCTCTTCTATCCCATACCATACACACACACAAAAAAAACAGTTATAGTGGATTGCTAATATAGATATAAATGGTAAAACAATAAAGACCTTAGAAGATAATTTAGATGACTATCTTCATGACCTCCCAGAAGGGCATCATTTTTTAAATAAGGACACAAAAAGCACTAACCAGAAAGAAAATGTCTGTGAATTGTACTACATTAAAATTAAAAAATCATTTTCCTCAGAATACACTAATTTCCCTTTCAATTGAGTCTAATGGGTTAATTCGTTCCACTGAGTTCTTAATTTCAGTAGTTCATTTTTTCCATTCTAGAATTTCTATTTGGTTCTTTTGAGATCACCTCTGTCATTTATATAGTATCTCAGTATCTGTCAATGTATTTTCTCTTGTAGCTCCTTGAAATAGTAAGCATAATTGTTTTAAAGTCGAGCTCTAATATCTGAAGATGCTATGGATTACTTTCTTTTTCTTTTTTTTTTGCTTTTTCCCCCGGTTAAGCTCTTTCATGCCATTTAATTTCTTCGTATGTCTTGTTATCTATGCCTGTGTGCGACATTGTTTCTAAGAATTACAGCAATAATTTGTGGTCTGTGGTGATGTTATCTTCCTCCTTAGAAGATTTTTGTTTGTTTCTGCCCCATGTGGTGTGGTTCTATTAATCTGGGATTACTTTAATTCAGTTTCAGAAGTGATTATTTTTCTAGATTATCCACATATATCTTAGCTGAGATCAGCCTATGAGAAAAGCATTTTTCTTCCAATTTATTCTTTCTCCTACACTACAGGCATTCAGGGCCTCAACACAAGTTTCAAAGAATTTGTCATGACGTCCCCCTTTGCAAACCTGGACTTTTATCCTTCCCAAAACCTTCTAGAAGCACTGCTCAGACTCTTAGATTCCTCCATTAGAATAGCAAAATCTTTACACTGCATCTCTCAAGTACCTCCTTCTCTCAGGTTTTGGGCCAATAAATCTTCCCTCCTTTATTAGCCTCCCAATGCCCTTATTTTATTTTTCTGTAGCTTTAATAGTTATCATCATCAAAATATTTGGTTCTTATTGCCCTGCCCATAATTATCAGAAGTCAAAGTCCCTATTCCTCACTTTTCAGATCATTAAGTAGAACTAATTTCAGGGAGGGAATTCCTGGTGAAAAACTCATTAGGTTCTATCGAAAAAGAAACTTTTGGGACATTTCAGTTTTAGAATTCAGGGGTCTACATTCAATAAAATTTTGCCTATATTAGTTAAGATTCCTTTTATTATAATAGAAACCCAATTCAAATTGACTTTTTAAAAACTAGGAATATTGGTTGACTTAATCTAGAGGCATACTAGCTTCAGGAGGGGTTTCATGTGACTGCTCAAATAGTTCTATCAGGACTGATTTCAGTCTCTCATTGCATTCTTCTGCCATGTAGGCAGGAGTTCTCAACCACAGTGGCTTTTGGAGACTCACCATTTATGTAGTTAGTATCCTGAAGCCACCAACAGAAAAAAGAAAAGAAAGAAAGAAATGCCCAAGAATCCTTGAAATTGTACTTATGTCTTATGTCTCACTGGCTCTGTTGGGTCATACGTTCATTCACGAATGAATTACCATGACCTGGGGAATGAGAGCCATACCTAGTTCAAATTATCCAACACTAAAAATAAGTGTGAAGCCTAATCAGAAACATAAGATCTGAAAGTGGCAGAGGGCATGCTTTGCTGAGAAAAAGTCAGAAAACTGTTTTTGGTAGAAGGGGAATGCATCCTGAGAAAACAACAGAATGTCCACTACCCCAGCCCTCTAAAAGTCTATATTGTAGTTTCCCTCTGTGGCCTGTGTGTCTCCTAGTACTTTAGAAAGCGTTTTATTGTTTAATTTATTACGCTGTCAGAAGTGTACAAAGGATTCCCTTTGCATCTCAGATGTGCTTGATGTGAATCTCTTTTGCTTATTAGTTTCAAAAGATTGTTAAGACTTTTGTGCATTTGGGCAGTGGAAAGGAGCAGTGCTCTGCCACTAGCTGATTTGCAGAGAAGGCATTTAATCTAAACACAATATGCCACCTTGATGAGTGTCCTATGAGAATAAAAGGTTAGAATGGAAAACAAGTATAGGCGGTCAGTTTAGGATCATGCCTCAGAAAAAGGCCTGGCGTTATCTGTTCTGAAACTCAATGAAAATGAATTGATGAGCAGACAATAGTCCGGGTGTCCAGCTGATTGATCTGTGCAGCCCCGAGCATCCCCAAGCTGTTTGGCAGCAAGCCATCTTTCTTCTGTTCTTTCCTTATTAATTCAGGCTATGATAAATGGTCATGCTGACAGCCCGCTACAATGAAAATAAAATCCTTGTCAGGGAGTCTTCCATCTTCCAAGAAGCAAAGAAAAACTTGTCCATAACCCTCTTGTAGTGGAATTTTCTCACACAATCTCAGTGGCGATGTGTGTGTGACAGTATATAGACATGTGAATATGTAGATCCTGCTGAATGCTGTGAGCTCATGTCTAGGAAAAAAAAAAAAGCACAAACATTTATTTTTTTTAAAACCCCTACAAATAGAAACCACCCAACTATACTTTGTTTGCCATAAGTAAACTTGAGGAAATGTAGAACTCTTAGAAACACCTGGAGCTCAACAACACCAGGAAGGGAAAATTAATGCTTCTTTTTCCCCTTGTGGTTTTATAAAAGCAAGTAGCAATTGCAATGTGGGAAAAAAAGGAATGTAAATGCTTATCATCCATGGCTGGGGATATTTTACGCTAATCACTTTACCTTCCCTAACTTCATAAACACCTCTTTTTGTCCTGATCTGTATTGTGTGGTACTTGGGGATACACTGCAGATGCTGGCATGAATTTAGTCAGATGTTTTCTTTAGCAACAAAGGTTTGCATCTTCTAATGTTGCTGAAGCAGGATGCCCTATGAAGAGAGCTAAAATCCACAGTTAGGATGGCCCCCGGAAATCATTAGATGAAGGGACTGAGACAAACATGGTGGCAAGTGCTATATGCAGACATTTACCCCACAGATACATTCAGATGCATATCAAAGGATAAGCATATTTTTTGCACCATTGCTTTTAATAGCAAAAACTCAGGTGCAACCTCTATGGTCAGAAATAGGTAAATTAAGATAGATGAGTTCAGGAGAACAACCATTATAAAGAACAAAGAACCTCTATATGTGTCAATGGCAACAATTTTCAGGGAAAAGATGTCACAGAAGGTACAATTTATTTTGTCAGGGCAGGGAAGAATAATAACATGTATACATGTTTGCATAGATTTCTGGACAGAATAACAGAAATATAAAACATTGGTTGTTTCTAGGGAAAGACAGTGGGAGCATTGGAATAAGTGGAAAATTCTTGTAATATTTTGTGCACTTTGAATTTTGTTTTTAACATTCTGTGTGTTATGTTTTCACAAAAATGTAGTATCATTTGAAACATGTTCCTCTGGTTCCCAAGGCCACTATTGCACTTTGCCAGTTTATGTTCTGAAGTGATTACAAATACTACCTGGTTCTGAGCTAAGATTCTTTGCAACAGACATCTCCAGATACTTCTCTGTATGCTGACACTTGTTCCAGGGCCACTGGGGCAGAAGGCTTGCACTTCTCCTCAGCGACTCTCTAGCATAGGCTGCTGTGTAGCTCACTAGTTCTAAAGTTCTAGCATGAATAGGAAGCACTTGGAAGTCTCAAGTAAGCAGATTCTTAGGCACTTTCTCCAGAATCCAGAAGTTCAAAATTGGTAGCTCTGGGTAAAACTTATTACTCCATATTTTTTTTCTTTTTAAAATTTAATTGAGTTTTTTATTTTAATTCCAGTATAGTTAACATATACTGTTACATTAGTTTCAAGTGTACAATAGTGATTCAGTAATTCTACATATGACCCAGTGCTCATCATGATAAATGTGCTCTTAATCTCCTTCACCTATTTCACCCATCATCCCCCACCTCCCCTCTGACATCAGCTTGTTCTCTGTAGTTACAAGTCTGTTTCTTGGAGGTTTTTTTCTCTCTTTTTCTTCCCTTTGTTTATTTTTTTTAAGATTTTTTAAAATGTATTTATTCATAGAGACAGAGACAGAGAGAACAGAGAGAGAGAGAGATTGAGAGGCAGAGACACAGGCAGAGGAAGAAGCAGGCTCCATGCAGGGGCCTGACTTGAGACTCAATCCCGGGTCTCCAGGAACACAGCCTGGGCCATAGGAAGCGCTAAACTGCTGCGCCACTGGGGCTGCCCTCATTTGTTTTTTAAATTCCACATATGAGTGAAACTATATGATATTTGTCTTTCTATGACTTATTTCTCTTAGCATTATACATTCTAGCTCCATCTACATCTTTGCAAATGACTAAAATTCATTCTTTTTGTAGCTTAACACTATTCCATTGTATGTATACATATATACATATATGTATATATATATAAAATATCTTTATTCATCTATTGATGGATACTTGGAGTGCTTCTATAGTTTGGCTATTATAAATTTTGCTGCTATAAACATCAGGGTATATGTATCCTTTTGAATTAGTGTTTTTGTATTCTTTGGTAAAATACCAAGTAGTGCAATTGCTGAATTGTGCAGTAGTTCTATTTTTAACTTTTTGAGGAACTTCCATACTGTCTTCTAAAGTATCTATACCAGTTTGTGTTCCTACCTATAGTGTGAGTATTCTTTTTCCTCTGCATTCTTTCCACCATATGTCGTTTCCGGTAGTTTTGATAGTTTTGATATTAGCCATTCTTACAGGTGTGAGGTGATAGTTCATTGTAGTTTTAATTTGCATTTCCCTGATGATAAGTGATGTTGAGCATCTTTTTAGTGTCTGTTGACATCTAAATGTCTTCTTTGGAGAAATGTCTGTTCATGTCCTCTGCCCATTTTTAATTGGATTGTCCTTTGGGTGTTGAGTTATATCCCTTCTTTATAATTCTTTATCAGCTATGTGATTTGCAAACATCTTTTCAATTCAGTAGATTGCCTTTTAGCTTTACTGATATTTTGCTTTGCTATGTTGAAGCTTTTTATTTTGGGACACCTGGGTGGCTCAGTCGGTTAAGCATCTGACTTTTGATTTCAGCTCAGGTCATGATCTCAGGGTCATGAGATCGAACCCTGTATCAGGCTCTGTGCTGGGCATGGAGCTCTCTCTCTCTCTCTCAAAAAAGAAAACGGGAGTTTTTTATTTTGATGTAGTCCTAATAGCTTATTTTTGCTTCTGTTTCTCTTGCCTCAAGAGACATACTAGAAAAATGTTGCTCTGGCCAGTATTACAGAAATTACTGCCTCTATTTTCTAGAATTTTTATGATTTCAAGTCTCACATGTTGGTCTTTCATCCATTTTGAGTTTATTTTTGCATATGGTGTAAGAAAGTGCTCTAGTTTCATTCTTTTTCATGTAGTTGTCCAGTTTTTCCAGCACCATTTGTTAGACTGTTTTTCTTGTATATTCTTTCCTCCTTTGTCAAAGTTTAACTGACCATATTTTTTTCATTTGTTTTTATTGAAGTTCAATTTGCCAACATATAGTATAACACCCAGTGCTCATCCCATCAAGTGCCCTCCTCAGTGCCCCCCGCCGAGTCACCCCAACCCACCGCCACCTCCCCTTCCCCAACCCTTTGTTCATTCCCAGAGTTAGAAGTCACTCATGGTTTGTCTCCCTCTCTAATTTTTGGCACTCAGTTCCCCTCCTTTCCCTTATAATTCCTTTAACCATTTCTTATATTCCCTGTATGAGTGAAACCATATGATGATTGTCCTTCTCCAATTGACTTACTTCACTCAAGCACAATACCCTCCAGTTCCATCCACATTGAAGCAAATGGTGGGTATTCATGCTTTCTGATGGCTGATGATCTATATATCACTTCTTCTTTATCCATTCATCTGTTGAAGGAAATCATGGCTCCTTCCACAGTTTCGCTACTGTGGACATTGCTGCTATGAACATCGGGGTGTAGGTGTCCCGGTGTTTGACTACATCTGTATCTTTGTGGTAAATCTCTAGTGGTGTAGTTGCTGGGTCATAGGGTAGCTCTATTTTTAAGATTTGAGGAAATTCCACACTATCTTCCAGAGTGGCTGTACCAGTTTGCATTCCCACCCACACTGCAAGAGGGTTCCCCCTTCTCCACATTTTCTCCAACATTTGTTGTTTCCTGTCTTGTTAATTTTCACTATTCTCACTGCTATGAGATAGTATTTCATTGTGGTTTTGATTTGTGTTTCCCTGATGGCAAGTGATGCAGAGCATTTTCTCACATGCTTGTTGGCCATGTCTATATCTTCTTTGGAGAAATTTATCTTCATGTCTTCTGCCCATTTCATGATTGGATTTTTTTGTTTCTTGGGTGTTGAGTTTAATAAGTTCTTTATAGATCTTAGATACTAGACCTTTATCTGCTATGTCATTTGCAAATATCTTCTCCCATTCTGTAGGTTGTCTTTTAGTTTTGCTGACTGTTTCTTTGGCTGTGCAGAAGCTTTTTATCCTGATGAAGTCCCAATAGTTCATTTTCGCTTTTCTTTCCCTTGCCTTCATAGATGTATCTTGTAAGAAGCTACTGTGGCCAAGTTCAAAAAGGTTGTTGCCTGGGTTCTCTGCTGGGTTTTTGATGGATTCTTGTCTCACATTTAGATCTTTCAACCATTTTGAATTTATCTTTGTGTGTGGTATAAGAGAATGGTCTAGTTTCATTCTTCTGCACGTTGCTGTCCAATTTTCCCAGCACCGTTTATTGAAGAGACTGTCTTTTTTCCAGTGGATAGTCTTTCCTGCTTTGTCAAATATTAGCTGAGCATAGAGTTGAGAGCCCATTTCTGGGTTCTCTATTCTGTTCCGTTGATCTATGTGTCTGTTTTTGTGCCAGTACCACACTGTCTTAATGATCACAGCTTTGTAGTACAACCTGAAATCTGGCATTGTGATGCCCCCAGCTCTCATTTTCTTTTTCAATATACCCCTGGCTATTTCTGATCCCACACAAATCTTAAGATTATTTGTTCCCACTCTGTGAAGAAAGTCCATGGTATTTTGTTAGGGATTACACTGAATATGTAAATTGCTCTGGGTAGCATAGAAATTTTCACAACATTAATTCTTCCAATCCATGAACATGGGATGTTTTTCCATCTCTTTGTGTCTTCCTCAATTTCTTTCAGAAGTGTTCTGTAGTTTTTAGGGTACAGATCCTTTACCTCTTTGGTTAGGTTTATTCCTAGGTGTCTTATGCTTTTGGATGCAATTGTAAATGGGATTGATTCCTTAATTTCTCTTTCTTCAGTCTCATTGTTAGTGTATAGAAATGCTACTGATTTCTGGGCATTGATTTTTGTATCCAGCCACACTGCTGAATTGCTATATGAGTTCTAGCAATCTTAGGGTGGAGTCTTTTGGGTTTTCTACATACAGTATCATGTCATCTGTGAATAGGGAGAGTTTGACTTCTTCTTTGCCAATTTGAATGCCTTTTTTTTCTTTTCTTTCTTTATTTTTTATTGGAGTTCAATTTGCGAACATATAACACCCAGTGCTCATCCCAAGTGCCCCCCTCAGTGCCTGTCACCCAGTCACCCCAACCTCCTGCCCACTTCCCCTTCCACTACCCCTTGTTCATTTCCCAGAGTTAGGTGTCTCTCATGTTTTGTCACCCTCACTGATATTTTCACTCATTTTCTCTCCTTTCCCTTTATTCCCTTTCACTAATTTTTATATTCCCCAAATGAATGAGACCATATAATGTTTGTCCTTTTCTGATTGACTTATTTCACTCAGCACAATACCCCCCAGGTCTCTCCACATCGAAGTAAATAGTGGGTATTTGTCATTTCTAATGGCTGAGTAATATTCCATTGTACACACATACCACATCTTCTTTATCCATTCATCTTTCAATGGACACCAAGGCTCCTTCCACAGTTTGGCTATTGTGGACATTGCTGCTATAAACATCGGGGTGCAGATGTCCCGGCATTTCACTGCATCTGTATCTTTGAGGTAAATCCCTAGCAGTGCAATTGCTGGGTCGTAGGGCAGATCTATTTCTAACTCTTTGAGGAACCTCCACACAGTTTTCCATAGTGGCTGTATTAGTTCACATTCCCACCAACAGTGCAAGAGGGTTCCCCTTTCTCCACATCCTCTCCAACATTTGTTGTTTCCTGTCTTATTAATTTTCACCATTGAATGCCTTTTATTTCTTTTTGTTGTCTGATTGCTGAGCTAGGACTTCTAGTACTATGTTGAATAACGGTGGTGAAAGTGGACATCACTGTCCTGTTCCTGAGCTTAAGGGAAAGACACTCAGCTTTTCCCCATTGAGAATGAAATTCACTGTGGGCTTTTCATAAATGGCTTTTAAGATATTGATGAATGTTCCTTCTATCCCTACACTCTGAAGAGTTTTAATCAGGAATGGATGCTGTATTTTGTCAAATGCTTTCTCTGCATCTATTGAAAGGATCATATGGTTCTTGTTTTTTCTCTTGTTGACATGATCTATCACATTAATTGTTTTATGAGTGCTGAACCAACCTTGCATCCCTGGGATAAATCCCACTTGGTCATGATGAATAATCTTCTTTTTTTTTTTTTTTTTTTTATGATAGTCACAGAGAGAGAGAGAGAGAGAGGCAGAGACATAGGCAGAGGGAGAAGCAGGCTCCATACACCGGGAGCCCGACGTGGGATTCGATCCCGGGTCTCCAGGATCGCGCCCTGGGCCAAAGGCAGGCGCCAAACCGCTGCGCCACCCAGGGATCCCTGATGAATAATCTTCTTAATGTGGGACGCCTGGATGGCTCAGTGGTTGAGCACCTGCCTTTGGCCCAGGGCGTGATCCTGCCATCAGGATCGAGTCCCACATCAGGATCCCTGCAGGGGATCTGCTTCTCCCTCTGCCTGTGTCTCTGCCCTTCTCTGTGTCTCTCATGAATAAATAAAATCTTTTTTTTAAAAAAATCTTCTTAATGTACTCTTGGATCCTATCGGCTAGTATCTTGTTGAGAATTTTTGCATCCATGTTCATCAGGGATATTAGTCTATAATTCTCTGTTTTGGTGGGGTCTTTGGTTTTGGAATTAAGGTGATGCTGGCCTCATAAAATGAGTTTGGAAGTATTCCATCCCTTTCTATCTTTTGGAACATCTTTAGTAGAATAGGTATTGTGTCTTCTTTAAACATTTGATAGAATTCCCCTGGGAAGCCATCTGGCCCTGGACCTTTGTGTCTTGGGAGGTTTTTGATGACTGCTTCAATTTCCTCCCTGGTTATTGGCCTGTTCAGGTTTTCTATTTCTTCCTGTTCCAGTTTTGGTAGTTTGTGGTTTTCCAGTAATGTGTCCATTTCTTCTAGATTGCCTGATTTATTGGCATATAGCTCCTCATGATATGTTTTTAAAATCATTTTTATTTCCTTGGTATTGGTTATGATCTCTCCTTTTTCATTCATGATTTTATTAATTTGAGTCTTATCTCTTTTGTTTTTAATAAGTCTGGCTAATGGTTTATCTATCTTATTAATTCTTTCAAAGAACCACCTCCTGGTTTTGTTGATCTGTTCTACAGTTCTTCTGGTCTCTAGTTTATTGAGTTCTGCTCGAATCTTTATTAATGCTCTCTTTCTGCTTGGTGCAGGTTTTATTTGCTGTTCTTTCTCCAGTTCCTTTAGGTACAAGGTTAGCTTGTGTATTTGAGTTTCTTCCAATTTTTTGAGGGAGGCTTGTATTGAGATGTACTTCCCTCTTAGGACTGCTTTTGCTGTATCCCAAGGATTTTGAATGGTTGTATCTTCATTTTCATTAGTTTCCATGAATCTTTTTAATTATTCTCTAATTTCCTGGTTGACCCTTTCATCTTTTAGCAGGATGCTCTTTAACCTCCATGTGTTTGAATTTCTTCCAAATCTCTTCTTGTGATTGAGTTCTAGTTACAAAGCACTGTGGTCTGAAAATATGCAGGAGACAATCCCAAACTTTTGGTATTGACTGAGACCTGATTTGTGACCCAGTATGGAGTCTATTCTGGAGAAGGTTCCATGTGCGCTTGAGAAGAATGTGTATTCAGTTGCATTTGGATGGAAAGTTCTCTTTATGTATTTGTGAAATCTATTTGGTCCAGTGTATCCTTTAAGGCCCTTTTTTCTTTGGTGATGTTCTGCTTAGAATATCTGTCATTTGCTGAAAGTGCTGTGTTGAAGTCTCCCATTATTAGTGTATGATTATCTAAGTATGTCTTTACTTTGGTTATTAATTGATTGATATACTTGATAGCTTCCACATGAGGGGCATAAATATTCATGATTGTTAGGTCTTCTTGTTGGATATACCCTTTAAGTATGATATAGTGTCCCTCTTCATCTCTTACTAGTCTTTGGGATAAACTTTAATTTATCTGATATAAGGGTTGCTACCCCAGATTTCTTTTGAGGACCTTTGAATGGTAAATGGTTCTCCACCCCTTCATTTTCAGCCTGGAGGTGTCCTTAGGTCTATAATGAGTCTCTTGTAGACTGCATATAGAAGGGTCTTGCTTTTTTTGGGGGGGGGGGGTCTTGCTTTTTTGTCCAGTCCGATACCCTGTGTCTTTTGATGGGATAACTTAGCCTATTCACATTCAGAGTAATTATTGAAAGATATGAATTTAGTGTCATCGTATTACCTATGCAGTCCTTGTTTTTGTGGGTTGTTTCTTTTGGTTCCCTCTTTCCTTTACAGGGTCCCCCTTAATATTTCTTGCAGGGCTGGTTTGGTGGTCACATATTCTTTCAGTTTCTGCCTATCTTGGAAGCTCTTTATCTCTCCTTCTATTCTGAATGAGAGCCTTGCTGGATAAAGCATTCTTGGTTGCATGTTCTTCTCATTTGAGACCCTGAATATATCTTGCTAGTCCATTCTGGCCTGCCAGGTCTCTATGGAGAGGTCTGCTGTTAATCTGATATTTCTCCCCATATAAATTAAGAATCTCTTGTCTCTCATGCTTTAAGAATTTTCTCTTTATCTTTGAAATTTGCAAGTTTCACTATTAAATGTCAATCTGTTGAATCATTTTTATTGATTTTTAGGGGGGAGGGGGTCCTCTCTATATCTGGATCTGAATTCCTGTGTCCTACCCCAGATTTGGGAAGTTCTCAGCTATGGTTTGTTCAAATATACTTTGTGGCCTCCCCCCTCTTTCAGCCTCTTCTGGAATCCCAATTAAATGTATATTATTCCTTCTCAAGCTATCATTTATTTCCCTAAGGCTTTCCTCATGGGCTCTTAACTGTTTTTCTCTTTTTTCAGCTTCCTTCCTTACCATCAACTTGTCTTCTATGTCTCTCACTCCTTCTTCCACCTCACTAATCCTAGCAGTTAGAACATCCAGTTTGGACTGCATCTCATTTAATCTATTTTTAATTTCAACCTGATTAGGATCTAAATTCTGCAGTAATGAAGTCTCTAGAGTCCTTTATGCTTTTTCCCAGAGCCACCAGTAGCTTTATAATTTTACTTCTGAATTGAATTTCAGACATTGTATTTAGATCCAAATTCTGTAACTCTCTGGCAGAGAGTACTGTTTCTGGTTCTTTCTTTTGTGGTGAATTCTTCCTTCTAGTCATTTTGTCCAGTGCAGAGTGGCTGTATGAGTGGGCTAAGTCAAAAATATTAACCACAGCCTAAGTAAAACATACCCTAGATGGTTGTGAAGATGTCAGAGACCAGAAAATAAAAGATAAAGAACAGAACAACAGGACCGCTAAAGTGAAAAACAAATTTTAAAACAAAGTAGTAAAAATAAAAAGTGAAAAACCAAAAACAAAGAATAAGAATAAAGAAAAAGAAAAAAAAGTAAAGAGGAAAAAGGAAAAAACAGGGAGGGGGTCATGATGGTGAGGAAGTGGTAGTGGAGAGAGAATGTAGTCTACCCAAGGGGTTCTATAGGGTGATCCTATTGGTTCTGAGTGTATTTTGTTCTGTATGTTAGAAGATGCTCAATCCCAAATTTATATAAACCAACAATACTTATAGAAAGCTCCAACATTTACCACAAAAACATAAACAAGATCAAAGAGGAGAGCAGAATGGGAATGAAGAGAAAATATAATTTCACAGAATGAACCAATACAGTGTTCCATTTGGTTCTGGGTGTATATTGGTCATGTTTTAGAAGGTACTAACTTCCACCATTGTAAAAAAAAAATGAGAGGGATCCCTGGATGGCTCAGCAGTTTAGCTCCTGCCTTCCGCCCAGGGCATGATCCTGGAGCCCCGAAATTGAGTCCCACATCGGGGTCCCTGCATGGAGCCTGCTTTTCCTTCTGCCTGTGTCTCTGCCTCTCTCTCCCTCTCCCTCTCTCTCTCATAAATAAATAAATAAATCTTTTTAAAAAATAAATTATAAATAAATAAATCAAACAAAACAAGGCAGGAGAAACAAAAAAACAAAAACCCATATCTTGTATATCTACCAAAATTAAATTGAATATGTTGAAGGGAATCCAGAAGTGAAAAATATATGTGAGACATGTAATTGTAGAAATATAAAAGTCAAAAAGAAAAAAACTTAAAAATGAAGAACTGGTAAAATATTTTAGTTAAGGTGGAAAAAGAGAAAAAACATTGTAAGTTTTTAGTCTGATAAAAATGAGTCATGGAAAAAGAAAAAAAGGGAGGGGGGAGAACTGTCTAGTTCTATATACTATTTTCCCTCAGTCCTGGAGCTTTCTAGTGCTACTCGGTCAGTAAACTTGTTCTTCCCTTGTTCTTCCAGCAGCTCTTCTGGTGGAGGGGTCTGCTGTGCTGATTCTCAGGTGTGTGTACCTGGAGGAGATGCCCCACCCCCCACCGGGTGCCAGGCTCAGTGGGAGCTGTGTACCCCATGAGACCCCTGTTCCCTGACGGCCCCGACCCTCCCAGGCACAGGGTGACACCAGGAGGAACAACCGCACTGGCAGCGGCCAGATCTCCAGCTCTGGAGTCAGCTCCCACAGTAACTACCACAGTTCCCAGTCTACACATGGTCTAGGTGCTTCTGGGGCAGCATGGGGGTGCTGATCTGCACAGGTTGGGAGCGCCTGGTGGCAGGAGAGTCCTCACTGTCCTGGGCCCTCCTCGTGACCGCCTGTCCTGCAGGGAGCGCAGGATTGCCAGCTTTGTCCACTTGGGCGCCCTGGGATCCAGGGCCCTGTGCTTCTAGACCGGTGCTCCCAGAGACTGCTTTTCCTAAAGAGAATGGGGTACAGACACCTCCATCTGGATTTGGCCCACATAACAGACCGGCTCCTCCCAAATACCTCGGAGGGCTGTGGCACTCCAGCTTTTTACTATATCCGACCACGGTTTGTGGTGAGTTTCCCCCAGGGCGCCCCTTGTCTTATAGTGATGGCGGGAATCTTGAGGCTTCACTGGCCCTCCTGCAATTCTGCCCGATTTCCCTGCAAGCACTTTTCCATCAGGGAAAACTCCAGTGCAGATTTTTAAAATTCCTGCTTCTCCAGGGCTCAGCTTTCTTGCCCCAGAAGCTCTTGCTGCTCTGCTTTAGCTCTGCTAGTCGCAGATCCCCTCCCTCACTTTCTTCATCTTCTTCTTTTTTTTTTTTTCCTGCCTCTCTACCTTGTTATAAGTGAAAACTTTTCTCCCTGTAGTGTTCCAACTGTTCTCTCTTTACATCTCAGATTGAATACCTGGGTGTTCAGGATGTTTTGAAAGTTATCTAGGTAAGTTTGTGGAACCAGGTGAGTTGAGGACCCTACTCTTCACCATCTTGCCCCTCCCTCCTTTAACTGACCATATAATTGTGAGTTTATTTGTGGTTTTTCTAGTCTGTTCCGTTGATCTGTATGTATATTTTTATACCAGTACCATGCTGTTTTGTTTACTACACCTTTGTCATATAACCTAGACTCTGGAATTGTGATGCCTCCAATTTTGGTTTTCAAGATTGCTTTGGCTATTCAGGGTTTTTTGTGGCTCCATATAAATTTTAGGATTGTTTGTTCTAGTTCTGTGAAACATGCTTTGGTATTTGATAAGGGTTGTATTAAATGTATAGATTGTTTGGGTAGTGTAGACATTTTAACAATATTTTTCCAATCCATGAGAATGCATTTCTTTGTGTTGTCTTCCATCTTTCACTAGCATTTTATAGTTTTCAGAGTACAGGTCTTTCACCTCTTTGGTTAATTTTATTCCTTGATATTTTATTGGTTTTGGTGCAGTTGTAAATGGGATTGTTTTCTTAATTTCATTTTCTACTGCTTCATTATTATGTATAAGAATTCAACAGATTTCTGTACATTGAGTTCGTGCCTTTCAACTTTATTGAATTTATCAATTCAAGTAGTTTTTTTATGGAATATTTACCTATTTCTCTGTATAGTACCATGTCATCTGCAAATAGTGAAAGTTTTACTTTTTCTTTACCAGTTTAGATGCCTTTTACTTCTTTTTGTTGCCTGATTGCTGTGGCTAGGACTTCCAGTGCTATGTTGAATGAAAATAGGGAGAGTGGGCAGCCTTGTCTTTTTCCTGACCTTAAGGGAAAAGCTTTCCATTTTTTCCCCACTGAATATGATGTTATATCTGGGTTTTTCTTATAAGGCCTTTATTATGTTGAGAAATGTTCCTTCTAAGCCTACTTTGTGGATGTTGTTTGGTTTTTTTTTTTAATCATGAATGGATGCTGTACTTTTTCTGCATCTTTTGAAATGATTATATGGTTTTTATCTTTTCTTATATTGATGTGATGTATCATGATGATTGATTTGCAAATACTGAACCACACTTGCATCCTAGGAATTAATCCCATTTGACCATGATGAATAATTATTTTAATGTATTATTAGATTTAGTTTGCTAGTATTTCATTGAATATTATCATGTCTGTGTTCATCAGAGTTACCTATAATTCTCTTTTTTAGTGGGGTCTTTATCTGTTGAATTCTTATACATGATAATGAAGCAGTAGAAAATGAAATTAAGAAAACAATCCTATTTACAACTGCACCAAAACCAATAAAATATCAAGGAATAAAATTAACCAAAGAGGTGAAAGACCTGTACTCTGAAAACTATAAAATGCTAGTGAAAGAGATGGAAGACAACACAAAGAAATGCATCCTCATGGATTGGAAAAATATTATCTGGTTTTGGTATCAGGGTGATTCTGGCCTTTGAGAAGAATAGGTATTAACTCTTCTCCATATGTTTGGTAGAATTCACTTATGAAGCTCTCTGGTGCTGGACTCTTGTTTTTTGGGTTTTTTTTTTTTTATTACTGATTCAATTTCACTGCTGATAATTAGTCCACTCAAATTTTCTATTTCTTCCTGCTTCAGCTTTGATAGGTTATATGTTCCTAGGAATTTATATAACTCTGCATTTTTAACAAGCTCCCAGGCTGTGCTAATGCTACTTGTCTACAAACCATGTATTGAAGTATACAGGTGTAAAGACTACATGTAATTTCGAATATTTCAGAAGAGAGTTCTTTCTTCCAAATTTTTTTCTTATTTAATAATCCATCATCAGTGCATGAAATAATACTGGTCTAGAGGAGAAGCAGTGAAATGAGTTTGAGATTTATTTTGGAGGCAATAGTAATAAGATTTGCTGTAGGTTTCTGGTATAAGCAATTGAATAAATGTAGATGTCAAAATTATTTAAGCAAGTGAGGCAAGGAACTGAGAACATGTTTAGGTTGAGAGTCAAGAGTTCAGTTGGAGATTTATTTATTTTAAGATACCAGAGGACTCTGAGTAAATATCATATAAGCAATTGAAGATGAGAATCTGAAGTTCAGGAAAGAGGTCTGGAATTAGAGATGTAAATGTGGGAGCGGCCAGAATGTAGGCATATTTAAAACCATGGGAAAGGACTGAATCACAGTGGCAACACAGAAAATTGAGGACTTTGAGCAGAACCCTGAAGAACTCTGATATTCAGGGGTCTTAAAGAGGAGGAGCAACACTAAGGAGATTAAAAAGGAGCATCCAGTGTAATAAGTAAAAAAACTGAAAGAGCACAGGATCACACAAACCAAGAGAAAAGAAACACATTACTCACCAGGTTCATTTGCTGTTGAGAGACTAAGATGAAGATATCCATTAAACTTGGGAAGATGGAGGTCAGATACTGTTGGCAAAGTCAGTTTCTTCAGAGAGGTTAGGACAGAGCCCAGACTACAATGACATGATACAATGGAGATAAGGAAGTGGAGCTAATGTGCATAGGGAACTCCTTTGATAAGTTTGACTCTGAAAGAGTGTAGGGAAGGGAACAGGAGCTGAAGAGACATGGATTCAGGGAAGGAGTTTTCAAGATGGGAGATACCGGAGCCTGTTAACGTTCTCACGGGAAATGATCCCAAAAGGGAACCACTGATGATATACTAGAGTGAGGATAAGCAAATGCCAGAGAAAGCCAAAGGGGTGGCATCCAGAACCTGAACATATGAATGGGATTTGGTTGGGAAGAGCCACACTTGTTTTATTTTATCAGTTACAGGCAGTAGGTCCAGATGTAGGCAGGTTGGGAGTGTGGTATGCAAAGGTGAGGAAAGCATTCATCAGTGAAGGTACCATGATGTATTATTTGAGAATAAATGGGAAAAATGGGATTTTTGCAGTGAAGGGATGAAAATGTGAGAAAGTAGATGGTTTAATAAAGAGGCAGCAAACACCATGGAAAAACAGATTTTAAGTCCTGGCTCTAGCCCACTTTGGTATGGTGGTATGAATCTCTTAACTTGCTTTAAGCTTTAAGCTTATTCATTTTGTAAACTGAAGAAGACTCACCTTATTTTGAGGATTTTCATAAGGCTCAAAAAGCATTAGTAGAGAAAAATTGCAAATTATAAATCCCTATACAGACATTTGTGACTTCATTTTTATATTTTGTCTGCAAAATGAAAACATTCTTACTTGCTGATCAAGGTTACACTAAAGATGAAATGAAATAGTACCAGATAAAGCTTTTTCTCTAGTTCATCATAAATTTTCATATAAGTTAGGTATTCATTTCATTTTTCACAAGCTGGGGAAACCACTCTGCAAAGGCTACTGCAGTGTCTTCATGATTCCATCACAGAGAATACTCAATAGGGGCCCCAGCTGGGCTCCCATCTACTTCTGGGACCCCTTGATGTGAACCTAGCACAGTCTGGAAAAGCTGAACACCATGCCTCCTATTCCTAATCAAGGAGCCCAGTGGGGTTTACTCTGATGTGGCTTATCCCAGGTCAATGTGGGAAGAGCCCCTGAGGTTCTTCAATGGTCCGTTTCCTGCACACTATCCTTATGCATGGACTATACTTGTGCATCTAACAAAATAAATGTGTAATTGTGGTAAACTTTAAGTTTTCTTAAGTGTTCCATTGCTGCATAAAAATGTAGTAAGATTTCGACTTGAAATCCCAACTCTCTATCAGTTGCTCAATTGCACATATTATAGTGGAATTATATGGCTAACTTAATAGGACAAATTCTTTTAAGTGTTACGACTATATAAAACACTAAATCATATAAAATACCAAATACACAAACCTTTTGACTCAAAAATATCACTACTTTGGGTCTTAAGTATATTTCTGTACTTAATTCAAAATCATCCAAGAGTTGAAATAAGTTTGCCCTCTGGGAAAAGTACAATCTTATCCCATGCTTTTTGAAAATTACTCAAGGAAACAAAATGATCAGTTTTCAGCTTAATCCACTAAGTAAGTTCTGTGGGTTACATTAGATGAGCAGCACGAAATGGTATGATAATTGCTCCACCAATCACAAGACTCTGTAAGTCAAAAGGAAGAATGGACATGTAGTCCATGTGTCTCAATTCAGGTTATACCCTACCTGGCATTTCTTTGACAGATAAATCTGGAGCCTATCCAAACTGATCACTTAATTGATTTTAGCATTTCTCTGGTATTCTTTTGATTGATATTTCCATCCAATTCAATAGAGTGGACACAAGGTAGAACAATGTATTTTCTCATATTCTTAGAACCACACAGTTCTTTTGGATATCATAATATCTAGAAGATTTTGGCTCTCTTCTGTGGTTTCACTTAACTATTGATTGGGTCACAGTTCCCAGAGACTCTAGGCAGGTGCCCTCTATCTCAAACCACAAGTTCTTACAGTTTC
Organism: Canis lupus dingo; assembly: GCF_003254725.2. NCBI lineage: Eukaryota > Metazoa > Chordata > Mammalia > Carnivora > Canidae > Canis > Canis lupus. The sequence continues at coordinate 14,266,185 of NC_064262.1, forward strand.
TTTAACTACCATTACATATTCTTACATCTGCACCCTCCTCATACTGTTCTTCCTTACCTGAGATGCCCCTGTCACTCTTCCTAATCGATAGTAATAGAGGGGTATCATGAGAATCAGTAGGGAACACTTTGAAAAAATACATTCTGATCTAATAACTCTAAACCCAAGGCCAAATTTATTTATACATATGATAGATATTGATAAATACATAGATACAAATTATGTATATATATATATTTTTTAGATATTTGTATTTTGGGAAACAGATATATAAAGATAGATAAAATATATATTTTTAGATGTATCTTGGGAGATAGATAGATAGAATGAATATATGTATATTGTTGTGTGCTTTGGGAAACCAGTGGTCTAGAAAGACCCAGTTTATGTCCAGTGTTCATCTGTCCAGAGCAACAGGAAATGATCATAGTCTAGGAATTAAGAGCTGCAGTTTCTTGTGCTAATCCTCCCAACTCCTCAGCTGTGTAACTTTGGATATATCACTTCACCTTTGCAGACATTTATTTCTGCAAGAATTCTTTTTCTTTGTTTTGGGTGTGGGTTTTTTCATTGCAAGAATTCTTATTTGCATTTATTAAGCATATACTATGCTCTAGGCACTGTAATAAGGCTTGATATACATTATCTCACATAATCCTCATAGCAACACTTTCAGTGCTCTGCTTTTTAGCAGTGCCTACATATGAGGAAACTACCTTTGAACTGTTTAAAGAAGTTGTCCAAGGTTGGTGCTACAGCTAATAAATGATCTAGACTAAATTCAAACACCGATCCAATGACTCTACAGCCCTTGGCCTAGGTCAGCTAGCAACTGCCTCCTATTCGTCTATGAAATAAAATTTTCTGGTCCATTTAAGGAGAGATATTTCTAATACTTGTTGAATCATTAGGGCCCATTGTAACCAAGCTACATTTCTTTTTGTCATACAATCCTGTTCAGGATCTAGAATTGCTATGGAAACTATAGGTAGAACACTATGGGTTTTTTGTTTTGTCTTGTTTCGTTTAAAGCTGATTGGATCTTCTTTGATATTTGGCTCCATAAGGCTTCTTTGGCTATTTGGTAAAAGAAAGTAGTCACTTTAGGCTTTTGAAGTTAGGAATGTATAAGAAACCCACAAAGAATCACACTGACAGGAAAATGACAATTAACTCCCAGCCCCACCCCAGAGCATCACAGCTCATTGTACTACACTTTGTGTTACCAAGGGCAGGGAGAATAACAAGAGATTCATTTAGTAAAATGTCCCAATAGTTTTCCAGCTGAACTGCAGTGAGATTTTGTTTTGTTCTGTTTCTTTTTCCCTCTTTAGGGCAGGCAATAGACTGATGATGTGGAATTGCTTAATTCCTGGCTGCATTCAACTGAATTTTAATATTTCTCTATTTACTTGCTGTTCATTTTGCAATGAAATAAGGTGTCCCTCTTCACACTTCACTTAAAAAGGAAGAAATTGTTTGGTGAAGACAGAGATGCACTTTAGTGTGCAGAGAATGTTAGCAGGCTAAGGAACAGTTCAGCCTCATTTACAGACAAGGGTGAGAAATTCCACACTGTTTATATTGTGGCTTTGGGGACTATGTTTGCAGAGATAAAACAAGACCATATATTGTACCACAGCTCAGCAATTACCACAGCAGCCCACCTGCACCCCTGGGATTTTCCAGGACAAAGTGGAACAATCCACTGGGAGCATGAGGAGAGGGATTTGGCTCCTCTTTTCCACTTAGAATGCAGCTCAAGTCATGGGCAGCCAGATGCTTGTGTAAACATAAAAACAAAGATTCTTGGGTTGAAGTTATTTAAGAGCAGCCTTGTGTTGTTCTTGCAACAAGACCAATACACACAATACCACACTTCTCCTCTCAGAAAGTCCAGAGAAGTTTAAACTCAAGGCACATCTTGCCTCCACTGATGCTAATTCCTCTGTAGGTGAAAGGAGCTGTGGTAATGTCTGGATCTCTAAAAGAAAGAGAGAATCAGAACAAAGCTGTGCTCATGAAAACAGCCCAGTGAAGGAAAAGGCACAGCATTTAGGTGTTTTAGGGGAACTGAACTCCTCTACCACTGAGAATTATGTTTCAAGCAGAGGAATCTTTAAAGCATTAATTGTTGCATGGGTTTCAAAATCAGCTTTTGAGCCTCTGTGTTCCTCATGTATTGTGGGAAGAGATACTGAGGACTGAAGATAAACTGACCTTTTATAGGGAGCCCAAAGGATAGAAGTCAGGACAAATGTCTAGCTCACGACTAGCAGCATTAGGACAGGACATCAACCACAGTGACTCTAGGCATGGGACACTAGTGGCTGAGTAAAACCTTTTACCCTCAAAAGGGTCACGCCTAAAATGTGGTGACAGACTTAAAAGTGGGCTACTGTCAAGGTGATGGTGCAGGGCACTATCAGCTCTATCAACCCTTTCAACTTGGACACACACAACTGTCTTAGGTTGTGATGATTTCAGATAGATCATTTGCTCCTGTAGAACACATAACTATTGTTCTATTTGCTCTCTGGTTTCTTTTTCTTCCTCTGGAGATTGGATAGCTCTTCTTTCAAGCTTTCAGAATACAAAGAATCACCAATCACATTCTTTTCCTGGAAAATAGGACCACTTCTTCTGAATCTACCTGTCAGATGGAAGGTACTTCTATGATTACAAGTTGATTTTTACCTTTCTAAGGGTTACCATTATCAATAACACTAGGGTGAGGTTGACATTAGTGACTTCCATGTGATTTTCTTGTTCCTTCCCTATTGAAGTAGGGAAAAAAGGACAAAGTGTACTCTCTAGCAGGTCACCCTCACTAAACCACGCCCTATTTAGGGTTCAGATTACAGATGAGAAAGAGAAAAGCACAGTGAACACAGCATACCAAAGACATGGGTTCAAATTTGACCCTTCATCTAATTTGCTAGGGAAACTTGAACAAGTGATCTCATTCCCCTGAGTCCTAGTTTCTTGATTTATGAAACAAGATAAAATGATACTCCTATCATTTCAATAATAGAAGACTAGAATGTAAATAGAATTTTCTCTTTCTACATTTCTCTCATTCTTTCTTGTTAAGACTCAGAATAAGGGATGCCTGGGTAGCTCAGTGGTTGAGCCTCTGCCTTTGGCTCAGGGTGTGATACCAGTATCTTGGGATCAAATCTCACATTGGACTCCCTCTAGGGAGCCTGCTTCTCCCTCTGCCTATGTCTCTGCCTCTCTCTGTGTCTCTCATGAATAAATAAATAAAATCTTTTTAAAATATATATTTAACAAAAGACTCAGAATACATTGGTAGGGACATAGCAAAGTATATTTATTTCTGGATTAAATTAAGGATGTGCCTCAGTGTACGTTCAGGATCTCTATAAAAGAGAATGATCTCTTTTAGCATGGATGACTAAGGTATACAATTCTGAAGTACCTCTCTCTACTACCAAATTAAGGATATTTCTGTTTGGAGGTATAGGTTAATCTCCCACAGGGAGGCATTGTCTGCTAATCATCACAATTACTATAGTGCTGAAGACTTTGGTAAATAGATGAGAGTAATAACAATAATATTGGCAATACTTAATAATAACTAGGCACTTAAGCTCTCATAATGGAAGAAGCATGGAGATCTTATTTAGACTTAACCACTAATTGAACCCTTGTCATGTATCAAGGACTAGGTTGATCAGTCTGTGTGTAGTGTTTTACTTAATTCTTACCATAGCAAGGAGATTAGCTGTTATCATAATCATTCTCCAAGTTTCCACAGTGATTCCCACATGCAAATATGCAACCAGCAGCAGCCATGAGTCAGCCATCTTGGAATTGGATCCTCCAGCCCCAGTAATACATTCAGCTGACAATAGCCCGAGTCTGCATCTTGGCTACAGCCTCACTCTAGTCTTAATATCCAATCTAAACCTTGAAAAAATTCAGAAATGTCTTGAATGAGTTCATAAATAATATTCTTTCCTGGTCAATTCTCCCTTATAATTTTGGAGGCCATTTCTTATCCTTTTATCTTAACTATTAACTCAAAACTCTCTAAGCTCTAGTGAGCTCTACTATGCTAACCGGGGAATCAAAGATTGGTCTATAAACTAGAATACTAGTGTTTAAAATTACAATGAGGACCCAAAAATCAAAATACTGTATTCCACTCTTAATGACACACCCTTATCTGTATAAACTTATCTAGTAAAGTTAATTTTTGAAAGGTTTCATGGAACAAAGAAACATTTTGTTTTTTTAATGATCTGAAGGACTATCTCACTAGGCCATATAAAACATTTCTCATTATTATAATCCTATTTTTTACCATTGGTCAGAACTTGTAGTTATTTTATACATTTTAACTCTGTCAAGCAAGTTTCAGAACAACTAAATACAGCTCCTGTACACCACTTAGAAACCAGTCAACACAACCTGATGATCTGCCTTTGTTATCTTGACTAGATTTGCAAGACACTGAAGGCTCCTAAGAACCATGTTTACAAATATCTTGCTTACTCCTGCGGTTGACCTATCTGTTTCATTTTGTGTTTGGTTCTTTCTAGTTGCTATCAAAGAAGGTAACCATTTTATGGTGTTTTCAAAATCAGGACCTAGAGAGGATCTTTGTGGCACACCATTGGTTCATAATGCTCCCAGGAGCTTACCAAGTGTAATTTGAAACTAGGTCCCATACTCACAAGGCAGGGAGAGACTCAAGAAAGAGGAAGTCCACTCCAGATTAGTAGGTGCCAGTTTTACTAAGCAAAATGAATTTACATGCAGGGCTTCTTTGGAGTGGCAGCAAGAAGAATGGATCCCCACACCCACCCAACGAATCTTAAGTTTATAAAGAGACTGTAACTCAGTTCAGTCACATAAATTGTGCAGGTGTTCTCAACATCATATCTCAAGGCTTTGACTTTCAATCAGCCTCTGAGAGCAAAAAGGCAAAGAGAACCTACATTCCAAGGGCAGGGGAGGGGTTGAGGAACTTCTGTGTGCCAAGGTCTAGTTTATCCATCAGTCAGGGGCTATATCTATTATTTTTTAAGTTGACTAGACACCCAGCATGGAACCTGATGCAGAACTTGAACTCACAGTCCTGAGATCAAGACCTGAGCTGTAAAAAAAATAAAATTAAAAAAAAATAAAATAAAATAAAATAAAATAAAATAAAATAAAATAAAATAAAATAAAATAAAATAAATAAAATAAATAAATAAATAAATAAATAAATAAATAAATAAATAAATAAATAAATAAATAAATAGACCTGAGCTGTGATCAAGAGTCAGATGCTTAACCAATTGAGCCAGGGCCACACAAGTGCTTTGGCATTCAGGTCTTTTTGATGACATCCCCCAACAATCCCTTTTTCAACTGATTACATGAAGAAGTATCCTGTCTTCCACCAGCTCATCTTAATAGTACAAAGCAAATCAATTGTATACTGGCTTTCATGAGAATCCAAAAATTAAAAGCAAAATCTCAGCTTTCATGTGGATAGAAAAAGCAATATACACATACTATATTACTGGAATTATTCTGACACCCTACTGCCCAACCTACACATTGCCTAAAATCCCTATCATTAAAATGGCAATTTTTATTGAGTATCTTTGTACCTTTCACTATGCTAGTGTTTTTATATATATAATTAATTTACCTTTCACAAAAATCTGCAAAGTAAGTGGGAAATCCCTATTTTTTTCAAGTGAAAAAAATCAAAAATTGGAAAAATATGTCCACAGGCACAATGATAGAAAGTCATGGACTTGACTTGATCTGACTTCAGGAAATAGGTTCTTTCCACCACACCACAAACCTACCTTACTTGCATAGGGCTTTATTGTGAGCATTTTTATCAAGCTAAGACACTAGTCTACCTAAAAAGTAATTAATTACTAACTGACGATAATTTTCCATATTGATATAATATGGCATTTGTTATATACTGCTTTCCTGCACAGAATGACATATCAGCAAAAGAGCACCCCTATGAGTTGGGTAAAATCACTACCATTTTGCAAATGAGGCTTAGGCTTAGAATGAGGAGTCTTGTGCTTTGTCCAAGGTAGTTCAAGTGTCCAAGTCACTCCGGGAGGTGTGGTGACTAAGTCTTCTGTTCATTTCAAAATACTATTCTGTGTTTCTTTCAGAAACTTCTACCACTCATTTTCAGTTTAAAAATGAAATACACTGCAAGTAGATTTTGATTAAGGAAAAAAAAAAGAGAAATATTTAGATGCACAGGCTATTTCCTGGGCATCGTGAAAAGATGTTGAAAAGTAACATGAGAATATAGGGTTCTGGGTCAGGCAGGTGGGAGGTTTGGAAAGGCAACTGTCCATTAAGACACAGGTGGTGCTGTCAGGCAGAAATTTGTAAAGTTCTTTGCTTATACTCTTTGCTCTTTGAGGTAGATATGATTTCCTCATTTTGTAAGGAAAGAAATGGTAGTTCAGAGAATTTAAGTAACATTTTTCTTGCCCAACTTTGTAGACAGTCAAGGGCAAAAGCACGAAAACAGTATTTGAACCCAGGTCTCTGTGTGTCTAGAACTCGTGCTCCCTCTACCACACCCTTGAAATGAGATGAAGACTAGACACACCAGAAACTTTTCAATTCCACCTTCAGTTGTTTCTGAATAGAAACACTGTGCTCGTTCTTGAAAGCACTTGGTCACTCTTCCTCTTGCACTGTGAGCATACTTCCAGAAAGTCTTTTAAAAGGTAAGGAAGAAAGATGAAAAGTTAGAAAACTTTGTTGCTACAGAGCAGTTGCAATAGAAGTATTCTTTCCTATTCTTTCAAGGGGAAAAAAAATCAGGTATTGTGTTTGATACATTTGAAGCTACTTTTGTACATCAAAGGAGACTTCAATTCTGCTTCAAACAGAGGATGTCTTTTTGTCACAATAGTAGAAACAGATTCTGATCACAGATCTTTTCAGGTCTTTAGTTTCTACTTCCTGAACCATGTACAAACTGATTTTGAAATTCTGAAAGCATTTCAAATAGAAGAGTTCTCCAGTGCATGTAAAATACCAGAGGGGTGGATTTGTGATTTGTGTTTTCATTCAATTAACTACCAAGACTAGAATATAAGGATGTCATCTTGTAGGAAAACAGGCCTGCCGATTCAGCAATGACTGTCATTTGGTTGTTTTTTTTTTTCATCTATCAAATACTGTCATGGTTGTCATATAGCAGTATAACTTATCCTCCCTTGTGATACATGCAAAATTACACAACTAATGCTAAATAGTATATTAACATAGGATCCTATTAAGTACAACATAATCCGAATTCTCTTTTATACTAGTTAAGTAGAAATATTTAGTCTACTTATCATTTGGCAATTGGAAGATTTTTTAAAAATTGAATGCTTTTGTCTGTATTGACACATTTAGGCTCTGAATGTAGGATGAATGGATGGATGGATAGGTGAGAAGGGAAGAAATGACATTTGTTAAGCATATTTTATGTTTCAAGCATTCTTCCTAGCATTTTATGTTTTTCTTATTGAATTGGCATATTTATGTATAGCTGAACCCTGGGTTGTAGCCCACAGGTAATGCTCTATTTGAGATATGCATCCCAAATAATCTTTCCATTCAGGATGTGAAATAAGGTATTCTTGTGGTGCTTTATCACTGCAATTTTCATGCATGTAAATTTGATCCCCAAAAGAATGATCTTTAAGAAGTGGCATTTTGAAAGTTTATAATGTTATGTTTTAGTATTGCTTTTAGAAATATACAGTCAGATTCTAGCATCCATGATGATTTCCCCTGCTACAATTGGTAAAGAAAGATGGCTCTGTGTGTGTGTGTGTGTATGTATGTATGTGTGTCTATCAGTGTGTGTGTGTATTCATGTGAAGTGAACTGCTCTGAGTGGTTTCCAGCAAATTAGGGTGTCTATTTCTTCATGCAAGTGGGGAAAATAATCATATCCTTGGGCTTTTTTGAGGCAACTGATAGTCTCAAAGTCACATTGTCAAAATAGGATACTCTTGTCAAGGTTGACAGTAGTACTGATTGCTGTTACTTGTTTATGAATGGCAGTAATAGTAAAGAAGCTATCATTTTTTGAGCATAATATGTGCTTAAAATAGTGTGAATATTTTTTATCCATTGTGTCCTGTTTATAAAATCAAAAGCTAAGGCAAAGAAATTAAGTGATCTATCTAAAATAACACTTATAAAAGACAAGGAGAGAAAGCAAAGAATAATTTCAACATGTTCTTTATCCTTATGTTGGGCACTGGGATCAGGAATCTTTTAGTCAAAGCAACTGAAAATCCAACTCAAATTGGTATATGCAAAAACGAGGGTTTATAGATTCATGTATTTGAAAAACCATAGGTCATAGTATCTTCAGTAAGGTTGTATATGGGAGCTCAAATGGTGTCCCATTCTGGCTCTCATTCTCATCCCCCACCTCATCTTTTGACTTTGCTTTTTCTCTCTATTGTCTTTATTTTCAACGGAACAGATAGCCACCAATAATTTGAAGCTTATATTTTATCAACTAAGTGAAACAGTGGAAATATTATTTTACTCCAGTGGTTCCAGGGACAAGTCCCAGAACTGAATATTATTGGCCTGCCTTGGATCACATGCCCATCCTTCAATAACTGGTCTGGAGATGGAATGTTCTGATTGGCTATGCTTAGGTCGTGCACCCAACCCACCCGATGGGTTGGAACCAACACTGCACAAGCCAGATGAACTATGAATGGAAGAGGGTTGTTTCCCCAAAGAAAACAAAGTTGTTTTATAGGAAGTGGAAAAGACACTGACAAACAAAGATCCCAGATGTCTACTACAGCCAGTTAGACATGGAAACTGCCATCTCTCAGACTTGAGACACAGGGGACCAGCTCCATCTCTGAAGCTGGGTAGCTCAGTCACATTCAGTCTGGAGTCATCATCTCAGTAGGTTATCTACTTACTCTTTCAAGAAAAGTATTGAAAAGCTTCCAAATGGCAAAATGTACAACTGGAAAGCATCTTAATTATGTAAACTGACTCTTTCCCACAATTCACTAAAGCTTCCAGAATCATGAATATGAAAGAATGTGGACTGAGGTTAAAGTAGTTCCCACCAGTGAACAAACCAAAGATTATAATTACAATGAGTATTTGGCCAGTCCTAAAATGTTTACCAGTAAAGATTCAGGTCACATTCAAATCTTAACTGGCACAAGGGCAGGATTTATTTAAAGGGTCAGATTAGTAGCTAGTGATGAAAAGATAATGTAAATGTTAAACAAAAGTTAATCTACTTTTATCTCAGTTGTTTATCTGTATATTTATTCCCCCTGAACTGGCTCACTCCTGAAATGGCTGCTTCTGGGGTTTATGACAGTGCCTGGTTAAGGACGGAGAGCGTTGGCAGCTAAACAAATGACATAATAATGATTAAGTGGAAAAACAACTAAGTGCTATAATTTACAGATGATGCGACTACATCAAAACCAGGGAAATGAGCTGTCTCTATTTAATAGTCTCCAGACTGCCATCCCTGGTGGCCCATTCTTCTGACTTTACAGGCCACCTCTGCCACACTCAGCTCTACCCAGAAAGAAACAGAGAAAGAAACTTGCTCTACTTTTGCCTAAACGGCACTGAGACTTCTCCTGCCTCCCCATTTGGGAGCAAAAGCAATGCCAATATATCCAGAGAGACTGGCTTTTGTGCCAAATCCCTTCTAGCTAAAAAATAAAAATAAAATAAAATTAATGGATGCTTCATCAATAGGAATTTAAATACCAGGGAATAGTGAACATTAATAACCAAAGATTCTGACATCCTTGAAAAAACCAGAGATGAGGTATCTCCCCTCAAAACATCCATGTTATCGTGGTTGTGTGGTTGAAAGCCCCTGCTTTGTCACTATTTCTTCATCTCCTGCAGGGACACATGCTGCCAGAGTATAATTTTTTGTACTTAAAAAGCAGGAATTACTATTGCTATTTAATACTGCTAGAGTTAACATAGCTGTCTCAAATTCCACTTTTATTCACTCTCAGCTTGAGAACAGGATGCTTTCTCTTTGTGTCCCTCCTAGCAATTTCCAATCATAGACGATTTTAATATTTCATGGTTGTGTCATTATGAAACTGGCAAGCCCAGCTGCTGCCTCTTGGTGAGATAACTAGTTGGGTGTATGCTTGAGTTGTATTTTATGCTTGTCATAAAAGACACTGTTAACATTTCTTCCAAATTTTCAGGAACATAGTTAAGGCAAAACCATGTACTTGCCACTCAAAATCTCATTTAATTCAATTTCCTTGGAATTCTTGAAGTGGGCACTCTTTCCTATTTCTCCATAGCACAAGTAACAAAGGAGGGAAGTGAGACTCACAGAGGTTAAGTAACATGACCATAGTTACATAGCAATGGCAGAGACAGATTCAAATTCGGTTGCTCCTCAGGACAAAGCCCATACTTTTCCCAGTCTGAATCCCAGCAACCTTCCTTTTTCTATTCATTTAGACTCTGAATACCTTCAACTTATTTCCATCCATATTTGGATCAAAACCTGCTTTCTGGGTCTGTCTTACACAACGGGGTGGCAATTACTCCTACCACAGTCTTGAAATGGGACCTGACTTTTTTATTCCAGGAATACTCAATTTCAATATTGCTCAAAGGTCTAAGCTATTAGTTACCAACATGGACGTGCATCACAATGACCTGCAGAGATATTTCTGAGTTTGTTTTCACTAGAGATGCCCAGCCTTCTCCCTGTGAGATTGCTAACTCATTGGGGCTACAGAGAGTCCAGTTTCTAAAACAGTGATTCTCATGCTCAGCCAGGGTAGAAAAATCACTCATTTTAAAAGAATCAAGTTCACTCTGTTGATGGTTTTTCTTTGCTGTGCATCAGCTTTTTAGTTTGAACTACATCATTGTGTATACATTGTGTGATCTAAGAGATCAAGAGGAATTTTGATGTTTTCTTGTAATTACCTTCCCATGGTAGTCACTCAGCAAGTGGGAAATGAGGAGTTAGGGGGTAATATTTTATACAGGGTGGTGAGAAACGGCATGTTTAATAAGGTAACATTTAAGTAAAAACCTGAAAGAAGGCAAAAGTAAGAAACAGATCCTTGGAGAAAGGAGTTCCAGGGACAGGGACAAGCAAATACAAAGACCCAGATAATACAGGACCTGGTAAGTTACAGTAAGGCAGTTAGATTTCACTATGCATGAGTTAGGACACCATGGGAGGACTTGAACAGAAAAGTGAGTGGCATGTCTGATATTTTAAAAAGGAGCAAAGTTTTATAGATAATACTATCAGTGAAGAAGAGGGGCAACCAATTTGGAGGACATGGCAATAAGTTGAGAAATGATGATGGCTTGAAAAGCAGCACAAGCACAATAGTGCTGAGAAAGGAAAGAGTAGACATATTTGAGTCATATTTTGAAGGTAGAGTTGATAGAATTTGCTGATGGGTGAAGTGAGTATAAAAGAATCGGAGATGACTACCTGCATGTCTCTTGGGCTGAGAGCATCAAGTAACCATTTACTGATGGGGAAACTCTGGAATGGTAGGATCAAGCTCTAGAGGCAAGTCTTAAACTTAATTTTTATGCATTAAATATTTATGCAGAGGTATCAAGTGAACAATTTGAAGCTCAGAAGCAAGATCTATGCTGGTTAAAAAAAATGATTGAAGAGGGCAGCCCCAGTGGCTTAGCAGTTTAGCCCCACCTTCAGCCTGGGGCATGATCCTGGAGTCCCAGGATCGAGTCCCACATCGGGCTCCCCGCATGGAGCCTGCTTTTCCCTCTGCCTGTGTCTCTACCTCTCCCTCTCTCTCTTTGTGCTCTCATGAATAAATAAATAAAATCTTTAAAAAAAATAATTGAAGATAACAGCTTTCATTTGGTTGTATTAGTTTCCCATTACTATTATAACAAGTATTACAAATGCGATGGCTTAAAACAACAGATTTGTTGTTTTACAATCCCGTAAGTCAGAAGCCTCACAATGATCTCACTGGACTAAAACCAAGATGTATACAAGGCTATGTTACTTTCCAGAGACACTAAAGGAAAATCCATGTCTTTGCCTTCTTCAGAGCTTTTGGAGGTTTCTGCATTCCTCAGCTCATGGCTGCCTTCCTCCATCTTCACCGTCAGCAATGGTGACTGGAGCGTTTCTCACTGTGTATCACTCTGACCTCCTCTGCTGCCTCCCTCTTATACTTTTAGCAACCCTTTTGATTACATTGGGCCCATCTGGATCATCCAGACTAATCTATTTTAAGGGCAGCTGATATGTAACTTTCATTCCATCTGCAAACTTAATTCCTTTTTGCCCTGTAAGGTAACATGTTCACAGGTTCCAGGAATTTAGATGTGGACATCTTTAGAGAGTGGGACATTATCCTGCCTACTGTGGTGGTATATAAATTGATGAGACTGAATGAGATCCCCTAAGGCAGGAGTAAAGATGAAGAAGAAAAGCAGACTGATGGCTGAGGTTGAGGAGTTAGGGGGCAACCAGTAAAGGAGACAGAAGAAGCAGGAACAGAAAGAGAAACAAAAGAGAACAATGGTATCCTGAAAGCCCAGTGAGAAAAACCTTTCAAGAAAGAGGGAATGATCCACTGTGCCAATGCTGCAGATAGGTTAAATAAATGAGGGCTGAGAACGGCCTGGTTGATTTGGCAATGTGCAGGTCATTTGACTTCGACAAAAGTTGTTTGAGTGTTGAGTTTTGTACAAATATTTTTCCTGTCATGCTTGACAACACTATTCACACAATCAGTTTCCCAAGTACCTGAATGCAATGAAGTTGTCCATTCCTTCTGACCAGTGTCTTCCATCTTTAAAAACCTTCATTTCTACCATCCTATTTTTTCTTTCCCTTTCTAGAAAAAACTTCTTTTTACAGTCTTTGCTTCCTGGCTTCCTATTCTCTCTTGTACCCATTTCAAGAAAAATTTTGTCCTGCCTCTCCACCAAAACAAGTTTCCGCCAGCAGAAGATTACCAAGTGTTGTTAGAGTGTTATTAATACATTGTTGCAAATAAGAATCTGTCTGTATCTGAGATGGAAAAGTCAAGTTGTAAAGGAAAGAGTAAGGTGTATGGTTTGTCCTCTTGTAACGTAGCAAGGTGGAACATTTTATCCTGAAAGAGAAAAAGGAAACGATAAAAATTTCGTTCTGAGGTTTTTGTACTTCTTATGACATTTCCCTGCTTTGTAACTGTCATTCCTATGGTCTTGCTTGTTAACACTGTGCAGAAGGAGGAAAGCCAATATTCTGAAGACATGGAAGTGAGAAAGCACAACAGCTTCTTTATAATTAACTTGGAAGGAATAAGAGCACTCTTGCTGTAGTAACTTAAATTATTGACTGCTGAAATGTAAGCATGCTCAGAAGGGCTTCAATGCCAAGAGACTAAGTCCTGGATCATGTGCCAGCTTCCCCGAGTCTGAGCTCCTATGTGTAATGGTCTGTTTTGCTGAATTCTGTTACATTTAAAATGTACTTTAAAAGTTCAGTAGAAAAAAAAAAATCACAGCAAAGCTCTTTCAGTAACATTGCTACCTCATACAATATTTATACTACCTGCTGTATAGTGTACCAAGAAATTTTGCAAAGCTAAGGGGCAGAAAAATCACATATTTGTCCTTTCCATTTGGAGATGAGGAGACAAGGAGGTTTTGCTCCAGATTCCACTATTTGTTGAGTAGAGCCAACTTAAACAGGTACACAATGCTCCTCTAAGGATTGAAACTAAACTTGAAAAGAGACATGGTGATTGTTCAGCTATCTAAGCCAGCAACATAAAGCATAGTAATCAAGGTGAAATGATGTTAAACATGCTATTACAGAAAAATGATTAGTAGTTTCCCTGGAAGAATATGGCAACCATAGACTGCTATGGAACTGAATAGGATCTTTCTCTGATTGGAGAAAGTCATCACATACAGTAGTATTTGATATATGTCTGGAGATCATACTTTCTATTCTGGGTCTTTCCATAATTCTAAGCCCAAAAGATCTTGACCCTCCCTTCACATCATATTTTTTAAAAAAATACCTCAAAGTGGATCATAGCCTTAAACATAATATACAAAGCCACCACATTTCTGGAACAAAACAGAAGAAAAATCTTTGTAAATTTGGATTAGGCAAAGATTTTTTAGATAACACTAAAAAGTATAAACTCTAAAGAAAAATATTCAAAACTTCTATTCTTATGACACTGTAAATAAAAGGACCAGAGAAGTGTCAGACTAGGAGAAAATATTTGCAAAACAACTACTTGGTAAAGGACTTATATCTAGAATATATAAGGAACTTCTAATCTCAATAAGAAGACAACCCAATAAAAATGGCAAAAGATGTGAATGAAAACTTGTCCAGAAGACATACATGGATTGCAAATGAACACACACACACATATAAAACTTCAATATCATTAGGGAGATGCAAATTAAGGCAACAATGAGATATAGATATATAACTTGCAGTAAGGGAAACTCTCATACATTGCTGGTGTGAATGTTAGATGAAACAGTCACTTTGGAAGAGAGTTTGGCAGTTGCTTATAAAGTAAAACACACACTTAGCATATGATCCAACATTCCAGTCCTAGGTATTTGCCCAAGAGAAATGAAAACATATGTCCACAGGATAATCTGTAGGTGAATGTATATAACAGCTTTATTCATAACAGGCCAAAATTAGAAATAATAATAAATGTCCATCAAATATTAAACTTTAGCAATTGTGGTACAGCAGAATATTGCTCTGCAGTAGAAAGAAAAAAAGAAGCTACTAATAAATTCAACAACATCCTAAAAAAGGCAAACTAGAGTGACTAAAAGTAGATGGGGATTGCCTAAGGCTGAGAGTCTGCAGAGTAACTGACTTTAAAGGGACACTGAGAACTTCTTCAGGTGAAGAGAATGTTCTATGTCTTAACTGGAGTAATGGTAACATGACTGTGCACTTTTGCCAAAATGCACCAAATTGTAGACTTTGCTGTGTATAAATTATATCTTAATAGACCTAACTTAAGTCAAGGGGGAAAATGGATTAAAGTGAAGGAACTTAACCCAGGGAGGCTAAAATGAGTAGTTTCTAGCAGAGAAAAAGTAAGACTGTAAGTCTTTGTTTTAAAAGAAGGAGTTTTCCAAATGACTGTGTGGATTGGAATGCAGCCCATTGCCATCATTTTTGTCAGCATGGTATTGGCCACACTATTTGTACGTGAACGATTAATGATTTACCAACATCTAAAACACACAAGAAACTTCACATAAAAATCTACTATTTTGGCCTTCTGTAGAAATTATATGGAAATCTGGTCCCATTGCCATAAAATTCCAGTAAAGCACACCTGACTGAGTTGAGTGGCACTGAGCCTGCTTCTCTCCTTTGCCTCCCTGGATCCCATAGGCATTTTCTATTCTCATTTGTGCTTTAAGTCTCACAACAGCCCAGCTAATGCAAGACTCTAGTGACCTCCATGTTGAGCAAGTGGGGACCATAGGTTTAGCATGTGCGAGCTAAAATGCTGTCTTTACACCTCCAAGAATCTTGAATGTACTTCTTTTTTTTTTTTTTAATTTACCTTTGTTACAGTCAGTTGTGCTTATATGGACCTCCTTATTTCAAACATGTTTTGAATGATATTTTAATGTTAATAAAAGCTTAGTCAATTCTAATGCTGATATCTCCATTAGTAAGAGGGAAGGGAAAAACCTTTCCAGGACATCCCTTATCAATGCCTACGATAATTCGAGATCTAGGAAAAAAGCCCCATTGGCAAACCTACCTCCTAGATGTACCCAAAGGAATCTTGGCCCTAATGCCTCAGGATACTTAAGCAGATTGTAAATGTACACCTTGCAAAGTCAACATTTTTCAATGACGTTCCAAGCCAATGACTAAGAAGTCCCAATCAGAAAGGAACATTTAATTTAAAACTATAACTGTAAATAGTTATTTGTGAGAAAGCCACAAAAATTCTACCTAATATTTTTTCTTTTTTCCCCTTCATATCTTTTTTTTTTAATTTTTATTTATTTATGATAGTCACACAGAGAGAGAGAGAGAGAGGCAGAGACATAGGCAGAGGGAGAAGCAGGCTCCATGCACCAGGAGCCCGATGTGGGATTCGATCCCGGGTCTCCAGGATCGCGCCCTGGGCCAAAGGCAGGCGCTAAACCGCTGCGCCACCCAGGGATCCCCCCTTCATATCTTATACAATAAAAATTATCTTCCTTAGTGGTTACAATTTTGTTAAAGTTCAGATATTTCAATACAGATGTGTGTTTACAAGGTTAACAATAGGTTTCACAGCAAGATCAATCTGAGTCTACTTGTAGCAAAGACAACCAATCAGAGGGAAAGTTTCTGATAGATAGAAGAAGTAGCACTTTAAAGAAAGAAAGGTCTCTCCACTGATCCCATATATATCCCAATATAGATATTTTTTCCTGCAGGGTTATAGTGTTCATTTGTGGGTGGAAAATTGAGGATTATTCCTTTACCTAGAATCCAAACATGCCCCTGGCCACTGTCACATCACTCTGTAATAATTAGGGGCCATACATTAAAAGAAGAATGTCTCAGGGAAGGCATAGAGGTTTTTGCCAGATTTGATTCTAAAGTCCAGAGCTACATGTTATGACTTTTCTGATGGAAGTGGGGGAGGTTTGGTCTGTGATCCAACTTCATAAGTTAGAACTTTAAAAGAAGTTGTCCAATAAACCCTGAAGAGGTTTAATATCAGGAACTGTCAACCTACCAATGCAAATTCTCCTTCCTGGTTTAAACCCTGCTGTTTGTCCCACAGAGAAAATACACACCCTGTGAGTATCATGAGCAGTGTTATTTTCAAAAACTGAATTATTTTGAGTAGACAAACCTAGATGTTCATAATTCAGGCTATCTGCTTTTTTATTATCTTACTGACATAGTACAGAGTCACTAGGCTTCATACAGAGATAAATGCATATGTGAAGCTTGCAATTATTCCTCTATCTACTACTATTTTATTTATGCTTGTGTACCAGACCACAGTATAATTCATAACTGTCAAATGTTGCCGAGAGTCATTTTAAACCCATGAGGTAGATGAAAACAGGAGGACACCAAGATTTGTTACGGAGCTCCTGTCTGGTTCACAAAAGTCATGGCCCTTCCTAGTGGATATAGTGTTGCAAACATTAAGAATAATGACTAATAAAAAAGGTCAGATTCCAAAGCTGCTCCCTTTGGAATCTGTTTGAGCAGTTTATTAAACTGCTCAAAAGTAAAGAGAATGCAGGACCTTCTTTCAGGGTGTGAAAGATTTAGAAAATGGAAAATGCCATTTAAAGGAGGAAATCCTAGCAAATTAGCACTGTATCCTCAGGGAACACTTGGGTTTTGTGCAGATCTGTTTCCTGACCTACTCACGGGGACTGCATAATTAGTTTTCCTGACAAATGAGTGCAGCCAGAGTTGGTCACTCCTTTTGACCAATATTAACAGGTTCAATTCAACAGTGCTTCCAAAAAGCCTGATTTGCCAGTGTACACTGTCTAGAAGAATATTTATTTTTTAATTCTTTATTTAAATTCAATTTATTTCACATATACTGTATTATTAGTTACTGGAATTAGTTACTAGAATTCAGTGATTCATCAGTCGCCTGTAACACCCAGTGCTCATTCCATCAAGTGCCCTCCTTAATGTCCATCACCCAGTTACCCCATCCTCCACTCCACTCCCCTCCAGCAATCCTCCATTTGTTTCCTAGAATCCAGCATCTCTTAGGGTTTGCCTCCCTCTTTATTTTCATCTTAGTTTAAGGTCCACTTCATTGTGTGAGCTGAATTGTTTTCCCTTTCCTCTTTCTGCCTCTCTGCTATTACAGGGGCTTTGCTCTACTTGAAATGCTGTTCTCATTCCATAATCTAGAAAATTCCAGGGGCCTCTGTGTCTGAATTATGTGCACCATTCCTAGGCTCCCACAGCACCCTGTCCTTATCACACTGTACTGCAGTCACTGGTCAATTTAGCTATCTCTACCAAAATACTACTACTTTCGTGACTACTACATTGAATCTGATGTTATAGCCTGTACTTGGTACAATGTACAGAGTAGGTAGTCGGAACAGCCGAAGATTAAAGTAGAAGCCATTTCAGGAAGACACCACATAGGTTTTACATTTGTTTTTTATCCTGTAAACAAAGACTGTCAGATTGTAATCAGTGTCTGTGCTTCTAGTATAGTCGTTATGCCCATGCAACACATGCATTTATGATTCCCGCAGAAGTTATGTTGACATCAGAATAGCCCATTTACCTCGATGTTCCCATTTGGAAAAAAAATTAGATTCAGATACAAATGAAAGCCCCTCACAGGAGTTATATATGTGCAACCTGTACATTTTCATGTTTAAAGAGACATAGCATGTAACCGTTACGAAGCTCTCTTTTTCATTAAGTTGAAAAAATAATCATATTCCTGAATAGCAGATCAATAGTGCTGGGATAAAAGAAAAGGAGATGAAAATGTCCCTTTGTTTTTATATTCTTCCTATCCAGTCTAACAATCCAAAGTACTACTGAGACAGAAAAAGAAGGGCTTTCTGCAGCTTTTCTGTTTATTGATGCCCAATTATTTAGGAGAAGGGGAAATGGGGAGGTCATCCCTTGATCATCTGTTTGTAGTTTCTACTCCTGAGATGAAATAACAGTGTATGATGGGACAAAACTTTGTATTTAAAAACTAAATACAACCATCAGCTAATTTTTCTTGTAAGTGAGTTTTATAAAATTTTACTATACTCCATCAACACCATAGATTGGCAGGCAAGAGAGGAATGAGTCAGGTGGTGTAGGTCACATAACGATGGGGGTGTGGCATCTAATTTAATGAGTTGGACAGTTTATTCATCTCTAAAATGAGGTTGAACAAAATTATCTATATTATAATATATCATTATATTTAAAGATTTTTTTTGCTATCAAATTGCATAATGTTATGATTCTGAATCAGCCATGCTCTTCAGTAAGAAATCAAAATCATCACACCTAAACTTTACAATGGGTTACAATTTGCAATGCTTTACAAAGGGTTTTTGCATCCTTTTCTTTTTTTTTCTTTTTTTTTTCTTTTTTTTTTTTTGCATCCTTTTCTAAATGAAGTCAACTCCTAAGTTTGACTTGATGAAAAGGCCCAGACATTTTCTTGAAAAACATATAGATACAGTATATTCATTCACTTATTTATTCCACAAATGAGTCTTTGATTTCTACTATGTGCTATCCAGTATGCTAAGAGCTTAGAAAATAAAAATGAACATAATGTAAGCCCTGTTCTTATGAACTGTGTATGGTCTAATAGGATAAACAGACATTAAATATATATAAAATACATATATGTCATATAACAATAATATAATACAATTTAAAATATAATATATACATATTGACATGGATCGAGGAATTAGATATTGGTATATAAGTATGTATACTTGAATATATAATTATTTATATGATTTTATTTATACATATATAAGTGCCAGTTGAGAAAATGACATCAAAGGAAGAGATTTCAATGAGTAAAAACAACAGGTTGAAATATTTTAGATTGAGTTGTCAAAGCGGGCTTGAGGGGCTAACACGTAACCTAAGGCCTGAAACATGTGAAGGAGAAAGCATTTCAAAGAGCCACAAAGCAATGCTCTAGGCAGGAGGAATGGTGGGGATGATGACTTAAGGAGGAAAGAGGGTAGCATGGTAAAGTCATTGAATGAAGACCAGGGTGACTGAGGCAGGATGAGCAAGGGTAGGATGGCAAGAGGCATTGTGAGAGGGTGTTACAAAGGCCATGTCTCCTAGGCCATAGGAAAGAGTTTAGATTTTATTTAGAGTGCAAGGAGAAAACTCTAACATGTTTTCCATAGGGAATGATATGGTCTCACTTACCTATGTAACAGACTCCTCTGGCTTCTGTGTGGAGAGTGGGTTATAGAAAGCAAGAGAGGAAGCAGGAGAGCAGTTAGGAAAATTTTGTACTTGTCCAGGTGAGGTATGATGGGCAGAAGACAGGTAGGGGAGGGAACATATCTGGGGAGCAGGTGAGAGTTTGAATCAACAGGGCTTACTGGTGCTCTGGGTGTGGGACACAAGAGAAAAGTAGGGTACTCAGATAACAGCCAGCTTTCACTCTTGAGCAACTGAGTTGATTGTCATGTCATTTTCTGAGACATTCAGTAATGAGGGAAGGAGAAATTGGTTGAGGAGAGGAAATAAAAAGGTATGGTATGGGTTATGTTAAGTCTCAGATACTTGTGAGACATCCAGGAGAACACCTAGCAGGTAATGGGACCCTCTAGTCCAGGAGCTCCTAACAGAAGTCCGGCCTGGAAATAAAATTGCAAGTTGTCAGCATATAAAGAGTATTTAAAGTCCTAGGCCAAAGGAATATAGAAAGCTATAATGAGGCAAACGGTTCTGTTCTTTGTTGGGAAACTTGATAAATCAAGATTCTTGATTTCATTTATTTTTGATAAATGAAAAGGTTTATTTTTCTTTCAAGATTCTTTTTTCATTTATTTTTATTATGTTAAAATACAAATAAATATTTATTATGTATATTATCTATATAATATATAGAGATATATTATATAGATATATATTATATATAATAATATATTTGTTAAGGTGGTTAAGATTATTAAGATGTTAAGATTATCTATACAGTTTCAGCTTTGCAGAAGATGAGTTCTGTGGATGAATGGTGGGGGTGTTTACACAATATGAATGTTTTAATGCCAGCAAACTGTAAATAGTAAATTTTATGTTGCACTTATTTTAGCAAAATGTATATATAATATACATAAAACTCACCATCTTAACAAATGTTTTTGTAGAAATATCCAAGGAAATTCTATGATAAACTGTTATAAAAAAAATCTGTTATCAATTCACATTCTAGCCATGACTACTTTTTTCCCTATTTTGCTAAAATAAGTGCAACATAAAATTTACTATTTACAGTTTGCTGGCATTAAAACATTCATATTGTGTAAACACCCCCAGCATTCATCCACAGAACTCTTCATCTTCTGCAAAGCTGAAACTGTATGCTCATTAAACACTCCCCTTTCCTCGTCCCCTCTCAGTCCATGGCAATCACAATTCTACTTTCTGTCTCTATGACTGAATACTCTGAGTACCTCATGAAATAAAGTCATAGAGTATTTGCCTTTTCATGATGTCATCAAGGTTCATGCATGTTGTAGCATATGTCAGGATTTCTTTTTAAAGCTGAACAATATCTCATTGTATGTTTAGAGCACATTTTGCTAGTCCATTCATCTGTCAATAGACATTTGAATTGCTTCTATGTTTTACCTATGGTGAATAATTTGGCCTACCTCATTTTTAACCTACTGACTTACATGTATCCATCAGTCTGTCAAAGGATGTTTATTAAACAACTGCTATGCACATAGCACTGAGACGAGCAAATCATAAGAAGATCTTAGAATTAATAATTTTTAATATTCTATTATACTATTGTATAACAAGTCAAAACTACATTTGATATTGTCTAAACTGGTTTCACTTTGTATTTTATTTGTATTTATCAGAATCAGTATAATGTTTGTGAATTGAATTAGATGACACCACAGTACTTACCAAGTGATTTTTCTCTATCAAAGTCAAATTCTGCTTCCTTTGGTATGCTTTTATGATAGTAATGCAAACATAGTTGTTAGAATATATATGTATACATGTATAGTGCATATCACATTTAAGATGACTCATTTGCATTTATCCTCCTTTTTTATAGGAAGAGAAGGTGAAAAGATTGTGTATAATCAGCAAATTTGCTCTGAAAGAAATAGTTCCATTACCCACAAATAAAATTTACTGCAAAATTATACATGAGAAATTGTAAGGAAAGTGTTCACAATTGAAACTTTACTGTAGGCGTCTGTTAAAGAGCAATGTTAGCTAGAAACCCAATTTTCTTATACAATAACAGCAAAAGCAACTGGCATTTCTAATAAGCAAAGTCACAAAGTTGCCACAAGCTATATTTTGGTTCATGAATGCAAATTTAGGCTGTTTTCAACTGCAGGGAATGTTTACAGAACAGAAGGGACAATGTTTTAAGCAATTTAGTGCATAGGGAGAGATTTTATTTGTGAAGAGGAGTATATAAACCTTGATATAGGCAGGCATTAAAATATATTAAATGACTGTAGTGACTCTGGAGAATTGTATTTATTATGAAATTTTTCCTCTTTCCTTCTTGAAAATTGATATCCAAAGTGTCTTTTGCTGAGACGCTTTCTTACACTAGAAAATCCATGCTCATTTCTTACTAGAATGAGTGAGCATTTTATGACAGTATTTTTATAACTGGGTGTTTTCTGTCAAAAGGCTGTTCCTCAGCGTCCTCCACTTGGCTGCAAGTCATGGGCCCATTAATCCCAGAAACAGAATCTATGCAATAAAAATAAACTCCATGGCTTCATTTATTGATGACATCATCTAAGTGTTTTTTCCATGGGGTTATAAATGCATTGCTTGGCCATTTTAAATATTTGCTGATGGACAGCTAAATTGAAATATGATAATGTTCCTCTCTTCTCTCCTTGGGATTTTAACACACTTAAAATCAAAGCATGAGCCAGTCATGTCAGCTTTATTGGACTGGTCTTTGGTTTTTCTTCCCCTCAGAGATTTGATGGAACAGATTCTCTCCTTGTCCAGGAATCACACCAAAAATCACTTCAGATAGGACATTAGAGTGGGGAAAGAAATGCTTTAAATAATGAATGATCTTGTTGACAACAGTGTTAATATTTGAATGAGATGATTAACTTTTTAACACTAAAAGGACCACCAATATGTACTCAGTTACAAGTTTATAGCTAATGGAACCCAGGAAAATCTGGAGACAATCTGGTAGAAGAGACCCACCCATGACAGGGAGTTGTATCCGCCCTAAAGAGCAACTCAGCTCTAAGAATTCCCTTCTCAGGTCACAAGTTATTTTTATTTTTTTTTTATTTTTTTATTTTTATTTATTTTTGATAGTCACACACGGGGAGAGAGAGAGAGAGAGAGAGAGGGGCAGAGGGAGAAGCAGGCTCCATGCAGGGAGCCGGACGTGGGATTCGATTCCGGGTCTCCAGGATCGCGCCCTGGGCCAAAGGCAGGCGCTAAACCGCTGCGCCACCCAGGGATCCCCAGGTCACAAGTTATTAAGTAAACCCACCTCAGACCTGCTGGTCCCCTTGAATAATATGTCTTTGGTTACACAGAGAGAGGATCCCTAAAGGCTGGAGCTGGAGCACAATTCATTGAATTTTTAAGGCACTACTTATAACCAGCTATTGAGGAGCCCTCTTCCTTTCTAACTTGTTTCCTCTCTGAGTTACATAATTTCAGGCAATAAAAATCATACATCTTGGCAGTTGTAATCCAGGTCTCTACCTTCTTCTGCAGGTGTGATTTCCACTAAAACCCCTAAGGATCTGTTTTCTTCGTTTTGACAGTCTCCTACCACCCTCTTCCCACAATCCTCTTGACAATTACTCTTACATTCCCTCCAACTCTGATCCATTTATTTAATGTTATATCAACATGAAAAGCTTTACATACATAGTACACAGAGAGATTTCACTAAATGGGGAACAAATGCACACCCTGAATATGATGGAAGGGCAAGGTTACTATGGTTACTTCAGATACCAGGCTTCTACTTATGTAAATTGTCTTCTGTGTAAAAGTGCAAAAGAAACTGGCCTCTGAGGACACTTAAACCAAAGTCCTCAAAAGACTTCATTCAAAACCTAATTTGCAGCTGAATAAAACCTTGCCTTCTTTCTCTGCTTGCCCAGTTATCTTTTTAAGTCACTTTGTTTATATTTGAACATTCTCCTTCTATTGCTTCTCCCTTAATCCCCTGTGTGAACTGGTGAGATGGGTATGATTGAATAATAACTAGAAGTCTTTTTTGTATTTGACAGAATGTTACCAAAGCTGACTGACAGTTGACCATAGTGGAGACTTTGTAATGGGCAGGCAGTATATATGACATGAGTGCCCAAGGGCCCAAAAAATGTACATTAATAAAAAATAATGTGGCCATGATTTCTGATTAGTTAATTAATGGAAATTAATTTTAGGGCTCAGACTGTCAGAAGTCGTACCATTTGTTCATTTCCATTAAAATGATTTATTTCTGTGTTTGCCAGAATTGTAGAAGAAAGACTATATGAAGGTTAGGAACAAAAACATCCTTTAAAAATATGTAGACCATTAATGAAAAGACGTCATTAAGAAAGGGAAAAGGCAAGCTACAGTGCAGAAGATATTTTACAGATAGATAATCTGACAAAGAGTTCAAATTCGAAATGCATGAAGAATGCCTATAAATCAGTAAGAAAAGCCAGGCAACCCAATTGAAAAATGGGGAAAACACTTGAACCAGATGCGTCAAAGAGAGTCATTAGGGAAATGCATTTTGAAACCACAATGAGATATCATTGCACACACATCATGGTGGTTTAAATGAAAGACAGCACCAGGTGTTAACATGAATATGAAATAAGTGGGACATTCAAACACTGCTCCTGGAAGCATAAATTGACATTCTGTTGGAAAACTATCTAGCAGTATCTATTAAAGCTGAACATGAACAGGTCCTGTGACCCTATCAGTTCCACTCCTCAGTATATTCTTAACAGAATTGCTTATGATAGTCACCAAAATACTTGCACGAGAGTAATTATAACAGTATTATTTCTAATAGTCCCAAACTAGAGATTGCCCAACTATTTATCAACAATTGAATTGATAAAGATATACTCATACATTGGAATACTATAGAATAATGAATACAAATTCCTGATACTTTCATGAATTAATCTCATGAACATAATACTGAATGCAAGAAGCCAGACACAACTGAATACATACTGCATGACTCCATTTATCTAAAGAAAGTTCAAACATAGACAAAACTAACCTACAGTGTTAGAAGTAGGATATGCCTGCTCTGTGGATAGGGTTAATCCCTGGAAGGAGATAGGATGTTTCTGGGATGCTGGTTATATTCTATTTGTTGATCTAGGTACTACTGACTTGGGATATAAATACTTTTTATAAACTCACACCACTAATGAAAGAACTCCTGTCTTTAACTCCCAGTCCTACCATTCTACCCAAGAGAAGCTGGTCAGAAACCATGGTGAATCCTTGAAGTTAAGGGAAACTTGCCAGAGATGTAGAGTGGGATGGATAGGTAGACCAAACAGAACCACTTAAAATAAGCAGCTGATGCTCCCACTACCCCCTTGGTTTTCCCGTACCACCAGATGGTAAAATGTCCTGCTGGAGCCCTTAAATCCAGCCTTGATAGTTTTTTGAAGATTTCCTGGATGGCACCTCAGGTCCAAATTGGCTTTTCTTCCTCCTCATCCTGCTACTTGGTTTCTTAGTCATAGACACAACTGACCTTGCCCATGATACACTGGATTTGTGATATTAGCCAGCCCCAAGAGTGAGGACTTTGCCAACTGAATCTGAGAAACTAAAGAATCTGATTTTTTTGGCTACTTTTTAATTTCTCCAGAATGCCAAAATAAACTTCCCTCCTGGCTGATGAGATGAGATCTATCATTTTGGTAAGAGACTTTCTAAACTTATGAAAAGCAGGAGTCTGAAATGGCAATAACCAGAGAAATGGGGATCAAATGAGAATAGATCAATTGGTGATGCCATTTGTCCCATAAACTCTACCACTAAGTGTAAACCTTACTTTGAATAAGTTAGGCTAATAGGGTATGACAGAAATGAACTGTATTCTTGGCTATCCCTGCCCCTTCAAACCCTCTAAGAAAGCAGTTCTTGGTTCCCTGGACGAGCAACATTAGCATAACCCAGGAATTTTTTGGAAACGCGCATTCTCTGTCCCCACCCACACCTGCTGAATCTGAAGTTCTGTGGTGGGGCCCAGCAATCTGTCTTTTAAGAAACCTTCCAAGTAAATCTGGTGCATGCTAGAATTTGAGAACCAGCCATTATGTCAACTTTATTCTTCGTCGAATTTATTGGAGTGGAAAGGACATGTGGCTTACTTGTTCTACAGTTTGGGCTTCAGGGGAAAAATATCTAGTAAAAAAAACACTTAGGATTTTTTGAAGAATGATCAAGGCACCACAGGATTGAAGGGAGCGTCTACTGGGAAGATCAGCAATTTTTAACTTAGGTTACCTGTTAAGGTCACCAAAAGAAATTTTTAAAAATACTCTGTTCAGGCCTCCTCCCCAGAGAGTCTTATTTCACTGGTGTTGAGTGAGATCTCAGTCTTCAGTATTCTTTTAAAAGTCCCCCTAACCCTATCCTGTAACCAGAGTTGTAAACTAATAGTTTAGATCATTAAATCCCTTGTGCCTGCTGATATAATTATTTCTGGTTTTGAAGAGCTGCTTCTCCAGGTTACAGGTTATTCTCAGTTTTCTGTTCATTTTTGTATCTAATCAAAGTCTCTGTGATGTGACTCAGTTGAATCAAAATTTGAATTAAATTTGAATTTTAAATTTGAAAAAATATTTGTCAGTTACCTGCAACATAACCAGTATGGCTAGGAAAATAAGGGAGGCCATGACTTCCCATCTAGCCCATGTGGTTCTTGTCCTTCAAACATGTTAATGTTTTTTGTGTGTAGATGAGTAGGTGGGGCTCTAGGAACAAGCAATTCTTGAGTGTTAGTGCCAGTCCCACCCCCAGTTATGAAAGAAGCAATCACAAGCAAGTGACTTCAACTCTGGAAGCCTTGATTTCCTCATCAGTGAAAGGATGCTAGTATGGTGCCATGTCATAATATGTTGTTGGGAGAGTTAAATGAGACCACTTAAAGACACCGCTTAACACAGAGCCTAGAATATTAATAAATCCTCAGTCTCCAATGCTGCAGGCCCATTTCAGACCACCTATTATTTTCTCACCAACTTCTCTGGAGTTAAACTGAGTTCAATCCCAGTCCACCCATTCCCCACATGCTAGCTGTATGACTTTTGCCATATTATGTAATCCCTTTAAGCTTTAGACTCCTCATCCATAAAATGTGGATCATACTAAAACTTCATGTGAGAATTTTTTTTTCTTTTTTTTTCTTTTTTTTTTCTTTTTTTTTTTTTTCTTTTTTTTTTTTCATGTGAGAATTAAATGACACAAACCCTGGATATTATTTAGCCCATTGCAATTCATTGTTTGGTTATGTTTCTTTCATTTTTTCTTTAAATTTTCATTTTTTGTCTCTTTCTCTGGTTTCATCTTATTTTATTTTTCCCTCTTTTCCCCAATGATCCTGTTTTGTTTCTTACATTCCACATTTGAGTGAAACCATATGATAATTATCTTTCTCTGATTGATCTTAATACCCTCTAGCTCCATCCAATCATTGGAAATGGTAAGATTTCAATTTTTTGATGACTGAGGAAGAGTTGATTGCATATATGTATCACATATTCTTTATCCATTCATCTGTCAGTAGACATTTGGACTCTTTCCATAGCTTGGCTATTATGGATATTGATAAACATTGGCATACAGGTGCCCATTCAGACCACTATGTTTGTATCCTCTGGGTAAATACATAGTAGTACAATTGCTGGGTCATAGGGTAGCTCTATTTTTAACTTTTTGAGAAACCTCCATAATGTTTTCCAGAGTGGCTGTACCAGCTTGCATTCCCACCAGCAGTGTAAGAGAATTTCCCTTTCTCCACATCTTTCTTAACTATAGGTAACAAACTGAGGGTACTGGGGGGAGGGGCGTGTAACTGGGTAATGAGCATTAAGGAGGGTGCATGAT
This sequence comes from Canis lupus dingo, assembly GCF_003254725.2. Taxonomy (NCBI): domain Eukaryota; kingdom Metazoa; phylum Chordata; class Mammalia; order Carnivora; family Canidae; genus Canis; species Canis lupus. Next base: position 14,294,068 of record NC_064262.1, read on the forward strand.
GTAATGAGCACTGGGTGTTATATGCAACTGATGAATCACTGAATTCTACCTCTGAAACTGATAATATACCAGCTATTAATTAATTGAATTTGAATAAAACAAAATTAAAAATAAATAAAAATAAAAACAAAACAGTCATTTTATTATTTATTTTTCAAAACAGTCATTTTAAAAAAGATTTTATTTATTTATCTGAGAAAGAGAGAGAATGTGTGAGCATGACCCTGGGGTGGTGGGGTGGGAGAGTACAGAGGAAGAGGGAGAAGCAGGAAGCCTGATGGAGGGCTCAATCTCAGGACTCCAAGCTCGTGACCTGAGCTAAAGGCAGAGGTTTAAGGGACAGAGTCACCCAAGCACCCCTGTTTGGTTATGTTCAAAAAGAGACAACAGGGGGGCCCCCGGATGGCACAGTGGGCTGATTGTCTGGCTCTTGGTTTTGACTCAGGTTGTGATCTCGGGATTGTGGGTCAGTTGGTTGTGGGCCCCAAGTCAAGATCTGCACTCAGTGCAGAGTCTTAAGAAGGACCCTTGCTGCTTTAGGCACTTCTGGCTTGGCCTGTGGCCTTCATTAAAAAGTATAAGACTAACTTTGTCACTGGTCCCAAGGAGACACTTTTAACTACTGAGTGTACTCATTGGAGATAATATTGAATAATAGCCCTGTTTTTGGGGAGTTTGGGAGGAAGGGGAATAGGTTTGAGACATTCGTTTGTGTGGTAGGGCCTGGAAGAGAAAGCCCTTGGGCAGGAATGGGGTTTCACTTACTCTCCCACCTACTCCCAACACCCAGTAGATGGTTTTCCATAATAAACTGGGATTTCCTTTTGAAAAAGGATCCCTCTCCCTTTGTCCATTGCCCGGTGTGGTGTCCTTTCTCTCTCTCTCTCTCTCTCTCTCCCTTTCTCAAATAAATAAATAGAATCTTAAAAAAGAGAGACAGAAAGACAACAGGCTCATCATGGAGTCAGTTTGCTGAAGCCACATCATCAATACTAAATACCTAATTACCTAATTTAATTACCATTCCAACCTCTCCTGCAAGTGGAATTTTAAACCAGTCAATCTGGAGTTTCAGTCAGCACTAGTGAGGTAATCTGCCCGGTGGGCCTCTGCTGACCCTCAAAGGAAGGTGACCTTGCCTGAAACAATCCACTCTTTGATAGTAATGTCCTTGTTCTCCCTTCTGCCTATAAAATCTGTCATTTTGTACAGCTCTTGGGAGCTCCTTTCTATCTGCTAGATCAGATGCTGCCTAATTCATGGATCATTAGTAAAGCCAATAAGATCTTTAAAATTTATTCAGTTGAATTATTTTTTAACAATTATTACTATAACATAATTTTATAGATATATACTGATCTAAAAATCATTTTAGCCCAATTCTTTTTATTTAAGAGTTTTCAGGATCTGGACTCCCAAGTAGGAAGTTTTCCATTAAGTTAGAATTTAGTTTGGTAATGGGGTAAGGGTTACTGTTGGAGTTAGTTAAAGTATTAATTTAAACACAATTGTGTGTCCAGCACATTATGGTAGAAAGGAAATGATTTGGCTTTACCTCTTCCCAGTTTTGAAGTCCTCCCCCTTGCCTCCTACACTTCCTTCCAGAGCTTCTCACCTCACTTCTCCTTCCAAGAGCCCACTTCCCTTTCTTCACACATGTACCTCTCACTGACAGGACTGAAAGGCATAGCCTTGTTTGGCAAGTAACTCTCCTTTCTTCAGCATCAGACAGACAGTCCATAGTCTGACTCCAGTGCCCTTCCTCTTCCTCTCACCAAGGACTAAGTCCTCCTGATGTTCAGGAAACATACTACTTCCCTTCAAAAGTAGTTAAATTCTCTCAAACTTGCTAAAACTCCCTCTTCCTAATGGCTTCCAATTTGAGAATGAATACCAGTCATTCTTTTGTCTCTGGTACTTAGAAACTAAAATTTCCTTTAAGCCCATCTGTGAAGCAACCAATTCAATTAAATTTTGAGATAAGTGCACATGAAGCATAATTGAGAAAAGACCAGAGAAGCTTGCCTTAAGAAAAGATAAGGAATTCTGGTGACTATAGGACTACATGCTTTGTGATTTTCTTCCTTCCAAATGTGCCTGCTATTCATGAGTCCTCTTGTCTCATGCCAGTTTGTGCATACTGTTGTCAATGCTGCCAGGCTGATTTCCCTGTATCTATGCACAAATGACTGTTCAGGATAGTTAATGGGCGTTCCATGTGTTCACTGATTGGAGAAGCACTGAGGGAGGAATTAAAGGGATTATCCTAAATGCATCCATTAAGAGGATTTGAACAGAGTCAAAAGTCTTATGTGATTCAAACAGGAGCCAACATTTTTATTTATTCCCGAAGTTGACTAGCAATGCATTATGAAACATTTCATTGATAATCTACTAACTAATCTAGGTAGGTATTGTCAACTTCTTGGGTTACTATTATGTCTTACAGTAGCTTCTTCCAGTAGTCCAGCCCTTATTAGGCTTCCTAAATTAGTTGGATTTCTGAATGTGAAGGAGTTTTGAAGCTCATGAAGCCCAGCTCTTGGCTAGGTATGAATTCAATCTATCATAGCTCCCTAAGTGAACATCCAATCCATTCTAGAAACTTGATATGACCATCTCTATTTGAGGTCTTATTACGGGGTAAATGCCTCTAGTCTGAGATTTGTGTTGATTACATTTGTTCTCTTGTCTTTTCTCTTAGCTCTTCTCAGTCAACAGCTACACCTTGGGATCCTTACTTAAGCATTTCCATTGCCGTGTTCCACATCACCAAACTCTGAGCTCACTCCAGTTCCAACCCTAGCACAAGCATCTCACACCTCTTAGAATGACTTCTGGATGCTATCCATTCCTGCCTTGGTTCCTTGGTACCCTGCTCAAACTACTTTCTACCCTCCAAATCCACTTATGTGAAGGAATTAATAGAGCTGATTATATTGTGTCTGCTCTGTCTCATCTTAGGAGGACCAGCGATGTCATACCCCACAAATCAGCTGGTGAATCTCACCATGGTGGGGACACCCAATTACTTCTTCAAACCCCTGATTATTAAATATCCTTCCTAACACTGAGCTAACAGCTGCACCTCTGTGTTGCCATGATAGTATAGTGATTAAGGGTGCAGATGTTGCACTGACCAGATAACCTCCACCACTTCCTTGACTGGGCCTTTACCAAATTGCTCAGTATATCCCAATGTCACTTTTCTAGTCTTCAAAATAGAAATAAAAGCAGTAAGCACTTTGAAGGGATGTTGTGCACATAAATGAGGATTTTAGTAAAGCACTTATCACAGTGACTGGCACACATAAGTTCTTAACTTATTATCATTGTAGTTGTTATTCTGCTTGTTCATCCTAATTTTTATCACTGGAATTAAATGTAATGAGTTAAAATCCTCTAAATAACATTCACTCATTTGTTGAAAGATCTCTTTCATATCCTCTCAAAGGATTTTTTACAGAATAAAGATATTTACTATTTTAACCATTTATTTTGTTAAACAGATTTGAATCCACCCCTATAGTGTAGAGGGCATATGAATTAGACTCAGAGAAGGTGGGTTAACTGTAATCTCATTTATAAAATTCAGAAATTTAGGAAAATCACATGGCTTCTTGCTTCATAAAGGCAGTCTGATATTGACTTGTGATTTGGGGGGAAGTTACATCATAATGTTTGTCACATCAAAGTTCCAGGTCTTTTCTATATATGCAATACATTTTTGTAGTTGGTGTTTATTTCAAGGGACTGGAAAGGTGAAATGAGAGTGTCAGGAGAGGTAATCTCAGCCCGGGGTCCCATAAAAAGAGTAGGAGTAGAGAAACCAAGAAAGTAGGTGGCAAAACAGTCAGAAAGACAATGTAGTCTCCTCTTGTCCTCTGTAGAATACCAAGCACAGTGATGGATTGATAGATCCTGCAGGTCTGTTAGCTTCTGAGAGGCTTTGTAATCAACTGTTTCTCAAGATCATGAAGAAAGGTGGAGATGTGCTGGTCTATTCATGTTAATTTCCACTTTCAAGGGCTTGCTCCATGGGACAATCATTTTCCTGTACTTCCAAGTTGCACATGCAGGGTCACTGTGCAGATCCTTAGATGTCTCACTTAGAGGTGTAGAAGGCAGGTATTAGGTAAGATGTAATCAGTCATGCCCTTCCAAAGCTGGTCACCGGAGCAGTAGCTGGGGCCTGAAAAAATGGTCAAGACCCTGGAGACCACTGAGGTCAAGAGGCCCTAGAATGTATCACTATGTAAAATGGGTGTGTGACACTTAGGCAATTTTAACCTAATGTTTTTAACCTACAGCAGACTCTGTATATGTGTCCCTTATGTGTCCTCTTGTTAATTGGTCCCTCCTCCCAACTGCATGATGTTCTGTTGCTTCTCTGTGATTTACCATGGTCGCTATGGCTAACATTCTCATTGTCATGCATAATTCCTTTGATCAGTGTTCCATCTGGGATATCAAGATATTGGGGGAAAAAAGAAAGGTTGAATGAGAAAAGTCCCCATCAGTCATTTCACCCCCTTGTTTTGCATCAGGTTTTCCTGCATTAGTGGAAATCTCCTCCTTTGAAATTGGTCCTAAACAGCATCACCAAAAATCATTACTCTTCCCTGTTAATGGCCTGCATACACAGTACCAGCTTTAACAGAAAGAAATGGCCATTAAGCTACCGGAGTATAAATATCTCCAAATTGATTTATCTATTGTCCCAATCATCTACCCTTGGATTTTAGTCCCATGGATTAACTAAAGTTTAAGTTGCTTAAAGTAGTTCCATGCAAATATGGCAGCAAACTGAGTAGACAGTAATTCCTCCTTCATATGCTACAGATCCTTTGTGTTTGATTTAATCCCTTACTTGAAGCTTCAGCAGAAACAAACTAAGGTGCATACAAGGCTAAGTGCATTGAAAGACATTTAAATGTAAAAATCACCCATGACATTTTATATTTATACATATTTCCATTTAAGTTATGTTGATATATTTTTTTTTTATTTTATTTATGATAGTCATCAGAGAGAGAGAGAGAGAGGCAGAGACATAGGCAGAGGGAGAAGCAGGCTCCATGCACCAGGAGCCCGACGTGGGATTCGATCCCGGGTCTCCAGGATCGCGCCCTGGGCCAAAGGCAGGCGCCAAACCACTGCGCCACCCAGGGATCCCTATGTTGATATATTTAAATAAATGTTTTCATTTGCTAATGCTCTAATTTGTCATTTTAAATAAAAAAATATAAAAGCCTGAAATATCATTGGAGAGTACATTTACTGAGATTATATAGTCAGGCAACCCTACAATAGAATCAATGATAATACAAACAATGTTATTTGCTGCATATCATAAACATATTGACTAATTTGACTTGATTGTTTATGTTACTTTTTTTTCTCCTCATGGCTTAACTCAGCTTGAATTAAAATACTGAGAGAAGCATCTTCTGCAGAAAACATTGTTTAAAAGCTAAAGGCAAAAATATGATACCACAAAATAGAATTCCATCTTTAAAAGTTGATGAAAAGTCAGATTCCTTTCCAGGAAGGAGGAAGTGTTAAGGTGAGAAAGGCAATGAAATCAAGTAATAAGAAGGCATTTTTTTTACATTCCCCTTGCACATGATAAATGTAAGGCGGCATGGAGTCCTTCTAGATTAATTTCCATAATGTGTCATCATATTATGCAACTCCAGAAAAGTGAGACCATCTCAACCTGATTGACTCTGAATGATACCTATCCATCCAGAAAAATGCATTGACAAATCTTTTGGACATCACAGTCCATGTAGAGATTACTGCTTGCCATTTTAGTTTAAATCTGTAAATATTTGTTGTTTTTGTTTTCAATTGTCAAAGCACTTTCATGTGCATTATTTCCTTTGATCTTCACAATTATCTGGTGATGTAGACAAGGAAAATATAATCTTTATTTTACAGATGGAGAATCTGAGGTTAGAAGAGGTTGTTGTATTCAGTGGGTTGTTGACTATTTAAATGAGAGTATTTGGGGTATTGTGAATACAGATAATTTCAGAAAAGATTTATAAGGGTATTCTGAGATTTAAGACTGTGAGATTATGTAATTTTGTATTTGTAGAATATGCTAGACAATAGAAGTAAAATACTTAACATTTTCGGTGTGTAATAGCTGTCAACACAGAGGGAACCATATAAATGGGACTGTATATACACTAGTCATTTAAAAATAGCATTGGTTAATAGAACATAACCAAGAAAATCCGGCATTAAATAAAAAATATTTCTGGCACTTAAGACAGATTTTAAGGTATGTTGAAGAAGGAAAAAAAATAATGTATAAACATGGCCTCTCCCCTCAACTCTTAGACTTAATGGAGAACTATGAATGTTTGACAGCTAGCTCTCAGGTAGAGGGGAAAGGGAAAGCCCTGACTTGAGCATTTGTTAATCTCCATGATGGAAATGTTCCCACCATTGCTGATTCTAAGCTATCAGTAGTTTAATAAGTGGTTTATAAAATTCCTGAAAATTATATAATTGGTTCTCACAGCTGGTGCAAGCTGGCTACAGCACCACTGAGTATAGTTGTATAACTCAACTATTCAGCATCTCCACTCACTAATCTCATAATTGCCTCAAATCTTGTATGCCCAGAGCCGTACTCAGGATCTCGCCCTGCCTTCCAGCCCCCACACATACATACCTCTTCCTCCTGTGGTCTCTCCTGTCTCAGTTAGTGACAACTCCATACTTCCCATTTTGGGTGCCACAATTCTTGGTGTCATCTCTCTTTTTCTCTCATGGTTTTTCAAGTCTTCCAGAAAATCTAGTGAGTACTACCTTCAAAATACATCTAGGTTCCAGTAGCTTTTCACAACCTCCACTACTCAACCCCAGATCCAAGTCATATGATCTCATCTGGTTTATTGGATAAGGCTCCTGTATTTGTGAGAATGAATCCCTCTAGATACTGTAGAAAACATTCCCAACTCTCACTGACCTAGCATAGTAAAAGTTATTTTCTCATTCACCTCATTGTTTGATTCAGGCTTAAGAATATCCTTGGGTAGCTCCCCACTAAGTAATGACTTGAGGAGTTACAGTGCTGCTATCACATATCTACTATTTGAGAATTCTTACCTTCCATCCCTATAGATAGAAGAGAGACAGAGCATATAAAAGCCTATGAAATAAATAAATAAATAAATAAATAAATAAATAAATAAATCCTACGACCTTATAGGACCTAGACATGGAAATAACATGTATTTCTTCCACTCACATTCCATCAACCAGAATTAGGCATATGGCTTTGCCTGGTACAAAGAGACTGAAAAATGTGGTCTTCCATTGTGCACCTTGGAGGAAACAAAGCTGTTTTGGCCAACATGTAGCATTACCTGTGTCATACTTCCAAAATGGTGTCTCTGCTCTCATTCTTAACCCCTGTAGTCTATTCTCACCATAGCAGCACTTATACTATCTGTTTCACAACCAGTTGAACTATAAGTCATATTATGTACACCTCTGCTTAAAACCACCCCACAGCTCCATTACTTGTGAAATGTGAAAACCTAAGGTCCTCACAATAGTTTATAAGGCACTCCAAGTCCTGGCTCCTGTTTCCTCTATGATCTCATGGCCTACTTCTCTCTTGCACACTCATTCATCTAACCACAGTAGATTCCTTGTTTTTACACTGACATGCCAGGCATATTACTGCCTCTGGGCCTTTGCACTTATTCTTTTCTCTTTGCTTAGACACTCTTTACCCCAGTATCTACCTGGCTAATTCACTCCTCTTCTTAAAATATTCCTTACATGTCATCTTCCTTGGCCACTTTATCTAAAATGTCAATAATCTTGCTCATTTCTTTTCATTCCTACCATATTCCTTATTTCTTTCTCAGCTTTACTTTGCTCCATAGCACTTAACACCTTCTAACACATACATTATTTATTTATTCATTTATTATGGTTTCTCTAGCCCTAGTAGAATTTAAGGGAGTTCAGTGTAATTTGTTACCTATATATCCCAACACAAAGAATAATGTCTAGCAGATAGTAGGTATTCAATTAATATTTGGTTAATGAATAAATAAATGATCAATGAAATTAAAATCTGTTTTAAATACTTAAAGATGGATTATATAATTCAAATCTTTAATAACAATATAATAGCAGGTGTTATGCAAATTAGTCTCATTGGGTTCTATTATTTAATCTGTACAAAATCACAACAAGATAAATACTGTTTTTCCCATTTTATAGTTGAGGACTAAGGTATTGAAAAGATAAGTCATTTGCCTTGTCTTATGGAATGCCTAGTAAGTGGCAACATGAGGATTGGAATCCAACGTGACCCCAAGGAAACTAGATTTCAAGGGTGAAACATTTCTAGTCTGTGTTAAGGGGGAAAAGATTTACTGTCAAGTGACTGAGTTCTGCCACAGATTAGCTGTGAGACTCTGCCCAGACCTGAGCTTCTTTGGATGTTAGTGTTTTCATCTGTAGAAATCATTGTAAAAGTGTCTTCTGGCTTGATGAATCCATAACTTGTGTGGGGCCACATAAGCAATAATTAGAAGAACCATCACTGAAAGCCTATCTTTTGAGTTCTCTCAGAGAAGGGTTTTTTTCTACTCATGATGTCTGCAGCAGAAACATCTCAGATAGGCAGGGCCACTGAAACTCCCTATTTGTATAAATATAAACTAAATCATGGCATAAGAGAAGTTCAAACAGTGGATGCCATAAATGGCTTAGATCTCAAGGGTACTTCCTTGCTGTGACTAGCAAATTAACAAATGTTGGAGCAGGAGGGACTCTGAATCACTTTATCATGATTTAAATGCTCACATGTATAAGTTCATTTAATATTTAGAACTACTATGGATCTTATACTTTCATCAACTCCACTTTATAACTAAGGAAACTAAGGCACAACAAAAACATTAAGAATTTTACCTACAGTTATCAGGTGAAGCAAACATTGAATCCAGGTCAGTCTGAATATCCAACTGGATGCCAACCTCTTAGCCATTCCCCCTACTAATACTCAATACAAATATATAGCTGTGCATTTGTGAGAAAATGGAAACAAAACAGTGAAGGACAACTACATTGCTGAATATGACCAGACCCATTTAAAAATGGATACATGTCCAAAGACATAACAACTTAGTGGAAAACAAAACAACAAAAACTAGTTTTATGATGTTTTTCAAACAGAGCCCATGATAATTGTTTACTTATTTGGGGGAGGGGGTGGATCCTGCAATAACTACATCTTCCTGAAACTTATAACCTGATTTCAGAAAACTTAGGAAAAAGGAAATGTGGATACTAGAGCCCAGACAAAAAATGGTATTGCAGTTGGAACTCTTTTGACTCAAATTGAGTTCCACTTGTGTTTTCCTGGTATTCTATTTCTGGAAAATCTAAATGATAAACCAGACTTTGAATATTATGTGTAATTGAGATCCAAAGGTGGAAAAAATGTCATTAAGCCTGATATCCTCAATAACTATTCTTAGCACTAACTATTAGCAGAGCTTCCTAATTATTAAATGGGTGAGTAGTGGATGGATGGATGGATGGATGGATGGACAAATGGATCAAAAAGATCATATATGGGTAGATGGAAGCACATATATAATGAACATTGGATAGTGGTCAGGAAACGTGTTCTAACCTAAAACTTTGGTTAACTTGCCTACGTTATTGGATAAAAACTCTCCACATTTCTAGTCTTCAGTTTCCTCTACTGTGAAATACCTGTGATTCCATGAGATTCAAAACATGACTATATATGACTCAGTTCCCCACAAGGTGGCTTTTAAACATGCTCCTAGCTGGGAAAAGTAATAATAATTTTCCCATATTCTGTCTCTATCTCTTCCACTTTAGTAAGACCAATCAAAGCAAATAAGTCCAAGCCTATAAGATAACATTGACTACAATTGTTAACCATGAGGCCTAACAGTTAATTGCAGGAATTCCCTGCTGTCAAGCTTTTTATTTGCTTCCTGCTGATGAAATACTTGGTCATTTGCTTGGAAGTTCTAGATTCACTTTTAAGGAGTAGGAAGAGAGTAAAACAAGAAGAGGGCACACGTGGCTGTAAGAGCTGTGAGTTTTGGATAATCCTCCTCCTTGTCATTGTCAGTGGGAGACAGTTCAGTGTGGTTGTGAAGTGTATGAGTCCCATTCTGAATTTTTAAAAAATTAAACCCTGCCTCAGGCACTTGCTATGGTTCCTTGGGTGTCTGTATAGAATGAAGATAATAATAAACATACCTCCCAGGATTGTGGTGAGGAGTAGGTGAAACAGTCCATACAAAGGACTTAGTGTAGTGCTTGACTCATAGTCAGTATCTGGTAAAAGTAAGCTGTCAGCATTGCTGTCATCAGTTATCATTATGTTAGGATGGGCATATATTGGTTTCCTAGCACTGCCATAACAGATTACTACAGAGTGGCTTAAAACAACAGAAGTTTATAATCTCATCAAATTTATTGTAGAGGCCAGAAGTCTGAAATCAAGGTGTCAGCAGGGCCATGCTTCCTCAAAAGGCTCTAGGGGAGGATCCTTTCTTGTCTCTTCCATCTGCTGGAAGGTTGGTGGTTGGTAGAAATCCTTGGCTTCTTTGGCTTATAGCTGAATTATTCCAATATCTACCTCCATCCTCACATGGTGTCCTCCTCCCTGTGTGTATCTGTGTCCCCCGCATGGCTTTCTTTTTAATAACAGCAGTTACTGGATTTAGGACCCATTCTAATCCAGTATGACTTTGTCTTAACTAATTACACCTGAAAAGATCTATTTCAAAATAAGGAAAAGAGTCACATTCTGACAATTTGACATCAAATTTGGGAGAACACTATTCAATCCAGTAGGGGCAATTCATATTCTTGTCCTAACCTCTTCTTTTCCTCGCCCCAACCAAGTCTCTGTTCATGTCTTATGTCTCTGCTAGGATGTTCTATCATCTAGGAAACTTCAAGTCCTACTAAAAGTTGAGGCAGAAAGCATGGCATCAGTCTCTAAACTTGAAGTTTTCTTCACCTTTAGAAAGAAGAGTTGGAACTATAACCGGAGATCCCCTCCAACTAGCCAAGTGTAAAATGATATTTTCTTCAAATATTTGTAAGTGTTCAGAGGGACACTAATTTGAGTAGTGTTGATCACATGTGAAAGGAGCAAGATTGCAAATACGAAGTAAGCATTTTCAATATGTTGATAAATGTGTGAAACTCCTATGGCAGGTGCGAGAGAAAGTGCCAATTAAAAATTAGCTGCCATACACATTTATAGATGGTGTTGTTGACTCCAGCATTTTGCTGTTGCCTATTAAAGTAGGAGTTGACAGGTAAATTTCCTCTGCTGAATTCTTCTTTAGGTCAGGAAACAATCTTGCACAGCTTTTGGAACCCATCCAAACTCTTTAATGAGTCCTTCCTTGGCTGTAGATGCTGTAATTCAACCCTTTTGCTTTGTTAAAAAAAAACAAAAAAACTGTTGCTCAAAGTATAAATATGACTTTAGATGGTGTTCAAGAATCATAGAAATATAGGCTTTTTACTAAAAGAGATGGTAAAGGTCACCTGGTCACTCTAATCACATTTAAAGCTTGTGTCCCTGCTATATCCCTGTCACTGTGTCACCCGTCCTGCTACAAGAAGCTCATTTCTCTAGGAATGGCTCTGCCTTTCATAAATTTCTTTCTGTTAATTGTTAGAATAAATAAAAAATGTGTGATTTGGTCATGTAGACATTAGAATAATTTTTAGGCATTCAAGCACCATCTTAATCCTGAAGTCCTTCATGATCCACATCTAAGATAGTTGGCACATTACTTCTTGCTAAGATGTGTTGTGATTTCAGCTGAGAGAGGGATTTTACCTGCAGTCTAGCCTCATTGTTTGCCTTCATAAGATTCTCATCAGCCTTTTAATACAATACATACCTTCTAGCAAAGGGTGACCTCAGATCTTCCAAGTGAGAAGCAACTTCTCACCAAAAGGCTACAATCATTTAGAACAGTGATTCTCAAACTTGAAAGTGTATATTAATTACCTCATATCTTGTTAAATTGCAAATTCTGACTCCAGAATTGGCCTGAGTTGAGCATTTCTAACAAGCACTTATGCAGCAATAATATGTAGTAATAAGAATTCATAGACTGCATTAGTTTCCAATCTGAATAAAACCAAAATTCTATGTTTGTATCAGGTTTCTGTAGCTATTTTAACAGATTACAACACATTTGGTGGCTTCAGAGTTCAGAAATTTATACTCTTACAGTTCTGGAGGCCAGAAGTCTAAAATTGGTTTCAGTGGAATAAAATCTGAGTGTCAGCAGGGCAATGCTCCCTCCAGAGGCTCTGGAAAAGGATTTGATCTTGCTTCTTCTGTTTTCTTGTGGCTGCCAGCATTCCTTGGCTTATGGGCACATGGTATACCTTCACAGTGCCACTTGCCTCCATTGCTTCTCTAAAATCTCCCTCTGCCTCACTCTTAGGATATTTAAGATTGCATTTAGGACCTACATAGACTATCCAGGATAATCTTTCCATCTTAAGATCCTTAACTTAATCACATCTCCAAAGATTGTTTTGTATCTGAGGTAATATTTAGAAGTTGCAGGAATTAGGACCTGATATTTGGGTGACCATTATTTAGCCTATCTCAAATTTCCTCTTGCAAAATGCAAACCCCCTGGGTGGGTCTTAGGTAATAGTGGTAAAACCTTCAGATATAGGTAGGTTTAAGTGATACCTAGAATCCTGCTTCACTGCAGGAAATGGAGGACGTTTTCCCTTCTTATAATTTTTTTGTGTGTATTCAATGCTTTAATGCACCTTTCTTGCAAGTTTTCATTTTTCTTTAAAGGGTGAACTTAGAAACCAACATCTCAAAATGTGGTTTGTTTCATTTTAATCCACATTAAGGGATTAAAAAGGCAACACCAATAAAGTTAAGTCTGACATGAAGCCTAGGGGTTGCACGTTCCACACATATTTTAAGTTCTCAGGAGCCAGCCCCATATCTGAGTATTGTTGAGAAGAAAATTTCAAGGAGGAAAAGACCTATTTTTCCTTGAACTCTAGAGACAGAACTCTTCAGATATTAATTCAATGGAATAATAATTCTTAGTAGCACACTTAGTTTAGTAGCACACTTAAATTTACATTGTTATATGATACTCATGTATTCACTTATCTAATCATTCAAGTATCATTAAATCAGTCATGTTTATACTAGATACTGTGATACGGCAGTAGAAACTGGAGATATGTCAAGATTCAGTGTCTGCCCTCAGAACACACATGTAATATATAATGAAACTGAAGAAAGACAAAAGAAGAACAAAGCCATGTAAAGATGATGGGATTTTAAAATTTTTACTTTAAAATGTTACATTAATATCGCACTACAATTGCTGCCAACTTCGGTAAGTTTGGAAAACCATACTGAACTCTTCAAAAAAAAAATAAAAAGAGGGCTACAAAAAGAAAAGGGATACATCAATTCAAAACAAACATTCAAAAGTCCTACCACATGGCACTAATATCAAAATTCTACCTAGTTTCTGTAGTTCAAATCTGCAATTTTCAAAAGGCATAGATTTTGGATTGACCAGTTATTTGGAATAGTAGAAAGTATAGTCTAGTAAAATACATCCTTGGAAAGCAGGAATGAAAAAAACATATAAGTAAAATGTATCCTTGGAAAGCATATATCCCTTCTATCTTGTAAAGCAGAAATGAAAGAATTTCAAACGATTTCTGAATTTATGCTCACATAAGTGTGTATGTGTGTGTTTTTATTAAACTCCTATGACATCCTCCCTGCCCTCTAGTTTGATGCAGATAATTATTTGAGGTCTGGTAAACTTCAGTTCATCTTGAAAACATGGAGAGTGAAATCTAATCACCATTTAACAGCAATTAGCAATCCATCCTTTCAGGGATTCACAGCCCAAATCCACTCAATGGATAATTGCAACAATTAACTCCTTGTACCTTTCTGTGTTTTGGACAAGACAGTCTTGCTTTCATTAGCATAAAACCTAGGCTTGATGGAGACCTCCTAGTGCTGAAAGCTGAAGCAGAGATTTAAAAATATAATAAGCAACTATTTCGAATAGCTAGCATCCATAAGATATGACGTGACTAACTGATGATATTACTTATGTTGTATAAGTAATCTGTGGGAAGTATGGTGGCTCAGAACTCAGTGTTACCACTGAAAGAACCATCCAGGGATAGATACGCTAGCATGCATGCATGTAATACAAGGGCAATTACATGATGAGAAACCAAAAATATGAAAAATCTCTCTGACAACCTATATTGTTTATTCTCCTTTTTAGCAGAATAAAGCAATGTTAAAGGTCTCAGCAAGTAGCCAAAGACAGAAAAACAGTTTTAAAATTATCAGTTGAATTATCTCTGATATAAATTCATACATTCAAAAGATATAAAATGTAATGATGATGATTGATAGAAGGATGATCGGTAGATGAGAGTTGATAGATAATAAATGAATGATAGATGACATATATATATGATAGAGATAGATAATGGATAGATAGCTAGATGATAGATGGATAAATAGATAGTTGATAGAGATGATAGAGATTAATAGATATGATAGATGATAGATGGATGATAGATGATTGATATATAGACAGAATTAATATAGATAGATAATAGGTGATGATAGAATAATGATGGTAGAAATAGATAAATGATGGATGGATGATAGATGATTGATAGATAGTTGTCTGGGTACTGGGCACTGTGCTAAGCACTTTGTGTGTGCTATTCTCATTTTATACTTAAAATATTTTGAAGCAGGTTACTTGCATTTTACTGATTAAAAAGAACAACAAAGCTTAGCAAGTTAATTGCCCAAGAAAGGTTAGGAAGTGGGGTTTGGGGATTTAAATATGGGCAGTGTGACTCAGGAAACCAAGTTCTTATTTGTTCATTCAACTAATATTTATTGAGCACCTAGTATATGTCAGTTACTGTGCAGACTGTGAAGATAAAAAGCTAGTGAAGATAAAAAGCTAGTCTGTAAATATGGAAGAAATTACAAATCATGATAGTATTAGGAAGGGAAAAGGCAATTACTGAGATTCAGAATGGAGATGGGGGGCTGTGCTGTTGAAGTGGACAGAGAAAGCCAGTCTGAGGAAATGGCACTACAGCTAAAACCTAAAAAAAAAAAAAAAAAAAAAAAAAAAGAGAAAGGATTAGCCACAAAGAACATTCCTGGCAGTTAAAACAGTTAATACAGAAATTATAGATCTAAGGAAGCCAGAAGAAGGAGAAACAAGAAGAAGAAAGAGAAACAAGGAGGAGAAACAAGAAGGAGAAGAAGAAAAAGAAGGCAGCACAATATCAATACAAGCCTGAGAACACCTGTTTTTGTAGTTTGCAGCTAAGAATGGTTTTTAATGCCCAGAAAAAAAAAAATCAAAAGAAGAATAACAATTTACAGCACATGAAAATGATATGAAATTCAAACTTTAGTGTTAATTAAGTTTTATAGACGCACTGCCACACTGTTTTTGACCTACAATGGCAGAATTGAGTAGTTGTGACAGAGACCTAATGTGGCCACATGGCTGGAAATATTTAGTAGAAAATGTTATCTGACCCCTGGTTTAGGTATTCGGAAGGGCCATGAGAGTATCACAGAGGGTCATGTAACTCAGATTTAAAAATTAGGGAGGTCTTCCTGAAGCTAAATTTGGTTCTGGCTCTTCAATGATAAAAAGTGAGCCAGATAGAAAAGCATTCCAGGGAAAAGAGTAAATTAGTTTTCTTGTTTGTGATACCAAGATAGTGGCACTTAAAAAGGAAACAGTTTCCTAACCCAGGGGGATAAAGATAAGCAGAGATAAATATAGGGGCATTCAGTATGTAGCAGTGTTCCAACACCCACCCATTTCACCCAGTAGGCATACACAAAATGTTTGTGACATCACATTGCCAGGCTCAGATTATTAGTCAATAAATGAGACGAGGAATGTGGGCTATAAATTCAGATTTCAGTCCTGGAGGTTGGGAAATCTGAGAAGGCTCCATGGGGAAGAGGAGAGATTGGTTGAGAATTTGAAAAATCTAAACAGTTAGGAGAGTCTCTCAGATCATCAGAGCTACCTGAACAAAGACTTATCCTCCAAGTAACCAGGTTATTCTAATTGCCTGGAGGCTTTCTCCTCAAGCACACAATCTAATTGAAGAGGATTTCGAAGGATTTAAGACACTCTTAATGTTCTCCAGTTTGCACTGAAATTATGCTTCTCTGTGTTGTGAAGTTGGGGTGGAGGCAGGCTTCAAGTAAATTAAACCCAGTCTTGGCATTTTCTCATTAAATACTGGAATAGCTCAATCCCACAGGTCCACATAAGGACCATAGTAGACAGAGCACGTGATTCGGAGTCTTAGAACCATCAAGAAGGTGCCCACAGTACTGACTTTTAATTAATAACCATTCTGCATCTAGACATTTGTCTCGTGCCTCTTGGGGGAAGTTGGAAGTATTTCACTAGATGAACTCCAAAGTTCCTTCCAGCCTAATACTGCAGGCACATTTTAGTGGGGTGGGGAGAGCATGAGGCTTGCAGTCAGATAGAAGTTAGTTTTCATTCAGACATCATCTTTGTGACCCTAGGGAGTCACTGACTGGTGGATAAGAGGCCTGGGTAAGTTACCTTGCCTCTTCTGGTTGCCTCATTTCTAAAATTGGAATGATAATAGTACTAACCTCAAAGGGCCACTGTGAGTATTTAGAGAAAATTCCACAAAGTACTTTATCTACTCTAGATGATCAGTATTAGCTCCTTGCCCTTTCCCAGTGATTGGTAAGGGAGCAGATCCACAAAGAATATGAGAGAAATTTCCATAAGGCCCAATCAGTAATCATTGCATGGAGGGTGGAAAAGGGAGCAGTTGTGGGCATGTTTCAAAGCAAGACAAGAGACACAGGACTTCAAAATATCTTCTAGTTCTTTAAATGTCCTCTGCTTTTTTACCTGAGGGACACGGTTGGCAGTCTTCTAGTTCCTTAGCAATCAGAAATTGGTTTGACCAGAAAGGGCTTCCATCCATGAGCATTGATGAGACACTTAATATTTTGTTCTTTTTTTTTTTTTTTTTTTTAATTGAGCACATGATGACTCACAATGGTGTAAATTTAAATATAGAGATCCCAGACAAGTTCAGGGGCTTGGGTGTCTAGATCAGAAAACTTAAGATCTTTTCTCTGCCCTCAAGAATTTCAGGGTCTGGGTTCACAGAAGCTAGGCCTCCAACATATGGGGGAAACCAGGATTTGGGGCAAACAGCCCAGAGAATGTTAAAGTCTCTGTTGACAAATGAGCATAGTCTCCAAAGAGAAGAGGCTCAGTGGACATTGTGCCCAGGCAAAACCTAAATGATTATCAGAGGAATAATGGCCTGTCTCATTCATGAGTCCTGCTGCTATAGTTAGTAGCTGCCACCAAGGGACGGACTGAGAACTCTTTCAAAGTCAGTAAAATAAAGAAATAGAAAAGATGAGCAAAATTAAAAGCTTTTCTTGGAAAAGACTAATGGAGGTAAACAAAGAAACAGGATGCAACCCAGAAGAGGCAAATCTATAAAGGCAGAAAGTAGATTTGTGGATACTGGAGCTGAGAACAGGGAATAACTGACACCTGCCCCAAAAGGTGGGATTTTGTGGAGGTAATGGAAATGTTTTAACACTGGACTGTGATGATAGTTGCACAACTCTGTAAATTTACTAAAAAATTATTGAATTTACACTTAAAATGAGTATAAACAAGTGAATTTTATGCAATATAAATTATATCAAGAAAGCAATTTAGAAATTCACAATTCCAAAGAAAAAACCACAGATACAAGAGATATTTATAAAAATACAAAGGGCTATCAGCAACTGTATACTGTTGATTTTGTAAATATAACAAAAATGGATAAATCCCTAGAAAATTAGAATAAGAAGAAACAGATGTCTTGAATTGTCCAATAACTATTTTCATGTGGTAGTCAACGATTAAGCTCTGAAACAATCTTAGGTCTAGATGTTTTTACAAGTAGTCCTATCAAACTTTCAAGGAACAACTGATTCCTCACTATGTTAAGTTGTTTAAGAAAATTTTAAAAAGAAAAAGCTACCCAGCTTGTTTTTTTTTAACTCCAAATATAGATAAAGACAGGGGCAGGGAAAAATAATAGAAATTATAAGCATATTTCATTTGTGAGCAGAGGGATAAAAATACATTAGCTAACTGAATTCAGAAATGTATGAAAATATATCCTAATCGAGAGCAGTATTGTTAAATATTGTTAAATAGTAGGAAACTCATAGGATTATGGCCACTGATTCCGAAATGTTTTTCAAAATAATTCACCCATCTTCAGGATGAATCTAGAACCCATCTGGAATGCATCCCAGGAAACTCTGACCCGGATCCCAGATAATGGGGCACATGTGAGCAATTTCCTTCCCAGGATATTTGGATTAGTGATGAATCAAAGGCAACCTGGGTATGCATTTCTAGAATAGTGGTGGGTAGATAAGGTGGGCACACATCCAGGAGGGTTATGCTTCCTCTGAAGCAATAGAACACAGATCTTTAAAAAGTAGTTTAAAAAGAGGAGGAATGGGACCCTGAGTGGCTCAGCAGTTGAGAGTCTGCCTTCAGTTCAGGGTGTGATCCTGGAGTCCCAGGATCAAGTCCCATATCAGTCTTCTTGCGTGGAGCCTACTTCTCCTGTCTCTGCCTCTCTCTGTGTCTCTCATGAATAAATAAATAAAATCTTAAAAAAAAAAAAACAGGTAGAAACAGGATAGGACATGTAACACTGCCATGTACATGAATTAAAAATGCACATAGAGGGGATCCCTGGGTGGCTCAGCGGTTTAGCGCCTGCCTTCAGCCCAGGGCGTGATCCTGGAGTCCCAGGATCGAGTCCCACATCGGGCTCCCTGCATGGAGCCTGTTTCTCCCTCTGCCTGTGCCTCTGCTTCTCTCTCTCTGTGTCTTTCATGAATAAATAAATAAAATATTTAAAAAAATAAATAAAAATTAAAATGCACATAGAACAACATACATTCTGCAATAATATAGCAAATAGAATACACATTTAACACATTAAAATGTTGAGGGAGAGAGACATGGGAATAGGTAGACTTAGTGAATCTATAAATCAAGCAAGTGGCCCAGACAATCAACGATCATTTAGCTTGAGCTAAAGAATGTAATTAACTCAACCCCTGCACTTGATCTTACAGAAATGGGACCTCTTTCTGAAGTTCTTTCTGGGGCTGAGGTAATTCTTTCATAAGCTCTACTTGGTTTGTTTAATATTTGGCAACTCATTTTACACATGAACTGTGTTGTTCATTGTTCAAAATAGTGGTTACCAGACTTTTGATTTCACTGACCAGAAGCACTTTTTAAAAATATGGTACCAACAGAGTTATCTAATGCTTAATTTGTTAAGAAAAATCTCAAAATAAAGCCCTATTAGTTCCCCATATGAGTGAAACCATATAATGATTGTCCTTCTCCAATTGACTCCTATCTCTGGGTAACGAACAAGTGGAAGAGGTAGGGGAGGTGGGCTGGGGGATGGGATGACTGGGTGACGGGCACTGATGAGGGCACTTGACAGGATGAGCACTGGGTGTTATATTATATGTTGGCAAATTGAACTTAAATAAAAAATATATTTAAAAATCCTATTAGTAAAACTGCAGGTACTATATATCTTATCTATACTATACAGACTTATATGCATACATAAACGATAACATACACCACCCATTTTTCTTTTAGCTGGGAAAAATATCCTCATAAACTAGTGTTCTTTAACTTTGTTTTTATTTTATATTGTTTTTAGACATTTTTTTCCTCACACACTGCTATGAAATTTTAATACCACGAAAATACTGTGTATGTATTGTAGCCCTTTGGAGGGTCATAAACCATTGTAATATTTAAGAATTTTTTCGACCACCAAGAACCAATTTTCCCCTCTTTGGAATGATAACATCCCCACTGAGAATGTATGCCATACACCAATGCCAGCCTGAGAACGAGTACTTGAGACCACTCTCTAAAACAGTAAGATTCAAAGTTTTTCTCTCTTTTTATCTGAAACCCTCCTTCAGCAATTTGTTTCTTTGTGTTCAGCATTTTCTATTCTCATCCCATCTCTCTTGTAAGTAGCAAACATTTCTGAGACACAACACATTAAGAATATAAAACAATATTTTTAAAATTAAAATGTGTAGAACACCTGCTGAGAGCAATATGCTTTGCAAGCAGTAGGAAGGATTAAAAGTTGACTCAGCAGCAAGCTCGTCCCTCAGAGGAGTTCTGAACTGGTGGGGTAGAGAAATGGGTATAAGAATGTGAATGTAGGTGTGAAGGGGAGGGGGTCTGTGTAGGGTGGAGGTAGCAAGCCCCAGGTTCAGAATGAAAACCTGGAACACTATTACCATCAAATGATTAGGTTTATTCGGTCTTGTTTCTGGCAAGTAGAAAGGAGAAAGTAAGGGGCTAATAAACTTGGGTAGGAGAAATGTTCTTCCATCTGTCCATCCATCCATCCGTCCATCCATCCACTCATCCATTCAACAAGCACGTGATGTGCCAAGTACTGTGTTAGGGGCTGATGCAGAGACCTAGTATCCACCCTCAAACCAATCCTTCTCCCAGGGATGATGGTCAGACTGGGGAAGAGCTAACATCTTAACATTAGTGAAAGCTCCTCTAGTTTGTCAGTCACTGCCGCACTGGCCCCTGCAAGTCTACTCCTGAAACAAGTGTTTGCTTTCTCAGCCTGTGGGCTGTCAGCAACACAGTAATGAGACAGGCACATTGTATAGCAACCCATTCTCCCCTGCGACTGTCTGACAGTGCTTAGAACCATTTGTCACAGAGCTAAACAATGAGCTCGAAGCCTGAGCAAGGTGGCAATTAAGAAAATTCAAGCATATCTTCATTTACCCCAGTGGAGTTCTTCATTCTTGACAGTTTGTGAAATTACAGTGTTAAGTAAAGACATCACCAGAATGTTCTTAGCTTATTTGAAAACTCGTTAACTAGAAAATAATGAGGTAAATTTATACACCTAAATGATGTTTACAATTCTGTGCGATGTCTGAGGGGTGGTTTTTTTCTTTTTCCTTCCTTTCTGTCTTTCTGTCATTCTGTCTTTTTTTTTTTTTTTTATGTCCTCTGAATTTCAGGAGTTTTTGTTGTGTTTGGGGTCTATTTTTTATTTTAAATAACATATTATGTTTGCTACTATGTAAGATGAGATTTACCTTCTGCAGAGTCTGAAATAGAGTTTTGGCAAGTGTAAACTTTCCTTGCTGAGGAAGCTGCCCTTAATTATTCCCACAGATGCAACTGATCCATGCTGTGGGTAATCCCCAAAACCTTTCTAATTTGCTTTGGGAAACAAACTAACTAAAAATATCAAAAACCATGGTCTTTCTGCTCAAATGTTGGATGTTATTCTTTTTGTAGCTCATTATAGCTGAAATATGTTTTGTTCACTGGGGTGCATTGAAAAAAAGTTGGTGCTGGAATGGGGACTAACCAGCTCTGTTATTCACTTGCTTAGTGACTACATCAGTCAGTATAGGCTATATAATCCTACAGTAACAGATGACCTCATGTGGCAGCTTACAATAACGTAGGTTTCTTTCTCATCTCCATTGCTCCAAGTTGACTATGGCTCTGCCTTGATACATCCCTGATCTGGAACCCAGGCTGAAGGAACAGTCCCTATCAAGGACATTATTTTTTTGCATAGAAAGAAGTAAAGAACATAACAGAATCACACAATAGCTCTTAAAATCCCTGCTTGAAAGTAGCCTAAAGTTCTCACATTTCTTTGGCCAATGCAGATAAGGTGGCCAAATCTGATGGCAAGGGGGTGAAAAAAATAAAATCGTTCCACAAAAAGGAGCAGCAAATATCTCGAAGAGTAACTATCCACAAAATAACAGTGGGCAAGACTTTGACCATTAGTTTCCTTCTCTGTAAAATGCAAGGGAAGAACTAGGCATCTCTGAAAATTCTGTGCTGCTTGTAAAAAGAGTATAATATTTGAGAAGGTGGGAAGGAGCATGTTGAGGAGTCCAGGCTAAGATTAAATAACGTCTCTGGAAAAAATGTATGGAAATGAAGAAACTTCCTTGACAATACAATACAATGTCTGTATCTGTGGAGGTGAAGGAGTTGCAATAGTTGCTTGATTTTGGAAGGTTTCACATAGTAGTTACGTAAGCCATCCATATGGCATAACTGGAGACACACTCAGCT
Organism: Canis lupus dingo; assembly: GCF_003254725.2. Taxonomy (NCBI): domain Eukaryota; kingdom Metazoa; phylum Chordata; class Mammalia; order Carnivora; family Canidae; genus Canis; species Canis lupus. The sequence goes on from NC_064262.1 coordinate 14,316,420, forward strand.
AACATCTCCTCTGAGAAAACTGCCATGGGGCCAGAGATCCCCACAATTGAAGACACACTTTTCTGTTTCACCAGAAAATTCCTCTGATGTCAGATGCCACCTCAGCAAAGAAAAGATCCATTGTTACTCAATGTGAGAGGAGAATAGACAGGTCTCTGACTTTATAGGGAGATTCACCCTGAGTCTCAGCATTCTGGGACCCAGATGCCTGCGTCGTCGGAGATTGGAAAGCCAATAGGAACAACTTGGCTTGTGGGCAAAGAAGAAAAGGTATCCACATTACAGATTAAGCTTCATTTACTTTTTGATTATTCCTAATATCACTTATTTGGACAAATATTTCACCCCAATTTGACTTTTATTGTTTTATTTGTATAAAGCAAAAATAGTTTTCTAGCACTGTGACATGGAAGCATGTTTAACAGAAGGAAGGTAGCAAGGGAAAAGCCATCTTCAAGATCTTGTTGACCTAATGGTGGCTTTGGTAGGAAGTTTGCTGTATTCTTTTGGTTACACTGCAAAGTAGTCACTGTCAGCTTTGCACAGTGTAAGGCAATTTGTAGGTAGGATCACTTGAGGCATAAACGTACAATATTTGGGCATGTGATGCAGGCATGCTTCACCTATCTGTTCAACCATCTCATTCCTTCATATATGTGTTTTGCCACTTGGAAGCTGGCTCAGTAAATATTTTGAATAGTAAAGGTCAAAGCACTTCCAAAAGACCAACGGCTGGAGACTCAGAAAAAGAGCCAGCTTAAATTTTCTCATTGAGCATCCTGTTAGCCAGCTGTGTCTAGTGGGGCCCTTCTCCTGATGCATTGAGCTGTCTGACCCCACAGCAGTGTCTTATATAGCCAGCAGCCAGGTGGCTGTGATATATGCCCCTGCACTGGAGAGCAGATAGAGCTAGAAGAAAAACGAAGGGATTTACCAAGGCTTTTGTGCAGAATAGAGACCTCAACCAAAGGAATCAAGAGAGAAGCCATTTTTCTTGGACCTATTATCACGGCTCCTTTTTTGGGTGCTCTCATGACCTGCCTTGTGAGCTCTGTCTCAGGGCAGTTGATGACTCTGAGGCAGGGCCTAGGCCTAGATTTCTTAGCCTTGGCACTGTTCATGTTGGGAGTGGGTAATTCTGCATCCTGGGGGCTCTCCTATACATGGTAGAATTATAGAATATGGCATCATCTCTGGTTTCTACCCTCTGGATACCAATAGCACCCATGTCCCAAATTGGAACAACTAGAAATGCCGCACTGTCATTGCCATATGCCCCACTGCGAACAGAGTCACCTCCAGTTGATAACCAGTGATCTGGAGTATGTGAGTTTTGAGCCACCTGAGCCAGTTGATTGTTGACCACAGCAAACCGGCATGTGCCTTGCTGAGATGGGTTTCTGTGTACTTCATGTTAAAAGCGTTAAAGAATGATCAAGAGTCTGGCTCTCCCAGGTTAGTAATTACGTCTGTTGTTATTAATTTTCTAAAGCAACCCAGGCAAATGAGTCATTATTATCTCAATCCCTCCGCCATGGCTGATTGATTTTGCTCCCCTATTGTTTCTAATTTCATGTAATGTCTGATTACAATAGAAAACTATTCAATATAATTCTCATGTAAGAGTCATTACAAATAGGCTTATTCGTCAGCTCTAAGTAGGAATGGACAAAGGGTTTTATATCACTTCATTGAAATAAATGTCTTACTAGAAGTAAAATGCTTGAACACTTCACAAATTGATAATGTAGTATAAAAAGCCAAAATAAGTCAATACAAGGACCTAATCATTTTTAAATATGGTAAGCATTCATATTTATGATTTGCTTTCACTTATGTTGTGCAAATTAGAGCCATCAATTCAATGAAAAGCACCCTTCAGTGATATCTACCACTTTTCTCTCTGGAATTCTTGGATGTGTCTCTTAGATTTGTAGGGTATTTGCTCCTATTTGAAAATGTATCAGAAGCTCTCTACTGATCTTGAGAACAAATCTGGACAGATATAAAATAGTGCAAAAGGAATGGGCTTTTAGCCTCACCAGTCCCTGGCAATAAATTAGGCTTGTGGGTGGCATTTCCATTTACTCAGCTCCATGGGGCCCTACCACTTATTATGTTACCAGGAAAGCACCTGGCCAAAGCAAGAGTCTGAGCAGATGTTGGAATGGTACACTGTGATGCTGCCTGTTTGTCCTGTTTTAGAACCATAAAATGACTATGAAAAGACAGTCAGAGAAGGGCATTTATGGCACTCAAAGGAGTTTGGAGGGGGGTGGGTAGAAGGTATAGGACGTTGAGGAACCAGTCAGCTGCAGAAAGCTAATAGATGGTGTCCAGACTTCAGGGAGGGATATCTGGAGCTCTCTTCAAGATTAGAGCTAATTTTTCCCAAGGACTGTGCCGCCTTTGGTTTGAAGAGCTGAGCCAACAGTTAAACTCCATGTTAAAAGAGCCATGATAAGGTGTTTTTCTCCCTCACTGTGTGGCCATAGACTGTGCCTGGCATAGTTCCATGGTAGTGAAGAACACAGCTTCTAAAGCCAGACTGCTTGGATTTAAATCCTGCCTCTGCCCATTATTGGCTTATCCACTTGGGCAAGTTATTTAATCTCTCTGGACCTCAGTTTCTTCCTCTGGGGAAAAAGAGGATAAAGCAGTGATGTTGCCCTCACAGGTTTTTTTATAAGGATTAAATGAGTCAAAAAATGTGCCCAGTGCTCACAATAAGACTGGGCACCTAATAGTTGCTATATGCTATTGACAGACATATCTTTAACACTTGCTAATCTCTCTTTAAAAAAGAAAATGCAGACTTTGACTAAAATCCTTCTATATAGAGTTTCCACATTTAGTCAACTAAAATAGAGGATGCCCTGTTAAATTTTAATTCCAGAGAAACAAATTTTTTTTTCTTTTACTCTAAGTATGTCCCATGTAATATTTGGGGCATTTGGGCATACTTTCTTTCACTAAAGACAAAAAAAAACTGCTACTGCCATTGTTGTTAGACATCACTTCTTAAAAGAGATGTCCTATTCATTTCACTGATATTTTAGATAGTGTAAAATGAAATACTCTTCAATCATGTCACATGATACTGTTTTCTGGTCCTCTTTTATAAACCGTCTGCCTCTGCCACTCACAAAAAGCAGGCATCTCTTCAAATATTCCTAAATACATAACTACTCCCTACCTTTTAGAAAATCTCATGGTAAAGCTCACTTCTTCCTGATTTTTTTTTCATTAATTCCATCTAGCTCTCTCTTTGCAATTTTTATTCTATTGATTATATCAATTATCAAATAGTTAAATATTTTCTTGGAATGTTTTCCTGGTGTCTTCCACGGACTCAAATGAGCTTCATTATTACTTGAAGCAATAACTATGTCTGTTTTATATTTTCCAGTAAGAAAACATATTAATCAACTTTGCACAGAGCAAATGTTCAAAAATGGCTAAATAATGACACAAATTATCTGTCCAGTGGCAGTTTATTTGCTCATGTTTGAGTTACGTTGACTCAAATGGCTTTGAATAAGGTGGCATAATACAGATTATCAGTTGAATTATACAACCCATTAAGAAAGAATGATTTAGATGTATTTTTTCACAAGTGTGGATCATATAAACTCATCTTTCTCAGAGTCAGATTTGCTTTGGGAAACTGAGAAGACATCTGTAATTCATAGCTGAACTCTTGGGCATATTATGCTAGCTAATGCCCCAAGGTTTATGGTAAAATGACAATGTTATTTCCCTATAGATGTTGGCAGTAAAATACAGCAAGTGGATCTCTTGAAACTGCTTCAGTCCATTTTCTCCTTTTAGATAAGAGATCAGTTAGCATGAGAGTATTTTTTCAATGCTTCTGAATGGCATTGAAAGATTCTGATGTGACCTAGTACGTGTTTTCTGAGAACTTATTTGCAGACAATAGTATTCAATACCAATATTTTATTTTGCAAGATCCTGCAGTCACGACATTAATTGTTTAACATTGTATCACAGTCTCAACAAATGTCAAATCTAAAACATCCTGCCTTACCTCCTTACCCCTGCTTTTAACACTTTAGAAAACTGACATTTCCAAAGGTGACATAACTGTCCAGGGTCACACAAGTAGGGAGTATTTGTTTTTCTTCCTCCATTACAAAAACAAGGTGAAGAGAAAAGAAATATATACTAGATTCTTTGAACTCTTTGGAAGAAAACTACATAGAAATGGAGAAGTGTTATTAATAACATTTTCTGCAATGATGTGTGGGCTTTAGATTCACAGTAGCTTGAGTGCAGTGTCGTGGGTGGTTCCAACTGCCTTTGAACTAGGTGTTGACAGAAAAATAACACAGCGCAGCAGGACTATTCAAGGAGGAGTCTCATAAGGACATGTCGGATACGCTAGATCCCTTGGCACCCTTTCAGTGGTAAGTGACATAATGTATCTCAAATGTGCTTAAGTACAAATGTAAAATAATGTGTTTACCTAAGTAAGAAAATCAAGAGTTAGATTCAGGCACACCTATATCCAGAAACTAAACCACTGTGGTCCAGACTCTCTGCCTCTATATCTAGATTATGTTTTACTCCCAGATAGGTTCTCTCCATGCACTGACATGATGGTTGCCAAAATCTCCAATCATTTCTCATAATTGCAGAGAGAGTATATTTCCTGGCAGTCCATCAGAGATGGACTCATTGGCCTAACAAGATGCAGTTGTGCATGCCTTGACCAATCACTAGTGAGAGAAATGGAGTAATGTGATTGGCCAGGCCTGGGGCACATGCCCAGCCTTTGAGCTGGAGATAAAGGAAATCTCTACCAGGTATTCATATATTGAGGAGAAAAGATTGGGACTTTCCCTAAAAGAAAGGAAGTTAGACCACAGATGTTTTGCCTATATACTTATTTACACATACACCTCTATGGCCACTGCACCTGTTCCTGAGTGTAGGCTAGTCTAATCCCTGGAGTCAGAGTAGAATCTAAAGGTATTTACAGTAGTGCTTAGAGTCACTTTCCCATCTCTTTCAAGATTGCCTAGCTCCTTAAGGATTTCGTTTCCTGCTTTAGTCAAATAGTGGGGAAAATCTGTTCTGTAGCTCCACTTGTCACTATATTTATGACCTACACTTTGTTTCACATTAGCACAGCCACAAGGTACCCTTTGTCTCATAAAGTTTCCATTTCTCTAAAAGCAAGTCAAATTGTAGTGTTAGTGGAGCTGACCATTCATCCTCAGAGATTCACAAGGTATGAGGCCTGAGATCTCAATGAGGTTACTAACCTATGGGATTTTGTGGGGTTTAAGAGAGTTTTGGAGGCTCCTTCATTCATTTATCAAGTATCTACTGAGTAGCACTATACACTAGACATGTTTTTAGGCAGAGTTCAGAGTGGTAAATAAGGCAGTCAATAGCTCAGTTTTTTTTATGGAGCTTGTATTCTGTGGTAGGAAAAGAAAATGATGAAGTAAAACCAATAGGAAAATAAGATTGAGACAATAGGATTCGTCACTGAGAGGGCAACTCTTAACAAGTCAGGGAAAGACTATGCAGATACTCATCTTGAGCTGACACTTAAATGACAAGAAGGAGCCATAACAACCAGAGATTTTGGATGGAATATTCCTTTCTTTAGTCTCTGAGGTGGGAAGAAGTTTGCTATCAAACTGAGATGAGAAGAAATGCATATTCTCAGGTCTCATCAAGACCAACTAAATCAGAAACTTTGGGATGGGACCCAGCATTCTGTAATAATCCCTCCAAGTGATTCTGATGCACATTCCATTGAGAATTGCTAATATTAAGGCAAGAGTGATAGGAGGAAGACCCTTTAAGAAAATGGAAAGATTAAAAGAAACCAGATGACACAACCATGTGTTGGCTCTGCACTTTGTTGTCCTATTTCCTTAGTAAAGTCACTTTTCTTACTGAGCCTTAGTTGTCTCATCGGTAAAATGAGATTATTGGTAATATACCTCAAAAAATTGACATTAGAATTAAGCATTGACTTTGTGAATAATTACCATATAATAGAAATTGTTGACATGAACATCGTCCATGCTGGAAGATGGGAGAGGTTGACCGTTAATGGGCAGAAACATGGATCCACATACCATTTTGTGGAACTCCACCAAACAACTCCCCTTCAGTGCTATCTTTGAATCCTACTAGCTGAAATACAGCATAGTGATAGCTATAGTTCTAGCAAAACCACCTATTTACCTTGAGGGGTGATGTGATTTATTTCTCTATTTATAAAATGTTCTTCCACACACACAAAAAAAGTATCCCTTTTTAGGACCCCATGCTAAAGATTATATAGACTACAAAGATGAGTAAAATCTACTTGCTGCTCTTGAAGAGTTTACATTCTGACCAAAGGTAAAATGTATACAAAATATTAGAAAGTACATTCTATAGAAGTTCAGAAAGGATAATGATTTCCAGACCTCTCCATCTCCTTAAAAATGGCTTATAACTTCTATACCAACTTTCTGGAACTCCCAGTTGTGTTGCACATGAGAAGTTCCATTTGAGAAAAAGAATCTGAAATACCACAAGGCTCAAAAAAGAATAAACAATGTGGAAACTGTCCAGAAGCCTAAAGATTATAGCAAATCTATTTGTGAATTTTAAAGGAGAAAAGTGGATTCTGTGTACGTACCACTGACGGGTATTAATTATAATCTTGGGCAATTTTTCTGAACTATTGTATCAAAAGAAAACTAAAGTAGGTCTGAAACTTGGCTGTGCAGAAGAAGACTATGCCTGAGAAATTTATCGTGGATTCATCCAAGCCTGGCAGTAAGCACTCAAGAATGTGCTAGGGATATTTTCTACTAATTAATTGCACCTGGTGAGTAGGTGGCTCACAGCCAAAATCTTAAGGGTAGTTGGAAGGCAAGAAGCATATAAAGACCTTTGAGAATAATATAGTACAGATTTTTTGCTTATGGACACTCCAACACTGCATGAAGGAAATACCAGCAATTGGTTTCCATGGGGAATTTTGGGACATGTAAGCCAAAAGATGCTAATTACCTCCTGCTTTGAGTAGTCACTTCTAAACAGACAATGTCTGTTTAGAATGTCCTTGGCAGTTAGGAAAAGTGTCTGAATCTGTTGCTGTCTTTTCGTGAAGCATATACATTGCAACAAGCATTGAGATGGTTCTGGAGCTGTTGTAAAGGGAAGGAGTAATCACCTTAGGAACCAACCACTATGCCAGACCAAACTTATTTTCCTTTTTGAAAAGTTTCTAGAAGAGACGAAAAATAAATGTAAGAGAAATAGTGTATTGAAGTTCCAGAAAGGCATCAACAGGTTCTTTCATGATAACATTATAGACCAATACAGCAAAGTGGGAACTGAAGGACAGTAACCATTGAGAGGGTTCATAAAGTGGTCAAAAAGCAATACCTAAGGGTGAAGAGGAATTGATTTTCAATGCTTTTTAAGCCCATGTCTGTGACTTGGTCCAGGGTGATCAGTGTCAGAGGAGAGGATGGAGAGAGTCTCTAGGGAAATGCCAACTCTGTGCCAGGTAAGCACAGAAGAGTTCTGTTTGTATTAGGGGATGGTGCAGCATCTTGCAGAGAGAGATGGGCAAGAGAGGGACCAAACAGGATGTTTTATAATGAGGCACTTAAAGCTCATAACTGAATGAGCCCCCAAATCTGAAGCCAAGGCCACAGAATTAAAGACACCAGTTATCAGAAAGAAAGAAAGCTTTGAGCAAAGAAGAGGTCACACAATATCCCCTGAAACATTCCTAAGCATTTTAAGGGGACTCTCACATGTGGCAGGTCTTTTCAGGGATATCTTAAAGGTACTTTAATTGGGGCAGAAAAATCCTAGAGAGAGCAACCCATACAGCGGGAGTAGAGTGGCAAGTCATCCCAGTTGCCTGTCACTGAAAGACTCCAAGGATGTGTGTACTTTCACTTTTAAGACCAGGACAAGTTGGTTACTCTAATAGCGAGGGCATACAAAACCATGTCGCATGAGGACATATTGAAAACACAACCATAATGGTAGCACTCGCCATTTGGCAAACTCTCTTTCAAGCACTTGAATGCATAGCTTCATTTCATCTTCATGGCCATCTTCATGAGGCCAAAACTGAGGCTTATGAGAGCTGAATAATTGTCCAGGGACACTTCTAATAAGTGTCAGAATCCCAAATTGAACTTGAGCCACTGGATTTCAGAGCCTGCAGCCTTAAACCCTTCAGAAGATATAAAGGACCTCAATCAATAGTTACATCATTGTTTGAGGAGCTGTCATGGGAGAAAGATGGCACTTATTTCACCAAACTGTGGTGTTCAGTGAGTATACAAAGTCATGGAGAGACAGGGTTCCAAATTTTTCAACTTTGCAGGGTGGAATAGGCTGCTCCAAAAAGCCAATGCCCAGAGCTTGGTAGGAATGCTTGGCAAATATGCAAACATTGCGTAATTGACCAATCTTTAAAATTACTCCTAACAAGGAGATGCTATTTTTTTAATTTACTTTTCTGGCAAGGTCAAAATTAAGAAAAGACTCCCCCTACACTCACAAAATTGACTTTAAAAGCACAATAGAAAAGCAACTTAATTTATTTTACGGCAAAACTTGTGATTCATCATAAATCCCCATGCTTTTTTAATAAATGCTGATGTACCATATGCCCCCTTCAGTTTAAGTTTGAGTGTAAATCATAAAATGTCCATAATCCAAAACGCTTTATGTGTTTTTATGATCACAGAAGGCTGCCTTGCCTTCCATTCATGATTAATTTTTTTTGATGGCTCCCTCTAGATCTCAGAAAATAATTAAAACTAATGAACAATCCGCAATGGCAGTAAAGCAATGAGCATATTGTTTCCTGTCTGGGCTCAAAGCTTGATCAAAGGGAAGACTTACTGAGACACAACAGCTTCTGTGTCTGTCTTCACTTCCGGACCACCCACTGAGATGGAATGACAGCTTCAGGGAAAATCATGAATTAGAATTTTTTTTTTTTTTAGCACTTCATAGAATAGTTAGAGTTTGCAAAAATACAATAAGTCACTGTAACTGCTGATTCTCCAACAGAGAAGGATTCTGAGATATGCACTCTTCGTTTTCTCTTACCGCTTTCCTGTATCGGTGGACCCATGTTTTCATTAAACTAGATCTGCTACTCACAAATATCATATCTCGACAGTAGCAAGCAAGCAAGAAAGGAAAGGGAAAGAAAAGGAAAGAGAAAGAAATGAAAAGAAAAAGAAGCATTCACAAATTACCATTTTATCTTATTTTTCTAAGTTCAATGATACATTTTTGACAGATAATATATAGAGAGTATTTTATTCAGGGGTTTACCCAGTCAAAGAAGAAAAGGAAAGCTTCAGGTTAAATCAATCCTTTTGAGGATGGGAAGTTGAATTGTGAGATGCTTTTTCAGAAGGAAAGAGGGGAATGGAAATTTTGGGGGAGGATTGATTACTCCCGTCCAGTTGCTGTCATATATTCTGTGGCTCCATCTATGGGAAAGTGCTTGACTTTCTTGGATGACTTGACACTTAACTCAATTTAATTTGACCAGTCAAGCAATTAACAAATCATAGTCAATCAAAATAGAAGCTTTGTCTTCTTTTGCTTTTCTTCTGCAAATGACTTTTTTTTAAATAAGTCCCATGCATTAAAGATAGAGCCAAAGTGAATTAGCTTTTATCATCAACCTCAAAGGGGATTTAGATGATAATAAAAATATAGTCAATTCTTAATTGCTCTGAAGCTGATTACATTTGGGGCCTTCTGGAGAGTTTCTTCCTTCTTTCATTTCCTGTCTTTCTGTTTATTGGCTCCAAATGGGGAGGAAGAAACCACAGATGGTACAGAAGCACTTGTTAAAGGACTTTATATGAAAGAGTTGTCGGGAGTTGGTTAGATTTCCATCATCCAGGCTTTCTCCATTGTTTTATTGGCACAGAATGTTGAAAGTTGGCAATATTGTTCCAGAACTAAATGAGGAAGCTTCTGTGGACTTGCCACCATCATTGGCCCAGAGCAAAATCTCCCAAATGCCCTCAGGTGACCCCACCTTCTTCTGTCTTCGTCATGCAGTCATTAAACCTCAAGAATGGAAAAGCTTAGCTGTTCCCTTCTGAGCCCCTTGGGTCAAACCTTACTCTCTGAAAAGGATGTCATACCTACAGAATTTCAGATGGGTTTTTAAATCTATATTTATTGTAGAATAAAAGAGATTAGGGGTTGAAAGGGCAGCAGGCATCTGAGTTGGTAGAAGAAAAATTCTAGCAAATAGGGGACAGAGTTAAGCCACCTCAACTGCTAAAGTCATATTTTATATACTACACACTCATTTAGCATGTATCTGAGATCATCTGCCCATACATAAGCAAGAGCAGAGTTCTTAACCAGGGTCACTTGACAAAGGTCTAGTTCAGGGCTCAGCAATCTACATCCCACAAATCAAATCAAGCCCACGACCTGTTATCGTATGGCCTATGAGTTGAGAATGTTTTTCACATTTTGAAATGGGTGAAAAAAATTAAGATTTCATGACACATGGAAATGGTATGAATCCAAATTTTGGTGTCCACTAAAACTGTTTTTTTGTAACATAGCCATGCACACTTATTTACGTGTTGCTTGTGGATTCTTTCACACTACGGCGGCAGCGTTAGCTATTGGTGAAAGCCCATGGTAACTAAAACATTGTCCTTTTGGAAAAAAATTTGCCAAGCTTCAGTCTGGGTCAGTGTTTTAAAACTATTTCCTAAGGATCCTCAAAAGAGCTCACCTCAGACTGGAGAATGGGAAGGAAATGCTCCAGAAAGAGGCCATATAGAAGATGTCTCATTCTGCCACAGTTGTTCTGCTTTTACCTTTTACACTTCAGATATCATGATTGAGCAGAGGTTTCTTTGGAAGAAAGCTAGAACTGGGAACTGGAAACCTCTCCCTTTGCCACTCATCTCAGCTCTTAGTGTCTTCACTTCTTTTTTCGATCTGTTATGTTCTCATCCTGTCTCTCCCTAATTTCTTCAACTTCTGTATGCTTCCTTATTCCTTTTTAAACATGCTTTCTTAGATTCCTTCTTATATGTGCGTATGGTTTACCATGGCATCCTTATAACTTCTGCTCCACAATTAGTTTGAAAATTCCTTCTGTTTCTCTCCCAGAGGGAAAAATTTAGTGGTTAAGAGCATGAGTTTTAGAGCCAGACTGTCCAGTTTTGAATCCTGGTCCTTCTACTTACCTTACCAGCTGTCAAGTTACTTTGCCTTACTGGGCTTCAGTTTCCTCATGATTAAAATGGGGCTAATAATTGTATTTATCTCATAAGGCTGTGGTGAGAAATGAGTAATATGTGTAAGGTAGTTAGAACTATGCCTGGAGTCTAGTAAGCATGAAATAGGTGTTTACTATTACCAGCATCTGATTGGCCCAATCAGATGTGAATGGGTCTCTCATCACCTTAAAAGATTTTTTAATACCGATCTTTTTGTCAGCTACCAACCCTAGAGATTTAATCAACAAAGGTTGGGTGATAGAGTTTGATAGATTGCATTAAAGGCCCCAATTTTTTACCCCTCCTTATATCTAATCCCTGTAATGTTGCAGTACATTTACTTCTCCTGCCTTGACTCTAGGCTTTGTGTGTAATTTGCTTTGGCCAGTGGAAAGTTGGCAGACATAATACAAGCAGAGGCTTGAAAAGCACTTGCACCATTGGGTTCATGCTCTCTGCCATTGTCCTGAGAAGGGCATGCCCAAATTGATCCACTAATTATAAGAGGAGAATGAAAAATTTGTGAAGCAGAGCCATCCTTGGCCCAACCAGCCCAGATGAGCCAGCCCCTAGTCAACCTGCAGCCTAATGAGAAATAAGACACGATTTTATGCCTTCAGGTTTTCTCTGCTATCATGTTTTAGGTGATTTGTTACAGAGCATAAACCATACTAGGAAGAAAAATATCTGGTTAAATCCAGTAACTTACTAATTTATGAAATAAATCATCACACTCAAGCATATGCATAAAATATTTTTGACTGAATTCATCAAGATTTTTTTCTTTCGAACTATGTAATTCACAGTTCCTTACCAGAGTTCCTAATTCAGAATTCCAAATGTTTTCTTTCCTTCCATTGACTCACCTGACTAAATTTCTTAAGCCATTTTTCTCAAATACTCCACAGGTTATCTCTAAAAGGTTGAAACAAGTCATTTTGCCTTGCCAGTGCAAATCCTCTTTGGGATCCTCTTAAAACTCATCTGCTGTCAAAGGGCACTGTAGGTGGTTTGCATAGCCATGAAGGGTGAAATTGATTTCCAGATGTCCAACTCAGTGGGGTTTCCTGTGGGGTTTGAGGAGAAACAAAGTAGAGTTAATGGGAGTGGATGACCAGGCAGACTTCTACATATTTCTAAAATAGAGATATTTTCTTTCAAGGGAAAAATAGAATAAGACCAATATAGACAAACATGTATTAACAAAGGTTGACCTCAAACCTAATTTTTATTTTAGAAATCCATCTAGTGAAGCTGAGACTAGAGATACAGGGCCAAAATGGTGAATATAAATTGAAAGCCAAGATTTTTATTTAGCCTTTGGTATCAGATGTCTAAATAGTATCTGATGTCTATCAGATTGTCTAAATAGGCCAGGCAGTCTGGGATCAGGATACAATTTATAATCAAAAGAAGAGAATTGAAGAAATGCCTCCCAGTAAATGATACTGAACATTGTCCCTTCTCATGCCTTGCCTTCTAGGGTGGCCGTTTAGGTTTTATTTCCCCATATGTGTGAAGCAGCAGTATTGAGCAATGGTTCACTGCACTAATTTTAGAGCCTGACTGCCTAGGTTCAAATACTGATTCTACTACGTTTTAGCCATGTAAACTTGGACAAGTCACTTAACCTTGCTGTCCTCTTGTAAGGCTGTTATGAGGATTAAATTACTTTTAAATACCCCAAAGAGTGCTGGACACATACTAAGACTATAAATGTCTCTAGTTAATGTTCTTGTTGTTACAGCTATTACTACTATTTTGGTGAAAAATCCTATGTGTGTTCTGCAGAACCACTTCTTCTTTTACTTTAAAAGACAGTCTACAAATATTGACTCTCTTCTCCATCATCCTGCCTGGCCGATAGAATCATCACCTGGTACAGTGATAGACTGAGGTTTGAGCATGTGACTCAATCTAACCAATGAGCTATATAAAACCTTTACATTTGACAGAAGTGTGAGAGACATGCATGCTTTCTTTCACTGGACATAAATTAATAAGAAAGTGGGCTGAGAATAAAGCCCATTACAAAAAGTAAAACCAAGACCAGATCAAGGGCAGGTCCTAGCACATTCAAACTCCTAGATTGATCCCTCCTGATTTTTTTTTTATGTGAGGCTATAAATTTCCTTTTTTGCTTAAATGAGGTCAAGTGGGTTTAAGAGAAAGAGATCTGATATCCCTTATAATCATTTTTATAGAAAGTTTTATGGAAACTTTGACTCGTTTTTTGAAGTTTTTTATGGAGATCAGGCCATTTCAGCTTAAACTTGAATGAGCAAACATTAATTAATTGGGAAAAATAGCAATCTCATTCAGATTGAACTGCCAAAAATTGTAATTTTAGGGGATTTTTACTTTTATGTGAGGGGAATGGGAGCACAGAAGGTTACAGTGGAAATGACCACCTTGTGCTTTTGTCCTGAGTCATAGATTAAACCACTGTCAAATCTAAGAATTCATGGAATATAAAAATGGCAAATAGAAGAAAGCAGCTTTGATCTTGCCCTATCATGAGATTTACTCTCACAGTTTACAACTGGATGAAATACATAATGGAAGTATTGACAAAATATCTCAGTTTAAATGCATGGTCAGATTAATAGACTCAGTTATCTGCTTCATCAAGAACTATGAGTCAAGATTTGACATCATCACTTCTCATATGTATCCAAAAGAATGAAAAAGAGTTTCTAAGCAGATGAGATTTTAAAATGGGTAAATTTTGCCTTCAGTGAACTCTTCCCTGCTTCCCCTTCCTTTGCATGGGTTATTTGTCTTTTTCCTTCCTATTGTCCCTTTTGTGAAATGATTGTCTTTATGCATAGGAGGACTCTCCAGTATCTTTTCTGGTAATGGTCCCATCTTTGTGGCCCTGAAGGCATGCACATAGTTCAGGCCAAACCAGTCATAACCCTATCCCTCTACAGTACAGCGATTAGGCTAGGCTGTGGGCACATGAAACAAGTGGCCCTATTACAATCCTTCAACAACTTTTTTTTTTTTTTCAATTTGAAGCTAAAGAGGAAGATTCTTTGCTTGTGTGTTAACAGCTGTTAGGGTATGAGTGCAAAGGTACCTACAGCCATGGAGAAAACAGGTCAACAATCAGCAATAGTAGAGTGATGCTATAATAGAGACATTAAAATGTACAGAATAAATCTTGGCAATATTCAAGACCTTAGTCCCTGGTGGTTCCTGAAACCAATTCTGCCTCTGCCCATCCTATGAATTTGTTTTATAGTAAATAAATATGTCCTCACTTCTTGGGAAATAAACTCTGGTATCAGCTCTGACATGTAAGGAGCTTGGGAGACATATTCCCATCATTACAAGAAAAAGCTGGGGAAACTGATAATCAGTTATTTTCTTGAAAATCCTGAGGGCCACAGACTTTGGGATACCCACATTTCCATGAGGGTTACTTCCAAGAACACCACTAGATGCTCACGATGCAGATGTAGATCACCAAAAGATCTACTCATGGCTCTGGCAGGGGTAGGGGAAAAGTAGTCATTATAAAATTCACCCAGAGCCTTCCCCACAACAAAGATCTACTCTCACAGAAAAAAAGACTTTGCTAGAGGTTTATCTGAGTAAGGGAAAGGGCATTCTTCTAGTTATGGTCCCTCAAGTCTTCTTGTCTTACTTGGGGGTGGAGGGAAATATACTCAGCAGGGGTCAGACTTTCAAGGAAATAGATTGAAAATGCTATAGGCAGGGAAAGGAAAAAGAGGTGTGTGGGAGGGGGTGGGGAGTTATACTACTGTAGAAACACTGGTGAAGGTCAAAACCTCAAGATTCAGGCCCACTAAAACACCAAGATTTTTTTTTTTTTTTTAAGATTCATTTATTCATTCATGAGAGATGCAGAGAGAGAGAGGTAGAGCCACAGGCAGAGGGAGAAGCAGGCTCCCCACAGGAGCCCAATGCAGGACTCAGTCCCGGGTCCCAGGATCATGACCTGAGCCAAAGGCAACCACCCAACCACTGAGCCACCTAAGTGTCCCAAACACCAAGATTTAATCAGATTATAATCCTTCCTTTTCTCTACCCCTAGCATTATACCTTCAAGGCCTCCATATAACCACAAAGGGTTATGGCAGAAAGAACTACAAGATACAGACTATGTAAGGAAGTATACTTGAGAAAACCCAAAATCTAGAGGGGAGACAAAAACAAGAATACTAGAGGAATTTGAAGCTTCTGCCACCCATAGCTACAACAAACATTCAACATAGTCCCAGCCAAATTACCATAAATCCTTATTGATAAAGTCCTCTTTATCTCAATTCCATTATGTGATAAAACAAATGCTTGCTTTCAACAAAAAAATTACAAGGCACACCAAAGGCAACAAAAAAGATAGTCTGAAGAGACAAAGCAGTTGTTAGAAATAGGCTCAGATATGACAGAGATGTAGGAATTGGTAGAGGGGATATTTAAAGTAACTATGATTGGGCAGCTTGGGTGGCTCAGTGGCTTAGCACCATCTTTGGCACAGGGTATGATCCTGGAGACCCAGGATGGAGTCCCACGTTGGGTTCCCTGCATGGGGCCTGCTTCTCCCTCTGCCTGTGTCTCTGCCTCTGTGAGTGTGTGTGTCTCTGTGTGTGTCTCTCATGAATAAATAAATAAAATCTTTAAAAATAATAATAATAAAGTAACTATGATTAATATAATATGACCTTTCATGGAAATTATAGAAAATGTGCAAGAAGTGGGTAGCATAGATTGAAACTCTAAGAGATCAATAGAAAATGCTAGAAATAAAAAACAATCAGAAATGAAGAATGTCTTCAGTGGGTTCATTAGTAGATGACCCATTTGAGGTTATAATTCATGAATTTTAAGCTAAGTCAACAGAAACCAAATTGAAAGGAATAGAGAAAAAATAACAGAAAAACAAAAAGAATAGAACGTCCAAGAACTTTGGGCAATTTCAGAAAGCATAAAAAACATGTAATTGGGATATCACAAGAAGAATAAGAGAGGGAGTAGAAGAAATATTTGAATATAATGGCTGAGAAATGTTCAAAATTAACAACAAACACCAGACCACGTATCTCAGAAGTTAAGAAAACACCAAAGAGGAAAATGCCAAAAAACCACACCTAGGTATATCATATTTGAACTGCAGAAAACAGAAAAGAGAAAATCTTGAAAGAAGCCAGGGGAACAAAACATCTTACTTGTAAAAGAATAAAGGTAAGAATTAAAACATACTCCTTGTTAGGAATCATTTAGGAATGTGAAGTGGAATATTAACTGTAAAAGAGGCCCTTTGACCAACAACTGACAGTTTTATACCCAACAAAATTAATCCTTCAAAAATAAAGACGATAGAGACTTTCTTAGACAAACAAAATTGAGGGTATTTATCACCAGCAGACCTGCCCTGAAAGAAATATTTTTTTAAAATTCAGATAAAAAGAAACTAAGTGTCAAAAACTTGGATCTCTATAAAGAAAGGAAGAACTTATGGAATACTAAAACTAAAGCAAAATCTTGTATTTTTCTTACTCTTATCTAAAAGATTACTGTTTAAAGAAAGAATGGTACCATTGTTTTAGTGAGTATAGCCTTTGGTTCAATGAAATGAATGACAACAATGTCACTCAGGACAAGAGGGTTTGTTTGGGAATACCATGTGATAAGATATCTGAACTGCAAAAAAAAAAAAAAAGTATTATTTGAAAGTGAACTTAGATTAATTTAAATATATAAATATAATTTATATATTTTAATGGATACAGAGCTTCAGTTTGGGAACATGCAAAAGTTCTGGAGATAGTTGGTGATGGTGGTTACTCTGCATTGTGGATATACTTAATATCCCACTGAACTTTACACCTAAAATAATTAAAATGGTAAATTTTGTTATGTATGATTTATGAAAATTAAAAAGTATAAAATGTAGATTTTAAACTCTAGGCCATCACTAAAAATGCTTTTTTAAAAATATAATTGACCTTCTAAATGATTAATAAAATGGAATCATAAAATGCTCAGTTAAAACTAGGGAAGGTAGAAAAACAGGAGAGAAAGTATCAAAGAACAAATACAATGAATAAACAATAGTTACAGAGTAGAAATTATATCAATGATCATTTTAAATGTGAATGGTCTAAATACACCAATTAAAAGACAGAGACTGTTAGAGTGGATTAAAACAAACAAACAAAAAAACCAGATCCAACTGTATGTTGTCTACAAGAAATCCATTTATGCTATAAAGACTTAAATAGGTTAAAGGTAAAGGAATATACCATGCTAATAGTAATTTTTTAAAAGCTTAAATTGCTATATTAATTTTGAGCAAAGCAGATTTTGGAACAAGAAAGATTATCAGGGACAAAGAGGGGTGTTATATAAGATGAAGGATTCAGTTCTCCAAGCAAACATAACAATTCTCACTGTGTATGTATGTAACCAGAGTGTCAAAATACATGAAGCAAAAACAGATAGAACTGAAAGGAGAAATAGACAATTCCATTATCATAGTGGAGACTTCAACATTCTTCTGTCAGAAATTGATAGGTCAAGCAGGCTGAAAATCAGTAAGGATATAGATGACCTGAATAGCACTATCAGTCAACTTGATCTAATTGACATATATAGAATGCTCCATTCAACAACAGCAGTATTCACATTCTATCCAGACTTACATGGAACTTTCATTAAGAAAAACCACACTCTGGACTGTAATATACACCTGAACAAATTTACACAAATTATATAAAGTATGTTCTCAGACCACAGTGGAAATAAACTACAGGGGATCCCTGGGTGGCTTAGTGGTTTAGCACCTTCCTTCGGCCCAGGGCATGATCCTGGGGTCCCCGGATCGAGTCTTGCATCGGGCTCCCTGCATGGAGCCTGCTTCTCCCTCTGCCTGTGTCTCTGCCTCTCTCTCTCTCTCTGAAAACAAAAGAAAAAAGAAAAAAAAGAAATAAACTACAAATCCAATAATAGAAGCTTAACTGGGGAATTCCAAAGGGTCTTAAAATTAAACAACACACTTCAAAAATAACATGCACCTCAAAGAAAAAGTATCAAGAAAAATGTAAAAATATTTTGAACTAGATGAAAATGAAAATACAACCTGCCAAATTATAGATGCAGCATAGCAGAAGTTTAAGAGAAAGCTACAGCATAAAATACATATATTAGAAAAAAGAAAGATCTATAATGAATAATCAATCTATAATCAATAATAAATCCATATATGTAATCAATATATATATTATAACAGAAGAAAGCTCATAATCAATAATCAATAATAAGCTTCCACCTTAGGGAATTGAGAAAGAAGAATAATTATTCCTAAACAAGCAGAAGAAAAGAAATAATAAAAATTAGAGGAAAAATCTATACATTGAAAATAATAGAGAAAATTAACAAAAGCCAAAGCTGGTTCTTTGAAAAGATAGTATCTTAAGATCAGATTATTTTATGTTACTTGCAATCAAAAGCTCTCATTAACCTATATCACAGTTATCTCTAGCTTATAAATGTTTATCAGTTTTTCCCTTTCCACCTGCTGCTCTCTGCCCTTTGCAGAGGACGTTTTTCTAATAAACAGATTTACACTAAGGCATTCATGAAATAATATGTTAATCATCCTAGGACTACCGTCCATTGTTGTATTAGCAGCACCTGGTATGATGAAGGTGCTCAATAAATACTGGTTTCAAGGATAGGTAAATTACAGACATTTTAAACAGGAACTACCAGAAGTGATACGATCATCTTTAAGGCTAGGAATTTGGAAACTGCAGAGTCTATATTGGGGAAGCTGCATGTGACAAATGTCCTTCAACACAGATTACATATATTGGGTCACCTCCTGAGACCAGCTCTCCAAAATTAGATTTGCAGGCTCATCTTTGTGATTAATATTTGCTCTTTCATTCTAGTTCCAGGCTGGAGATGACATTTAATATCATCTGTGGTAAGCAAATGGATAATACACTTGCCAACTAAGTCTGTTCAAGCCAGGATCGTATGTATGAGAACAAGAAGGACATAGTTAGCCTTTACTCATCTAGTACACCACTGCAAACAGGAAAAAAAAAAAAAAAAGTCTACTGGCCAGGGAGAGTGCTGCTGCTATTTTAAGTAGAGATGGTCAGCTTTAATTAGTGTTAGAGGCCCATCGAAATTATGAAATTTAGCTCAGAAAGCCCCAGTGGTCTATTCCTTTATTCTGTCTAATGGTGTGACCTTATTACTGGTCTTAGATGCTTTTTTGTCATTGTTTGTTTAATTGGATATATAAATGGTAAATCTGTTCTATTATAGAAATGGTTCACAATAAGTTCTCTTTATAGGTAGATCAACTTAGAAAATTGGCTATCAAACCCAGGGCCCATCTGTGTTCTTTAAATGGTAATCATAGAGTATCTGGTGGTATTAATTAATGAAGATGGCATTAACATAGGAGAGCAACAAATATTTCCCTTAAAATGGTATCCTACCTGAGCTTTTGTTCTCCCTGTTACCAAATAATTTCAGAGTCTTTGAAAAGTTCTTTGTCTTTAACTATTAACAGTAGAGGGTGAAATATAAGAAATAATTCCCTACTATATGAACTGCTAATTGCTACAATTAAAGTTTACAAAGGTTTTAAAAATGTGAAATGCTATATTGTCAAAATTGCATTTATAATCAAAAATCCACACTGCTGTTTTATCATGCCTTTGGTAAAATATTTAAAATTGCAAGAAATCTCATTTTTATTTTTATTTTTTTAGTTATTCATGAGAGACACACAGAGAGGCAGAGACATAGGTAGAGGGAGAAGCAGGCTCCCTGTGAGGAGCCTGATGTGGGGATTTGATCCCAGGACTCTGGGATCATGACCTGAGCCAAAGGCAGTGCTCAAACATTGAGCCACTCAGGTGCCCTGAAATCTCATTTTTAGTTTAGAAAATAGATAGCTGACATTTATTAATTAACTCCTATGTGCAAAGTACTCAGAGTACTCTTAATATTCATGACAGTGCTATAAGGTAAGTACTATTGCCTCAATTTAACATATGTGTTCATCTATTTTAAGCATTAAGTTCCTTGTCTAAGGTAGCAAGCCGAGATCAAATCTAGGTGTACTAAAAGTCATTCCATTTCAAATACAGTGCTTCTACAGAACTTCAGTTTCAGTGAACGTATGTTTATTAAGCCGTTACTATGTGCTAGGCCCCAATTTCAATACTGTGGTTACAGCAATTAATAGCACAGAGACCTTGCACCAGTGCTTATATTCTTTTTTTCCTAATGTTTTATCTAAATTCCATTAATTAACATATACTATATCATTAATTTCAGAGGTAGAATTCAGTGATTCATCAGTTGCACACAACACCGATTCTCATTACTTCAAGTGCCCTTCCTAATGCCCGTCACCCTGTTACCCGACTCCCCTTCCTCCCTCCCCTCCAGCAACCCTCGGTTTGTTTTCTTATGGTTTGCCTCCCTCCCTCCCTGTTTCCATCTTATTTTATTTTCCTTCCTTTCCCCTATGTTCATTTGTTGTTTCTTAAATTCCACATATGAATGAAATCATATGATATTTGTCTTTCTCTGACTGATTTATTTTGCCTGGCGTAATAGCCTCTAGTTTCATCCACATTGTTGCAATGGCAAGATTTCCTTCTTTTTGATGGCTGAGTAATAATCCTGTGTGTGTGTGTGTGTCTGTGTGTGCATAATGTTATTTAGCCATCAAAAAGAATGTTCTGGGGCACCTGGGTGGCTCAATCAGTTAAGTACATGCCTCTGGCTCAGGCTCAGGTCATGATCCCAGGGTCCTGGGATCAAGCGCCATGTTAGGCTCCCTGCTAAACAGGGAGCCTGCTTCACCCTCTCTACCCACCCCCCGCCCCACTCATGCTCTCCCTCTCTCTCAAATAAATAAATGAAATCTTAAAAAAAAAAGAATATTCTATTGTTTATATATATAAAAGAATATTCCATTGTGTATGTACATATATATATATATATGTATATATATCACATCTTCTGTATCCATTCATCTGTCGATGGACATCTGGGCTCTTTCCATATTTTGGCTACTGTGGACATTCTTACAGTGTTGGTGAGAATGCAAACTGGCACAGCCACTCTGGAAAACAGTATGGAGTTTCCTCAAAATGTTAAAAATAGAGCTATCCTACCACCCAGCAATCACACTACTAGGTATTTATCCAAAGGATAGAAACAGTTATTAGAAGGGGTACATAGCAGCAATGCCCACAGTAGCCCAGTGCTTATATTCTAATGGAGATTTTTTTAATTACCCGATGAGCAATTCAGGAGACCAGAGGAGCAAGAAGCTCTGAGAGTTAAGTACATAAAGGAGAGACTATTTACATTGCATTGTTCTTCTCTCTTCCCCAGAGAACTGTTCTTTTTTCATGTGGCACAAAATTTAGGGAAGTTACATATAAGAAAAGGCAAAGGAGTTAAAAAGTCCATTTCCATTTAGTAACCAGAAATGAGGAGTATAAGCAGCTAAATGGTTTCCCTTAGCTGGTCTCATCCCACTGCCAGTGTGAATTTGAACTCTTTCATTAATGTCGTATCTGTTAATAGATAAGTCTTGGTTTTTGTGGTATAGAAAAATTTGTAGTGTGAAATTTTGAGAAATAGTTTGGAGATTCTCTGTCTCTGCAAAACGGATATGTTCCATCACTAAATTGGAATAATTGCTGGGTTTTTGCAATTTCCAGAAAATATAACTTAATGGATAAAATTTTCTCAATTTTAAGCTTTTCTTTGCCAAAATTTTTCTGCTTTTCTGCACCTGCTACTGCTCATCTGCTGGTGAGTGGTAGCTGATAACAAATCAAATGAATAAGTAGCAAGCAAAAGTTAATGCAAACAGCCAATCACTCTTAATTCAACAGCATGTTTTTTATGGATGTGTGTTTGTGGTTATGATTTTATATTGTGACATACAATAGAGCCATATTTTCTGCCTGAAATTGTTCCTAGAATTAAATGTATCAATATTTCGTAGTGTTCTATGAAGCATATAATAACTTTCAAGCGTTCTGTCATTATGAACTTTTTTAAAAAGATCATGAAAGTATTGTTTTTGTGGATCGTAAGACAGATATGAAAATCACACCCTCTGGCATATATACCCTAATAACTCCCAACCTCAGCTTAGTCAAACTGCCAGGAGAAGGAGGGGCAGAGTTGGGCCTCTCATCTTACATTCCTAGCACTATCTATATGGTGAAATCATGACAGAGTACTGAGCCCTCCCAAAAGAGGAGAAATGGTTCCAGTAGGGTGCTCATTGGGCCATATTTTCCTAGTGAGCAGGTTCCTAGCTTGGACTATTAAATAAATGCTATAGACTTTAAGCTAAAAACAGACTTAATACTGAAGGCTGAGAAGTCCAAGATCAAGGTGCCAGCTGATTCAGTCCCTGGCGAGGCCCTGCTTCCTGGCTTGTAGACAGCTGTCTCTTCTTGTTATGCCCTCAAGTTGCAGACAGATAGAAAGTTCACTACTCTCTTCTTATAAAGACATAAATTCAATCATGATGACCTTACTTTTGTGACCTCATCTAACCCTAATTATCTCCCAAAGGACCCATCCCTAAATGCCATCATGTTGGGGTTAGGGCTTCAACAAATGAATCTGAGGCCATATGCATTTTAAACCATAGCAGCACAATACCTGTACCTTGTCAGGAATGCAATGATGCCCCCACTTTACTCTTCAATTTCTGTCCCCATTCTGTAAGGGCACTCTTCCCACCCCCTTTTTAACTTCTTCCTTATGATAAAGATCAGAAGCTTAAATCCAAGGGTTAGGACAGATGCTCATGTTCCAATTTAGTTGTACCAAAAAGGTCACCCATTGGAATTTAGTGTTGCCACATGACTGCTAAGCTCTTACCTTATTCCCCATTCTATGAATTATTCTTCCTCAGATACACGCTTCTTGCATTGACAGCCTAAAAAGAAAGAGGTAGCAAGGCAAGACACAGCTCCCATTCACTTTCTTCCCTACCAGAGTATATTACATAATTATGCACCAAGCTGTGACCTCTGACCTCAATACAGCTGTTTCTGTGTTCTATCTAGTAAACATACATACTAATTATTCAGTTCAGTAGGCTCCTTGGTCCCCTATATTATTTGAACTTTCTAGGTCATTTAGTATGATGGGCCACTCCCTCTGTTAAACATTTGCTCCTTTTTAAATTTCCAACACAACCTTATCCCTAGCATCTTCCTAGTTTTATGACAACTAGCATTTGTTTCCTGATTCCTCTTTATATTCCCTTTTAAGGCATTGCCCATAACTCCTATCTCTGCTCACACCTTGTACTCATCCTCTGTGCTCTTATCCAGCCCCATGCATTCATCCGTTACCTGTACACTAGTGATTCCCAACCACTTAAACAGCCCAGGTCCTTCCTTGGAGCTCCAGGGCACTTTTCCCATTTACCCACTAGTTGTCCCTAACTAGATGTCCCACAGATACTCTAAAGTGAACTCTCCCCAAATGGAACCTTTCGATAATTTACTTACCTTCCCCTAGATTCCTTCTCCTACACTCTCAATTATGATGATGATGATTTTAATGAAGATAAAGGAAGAGAAGAAGAAAGCAAATTAATATAAATACTGTCCTCTAGTGCAGTTCTAAGTGCTTTTTGTATGTTAAATCAGTGAGTCCTTGCATCAGTTCTAAAGCGTAAATGATATTACTACATTCATTTTGAAGATAAAGAAATGGAGACAGAGAGAAACTTGTCCAAATTTACTTAGTCAGTACTGGCAGTGTCAGGATTCAAACCCAGGGAGAGTGGCTCTCAATACTACCTTGAATACTATTTCTCCCTATCTCAAGATACAATACTACCACCCATCTAGTCACCTGAGGATGAACATGATACCTCTCTCTTCCTTAAAATACCATCAGCCACCCCCAGGCATCTTAATTACATGCTTAGCAGAGAGGGTAGTGGAGAAAGGAGAGAAAAGCCTTTCCATTGTGCTGGAGTTCTACATTGGTAAATCTATGAACGAGCATTAAAAATCGCTCATAATTTTTTAAAAAGCTCGTATCCTGGTCTGGGATTTCATGTCCTATTTCTGAATATTGTTCAAACATTTATTCTACACAGCATGACTGATATAGGAAATGACATTAAAATAATGCTTCGGTTAACAGAGTAGAATACAGAATGTGTGCTTAGGTAAAATGAGTTGAATTATTCTCCTTCCAAGGAGCATTTTTCCTTAGCACAGAACACAGAAAAAAGGATGGGGTCCTTTGGCAGGATCTTCAAATTCCATCACAGGTAGGCTCAGTACAGTAGGATTATAACATAAATAATTTTTAAAAAGGGTAACATGAATAATATTGCCTTATTAATAATGTTTTTTGGTCCATGGATAATGGATTTTAGGAGGAGCTTATTTTGAACTAAAATGTCCTCTTCATGAAGAGTGTTCAGTATACACCATAGTTTTCAAGCCTGAATATTGAGAGCATGTTATAGATGTTGATTCTGCTAAGTAAATGTTATAGATAGGGAGGCAGGATTTTAATAGAGACTATTTCATAAAGTTTTCCCCCAATATTTGAGGAACATAAACTAACATAACTGTTCTCTCTTATAACTTGAGCTGGTTCCATCCAAGAAATATTTGTTAAACAAAGATGCTCTATCAGGTACCAAGGTACCAGGTACAAACACAGCAGTAGTGGGACAGACATGAACTTTGCCCTCAAAACGCTGGAAGACAGAGTTAAAAGGGATAAAAAGGGAAGCAGAAAAATCAAATAATTGTAAGTCATGAAAGGATATATGAGGGAAACAAAAAGCAAGCCTTATATATAACATAATTCACAGGATCTCTCTAAGAGCAATCAAGGAAGGCTTCTCTGAGGAGACAATAGACAAACTGGATCCTGAATGTTGAAGAGATATGTTAACATTCATCCCCCCACATCCATCCACCGTACCTCCTGCCCTGGGAGGGGGATGAAATACTTCTCTTCTCTTTGCTCTATTCCCTTCCATGTTTATCTTCCTGATTCCATTTGTTGTACATAATACATTTCCTAGCAATAGATAAAGTAATTCCAAAACCTTAAGCCAAGCTCTGTTCACCAAAGTGCTCTTGCCACTGCTCTCAAAGTGCTAGGTCCCAATCAAAAAAAAAATGGATAAAAATCTCAATAGACATTTCTCCAAAGAAGATATAAAAATGGCCACCGGGCACATGAAAGGATATTTTGCCTCATTAACTATCAGGGAAGGGCAAATCAAAAGCACAATGAAATACCACTTCACACCCACTAGTATGGCTTTAATCAAAAAGACATGTATTTTTTCTCCATGACATTCCTTTACCTTTAAAGACAACTCTTTCTGTCTTTGTTCAGGAGGAAATCACTGTACAAAACTGGGTCTCTTAATGGCAGTGTTGGCAAAATCCTAGCTCTAACATTTAAACACAGTCTCTTTCCACATCTGGAAAAAATAAATAGCCCTTTCACTGACTTTACCCTAAAGTGATTTTTATCTTTCTACCTCTCTCTCTTTCTCTCCCCCTCTCCCACCCTCTCACATACACAAACACATACACACAAGTGCTACAGGTAATCATTTCATGTACTTTAGAACACAAATCCAGCGTGAGTAGTGCCCATGATAGAATGAGCTATGGAAAAGTTTAAGTGATCTCTTCATTTACATAGCATTCTTAAACAACTGTATCAGTCAGAACTCTGTTATTTCAAGTGACAGAAAACCAACTCAAACCAGGTGTGTGAAGAAATAGAAAAAGTGAAACATATTAGCCTATCTATCTGGGGCATCCAAGGGTGGCTTTCACTCCTGGCTTCAGGGACTCAGAGTATGAGTACTCTCCAACACACTCTCCATGTGGTATGTGGCCCTGTTTTTCTCTGGACACTCACTATGGGCTCTCCTGCCTTAGGCAGGCTCTTAATACTTGATGAGAAAGGTGAGTTCGGGTAACCCTGGCCTGCATGTTCACAAATTATGGCCAAAAACCAAGAACAAGGTGTCTCTCTGACTAATTTAGTGAAGTCTGGACATAGAATCTGATTGGTCTGGCTTTTGGTCACATGCTTGTTCCTGAGCCAGTCACCATTTCAAAAGGAGAAGTACACCAACTAGCTTAGCCTGGTCCATGTGTCCACTACAGTCACAGTTTAGGGGTTGAAGTGAGGAACTATGGATGACAGCCCCACGAAACCCACATGTGCTGGTGGAGGAGTTTCACAAAGGAAAAGAGATTCTGTAAGTAGAAGAGAAATCTAAATACCTGCTGAACAGACAAAACCCAATCCCAGTGCAGTGCCCATCAGGTGCAGAATGTTCTACCCCTGAGTTCTGGAGCAGAACCAGGGATACCCACCCTCTGAGAGGGCTGACCAACCTGGACTCCAGTGCCATCTACCTGGGACCACCACCCTGAAGGTGCCCCCATTGCTCTTTTTCAGTCTCTACTACATTTTATCATGTATTCTCTCTTTCCCTTCTGGAATCATTTCTCATCACAGGAGAATGGCAGACGCTTGATGAACTGCAATGCAAATGGGAAGCATCAGCCATGCTGCCATTTAAGAACAACTAAATTAGATATCACAATACACTCCATCAAACATTTTAAATGGTGCAATGAAATGAGAGGTTTATGGTTCCAAAAGCACTGATGATACATCTATACTTGTTTCAAATTGTTGTTTTATGCAAAGAGTTTGTAATACCAGCTGCCATGTTGTATGAACTGCTCCCTTTTTATCTTTGACCCAAGTAGCTCGATCAAAGTTTCATTCTAATATGAACAATGACTTGCTGCCTGCCAAGTTAGTTGGGTAAGCTTTGAAAAGTACAGGTTTCTTTGGGTCCAAAAAATGCTTTGTCAGTCTAGTTGAAGAGACAAGGTCTTTAAATTATCCCTAAGGTCTAGATGCATAGGAAAATGTCAACTGTTTCTTCAAGTCAGACTTAAATATCTAAATCTTACTAGTTAAGTGCAGAGGTATTTTTGGTTTTTAAAAATGAGCTCAGTTGGGGAAGCCCTGGTGGCTCAGTGGTTTAAGCACCACCTCCATCCTGGAGACCTGGGATCGAGTCCTACATCAGGCTCCCTGCATGGAGCCTGCTTCTCCCTCTGCCTGTGTCTCTGCCTCTCTCTCTCTCTCTCTCTCTCTCTCTCTCTCTCTCTCTCTCTCCCCCTCTCTGTGGCTCTCATGAATAAATAAATAAAGTCTTAAAAAAATGAGCTCAGTGTCTTGATTAACTATAAGCTGTAGTACAGTGAGCCTGGCTGGTATCAGGAGTCAAGGAAAACAACCGTGCTAAGATGTATGTGATAGTAGGAGCCACATAGCAAATGTTTATTGAGGGCCTGGTGTTTCCATTGTGCTCACAAAGAGGCATTTTACAAGTAAATTTGGTAAAGGAAGGGCCATTCTGAATTGTCTATCTACAGGCCTGAGTGCTGTTGGAAGAAATGAGGAAACAGGAAAACCAGTCTCCATCATGGAGAACTTTTTACTGCTATTAGTAGCCAAAAGACTGAGACATAAGAATAGTTTGAAGAAGCTACAAATGCAAGGCCTCAGGGGCTGTGCCAGAAGATACTGGCCATACTGAACCACTTTCAGCCAATCCCTACTCATTATCACCTCCAGGACTTTGCATGTATTGTTCCCTCTGCTTGAAATGCTTACCTTCTCTTACTTCTTACCGCCTCCAGCCCCCGTGTCCTTCCAAGGCCCTTCATCTTGGTATCTACTCATCATTTAGGTATTGCTTATATTTTTCCCCACTTTATATGTCTTCCTTAATTTTCCTCAACTCTCCTCTCCTAGCATCCCATTGCTAACATTTGTGACACTACATCTTATAACACAATTTTATAACACTACATTCTGTTGAATTTGCCTTTTGTATTCAGCAAGTGAGCCTTAGTTTCCATAACATACAAACACAAAAATTTTAATGATTATAAGAGTACAAGTTTTCTTTCTGTATTAAACAACAGTCCATTGAACCTTAACAGTGCAGGAGTAGCTTAAGGCTAGTTATTAAACTAGTCAGCTCAAAAGTGACACACATTACATCTTTTGCATTGTATTGGCAAGAACTTGTTCTGTGGCTCAATTTGGACACAGAGAGGGGTGTGAAATATCCCTGACTAGACAACTGCTTACTGGCAACAGTGCTACTCCATGGAAGAGGGACATATATCTTTCGTTAACTGACCATCTCTGCCACCCCTATGTTCTTTGTCTTCCCCCTGAAAGTAGGGGCTATGTCTCTATCTCTATCTCCTAGACATGTTCATGAAATTAATGATTAGGCAATTATCTATCTACCTATATCCATATATGTATATATAGATATATTTATCAATATAGATCAGTAAATTTAATATTTGTAGATCAGAGACAACACTGAGAATATGTCATATAAATGTATAAATTTTCTCCAGAAAAAATGCAAATTCATGAAATTTTATCTGTAATTTCATATCTTACATGTCATAATATCACCTGTCCTCATTCAGATTGAAGCAAGACCCAGATGACAATCAAGCTTACTCATTAAAATCTCTATGGGGAAAAAAAAAATAAAATAAAATAAAATAAAATCTCTATGGGGACCTTGGGCTCCATGTTAAGAATTATGGTGTAGGATACATAGTATATCTGAACAAATTCTTTGCACCTTTGGTTGGTTGGTTGGACACTTACTTGCTTGGTTCGATCATAGGTTTTTAACCCTGGGAAATCCCACACAATTAAGCATTCCCTCCTCTATGTTCCCACAGCATTTCCTACATTCTGCTATCAGTACCTGATATATTTAGAAGGTGATCTCCCACTTAAGTTGATTAACTCATGTTCAGCACCTCAAAGTACCTATATAGTACACTGCACCGAATATATCTTGAAAGGAATGAACTGGATCAGTTGAGTGTCATCACTCTACAACATATGTTTTAAGGTAAATAAGCTGAACATCTGCCCTAAAGGGAAAACCTAGCGTAGCCCAGGAGTGACTGAAGGGACAGTTACATACCAGAGTGACTAATGCCCAGCTACAGGGGGAAGGCGGGCTCCATCTGGAAAACAGATGGAATGTTCCCTTTTAGTTCTAAACATAAATTAAATTTCACTATCTGCCAAAATGGAAAGTTAACAATGATTTTGAGCATTTTTTTCCTCCTTAAAGAAGAAAAAAAAAAAGCCATTTGTTTATGAACTAAAACTTTGTGACAAATTTTGCTCCATATTGTGATTATAACACCTAATTTCCTCATTAAACATGCTAATTGTGAGTTACCTCACATGACTACAAAGCACAGAAGTATAATTATCTAATAAAAAAGCTTTTATGAAACTTTTGTGGGAAAGAGGGCTGGCTGAGGAGACAGCTGCTTAGTAAGAACAGGAGCAGTGCCACCTAGGGGCCCGCTATGTCTGAACTGCCAGTGGGTAACAATTACAATTTGGCTCCGAAAAATCCTTTCTGTAACTAGGGGCATGGTAGCAAAGCCACTGCATGGTGGAAAAGGAAGAACTTCCTGTGGACAAACAGGATTCTGCTCACTTCCAGGGTGAGACTGGAGCAGGTGAAAATCTTCTATGTGGTGTTCATTCTCATGGGATTGTTTCCAATACCACCCCCTAGTCCACATTCACAACTCCTCCTATCATGACCCGTCTCAGGAGGGTCTTAATGACTCCACTTTCCTGGGCTTTTATGAAGCAGAATCACAAGCAGAAGCACATGAGAGGCAAGTGACAAGTGGTGGAGTGGATCTCCAGAATAAACAACTGAGAGAAAAGGTGTAAGTAAGAATAGTGGATGTAGAGCCATTCAGCTCAGATTTAAGAGGGTTTGCTGACTTGGTGTAGGAATGAGTTGGACAATGCAGGAAGGAACTTGGGAGGAGCTTTGCTGATCTGTGTGAATGGGATTCCTTTAAAGTTTTTCAGAAGGCACAAGTAAGGATTGTGATTTAAAAAAAAAAAAAAACCCTTCAATGGCAGTTCTGTGCTTTTTAGATAGTATGCATGTGTGTGTGTGTGTGTGTGTCTGTGTGTCTGTATAAATTCCAGCTGTTCTTTTCATAAATCATCATTATTACCACAATTAATACAACCACAATTATTTCCATGTCCTGGATGACCTCAGATTCAAGCATCGCTTTCTGTTGTCTTAGCTCTTTTGGTTTGTCTTTTTTTTCCCCTCAACTCACCACCATCAAATCAATCAAGTGGGCCTTTGTCTTTCTACTCAGTAATCTAAAGTTCAAGGCAAGTAAACACTTAAAGCATACAAAAGAAATTGATAGAAAGATTGAACTATGTCATATCAACAGACTGAGCTAAAGCCACTATAATGTCCCATAATTATGTTCCTGTTACTCCCTGCAAGATGCTGTGTAATCCTCTCATCAAACAATGCATTAAAAATATTATCTATGAGCAAAACTATTGGGTTTGATTGGTTTTCCCATTGATGTTATATATATATAAATAAATGAAGCTGTAACTCTTTAGCCATAAATTAAGTTGTACCATGTTGAAGTGACAGTAGATTTCATGGCGAGGTATGGAAAAGACACTTTGATGGTTCCTTGTCAAGATTTGGCTCCTGGTTCTTCTCTCCTTGAGGCAAGAGACCAGTTAGGCTTGATGTTTCCCAAAGTAGACTGGAGTGATAGCATGGTCTCATTTACTTACTGTGAGAATTGATAGAGAAGAGTATTTATTTTTCCAGAGTGGAATACAGCAAAAATTTCCCAAACTCTCACATAACCAGCAGCAATGAAGGTAACACAAGAGAACAAATAAAATCAACAGCTACGTAGGGCATTTTTTGGTGGCAAAACCTGACCAGAAACAATTTCTTCAGAGAGAATAGATAGGCCTATGTCCGGAAAAATCCATTTCATAGGTCAGAAAGAAAGGTTTTGAAGTGAAGGCTATACAATATAGAAGTATACAATATATTCGTGATAGCATAGTACCTAGCTCACAGTAGACAATCCATGAAGATTTGTTGAATGAAATTTTCTTTTACGTAAACAGAAGTCCCTATTGGTGGTAGTTGGGTTAGATTTTTTCCAAGCTCTGTGCTTATTTTGATGAATTCCATTTATAATTCCCAAGTTTTATGGAAGAGGGGGAAGTGTTTCCTTAGATGCCATGATGTGGAAAGCATTCCTGGGTTTTGATTTTTACATTCATTTTCAAAAGATTTTTATTTCAGGATAATTTTAGTCTTAGAAAAAAAGTTGAAAAAGTAGTATGGAGAGTTTCCACGTACCCTTTACTTAAAATAAGGCTTCCCCTTATTTTAACCTCTTTAAAAAAAAATAGAAAAATGATGAAAGCTAGGAAATTATCCTTCTCTACTGTTAGCTAAACTGCAGAACTTATTCCCATTTCATCAGTTTTCCACAAACAATTTTTTTCTGTTTCAACCTCCGGTCTACAATCCCAAATCACTTAGTTGTCATGTTCCCTTAGTCTTCTCTGATCTATGACAATTTATGTCTTTCTTTGCATTGACACTTTTGAAGAGTACCAGTCAGCTATTTTGTAGAAAATCCCTTTATTTGTGTTTGTGTAATGTTTTGTCATTATTAAATGGGGATAGGCATTATTGGAAAAGATACCATAGAAGTGATATGCCTTTCTCTGTGTCAAATCAGGGGGTCTGATATTATATCCGCATGATGCCATATGATATTGATAGGTATTACAGGTGATGTTAACTTCAGTCACTTGTCTAAGATTATCTTCCCAAATTCTCTACTGTAAAGTTACTTTTTTCCCTTTGTACTTAATAAATATTTGGGGGAAATTCTTTAAGACCACGCAAATACTCTCTTTCTGCTTAAACTTTTGCCCACCAATTTTGACATCCCTCAGTGGATCTTGCCAGAGGCAATTATTATTGTCATGTTCGAAAGATGATTTTCTATTTAATTTCATTTGTATTTATTAATTGAAACTTTTCTGGAAAGAAGAGTTGTCATTTTCCCTTCATTTATGTATATGAGTATGAGCTCATGGATATTTATTTTATTCTTTGGGTTGTCATCCAATAGTGTCATTTATATATCCCCATTCTTCTTATTCTGCTTTGGTTTTTGAGCACTTCTTCACTCTCTGGCACTCCAAGATGCTCCAGGATCATCATGTATTTTCCTTGCCCCTGCCTTGAAGTCAACAAAATCACCAAAGAGCCCTTGGTTGGCATTATCAGAGGCTGATGTTCAGAATGATGCTACTGAAGTGTCACAAATTCTTTGTTTTTAACATTGTCCTTGCCGGATCAGAATTTAAGGAAGTCTCTAACCCTAATGTTTATTACCATCACATTAGGTGATGTGATGGTAATAAAAGGTGGTGTCTTGGAGATACTTAGGTCATGAGAGGGGAGCCCCTATGGATGGGATTAGTGCTCTTATAAAAGGGAGGATCCTAGAGAGTTCCCTCATTTCTTCTGCCATGTAAAGAAAGACACAGCTAGAAAGCAGCAGCTATGAACTAGGAAGTGAGACCTCACCAGACACCACATCTGCTAGCATCTTGATCTTGAGCTTCCCAGACTTGAGAGCTACAAGAACTAAATGTTTATTGTTTAAACCCCCCAGGCTATAATATGTTGGCTAGCAGCCCAAACCAACCGAGATAGTCTCCCATTCCAGCCACTCCCATCCACCCAAAAGACAAAAACACCAACTCTCAGCCCTAAACACACACAACAAATTGACACATAGTCCTGTTTTTCTTTAAGAGTGGTAATTTTTTTAAATTCGTAATCATTATCACATAAGCAATAACCAGGAAGACTAGTTGCCAGCCTTAATCCTGGGACAGAGCCCTGGAAAATAGTCACTAACAACCCTTTGCTGCTAGGTCTTGAGAAGATACTGGGAATGTGGCAGGTGTAAGGGTAGCCATGGGAATGGCCACAGCAGCTTGAAGCCCAGGGTCAAGAACTCAGGACAAAAACAATATCTAACCAGCAGGACTGTTTCTGTATTTTAAGCACTGGTAGAGCCATTGTGATAATGCGCTTTATAATAAAAAATATATATCTGGTCTTTGTCCCCATTTCTGACTAAGTTCATGAAACCATTTGAATTTCCAAAGTGATGAAAACAGTGAGGATGTACTGAGGTGGCTTTGGGAAAGAACCTAAAAATGGAGGTTAGTTTCCAGTGCACTCAACATTGTTGTTGGAGGGCTGGAACTTTCATTGCCACCCTCAACCTCCAGGGAGGAGACAGGGCTGGAGTTTGAATCAGTTACCAATAGCCAAGGATTTAATCAATTATGACTATGTTATGAAGCCTCCATAAAAACCCAAAGAACATAGTTCCATGAGCTTCTAGGTTGAGGAACATGTGGAGCTTTGGGAAGAGGGCATGCTCAAGGAGGGCATGGAAGCTCCGTGCCCTTTCCCCTTACCTCATTCTGTGCATCTTCCATTTGGCTGTTCAGAATAATATCCTTTTATAAAAACAAGCAAACTAGTAAGTAAAATGTTTCTCTGAGTTCTGTGAGCCACTCTAGCAAATTAATCAAACATAAGGAGGGAGTCATAGGAACCTGCAGTCTATAGCCAGTCAATCAGAAGACCAGGTAACAACCTGGACTTGAGATTGGTGTATCAGGTGTATTTGTGTATGTGTCTGTATCTGTGTCGGTTTGTTGTGAGGGAGGGTGGACTTGCTTGTAGGACTGAGCCCTTAACCTGTCAAATCTGACTTTCTTTCTAGGCAGATAGTGTCAGAATTAAGTTGAATAGTAGGACACCCAACTGGTGTCAGAGAATCAACTGGATGTACAGGAAAACCCTCTCTCCCACTGGAATAGGATAACCAAATTATCAGCCATACATGTACATAGCAGCTGAATATCATCCTTCTTTTTTAGTACCTTGTAGAGCCAGTTCTATAACAACTGGATGCTAATCCTGATCAGTGATACTATGTATGAATCACTGTAACCTTTTAGCTGAGAGCCAGGACTCTGAAGTCAGCTTGACCTGCATTTGAATCCCATTTCTGCTGCACACCATCTGGTAATCCTAGTCAAGTTATTTGACCTCTCTGAGCCTCTGTTCACTCAGTAGTAAAGGATAATGAGAGCACCTACCTCATAGCATTGTGTGCATGATAGAATCCATATGAAATATTCATCATGGTACCTGGCACAGAGCATGTTCAGCAAATGTTAACACTGTTACTGCCACTGATATTATTACAGGTAATAATAATAGTAATAATGATAACATAATGTTATCCATCGTTTGGTCTATCATCAAGTTTTTGTTTTTTTCTATCCTCCACAGAATAAGCAAACATTTAGAGAATTGTGTATATTCCCAGCAAAAGTGGATAGACTCAGCTTTTGTCAAAGTAATGCTGCAGCGATGAGATGGAGAATTCTACTTCCAGTTATTAATTACCCCACATATTCCACAGAACTGATAAAGTTTTCATGGAATGGTAAGATAATGACATTTTGCTTTACTTTGTCTTTATGAAGCCAGAAACAGTAATTGCACAGGAGAAATTCGATTTCTGTTGGCATGATTAGGTAGCTTATTAATTAGTTCTAATGCTATAAATACCTTGGGCACCATTTTAATGTTTGCGCCACCTGTAATTTTATGCATAGAATACTAGAGGCAAAATAATCTTAATGATAATTTAGTTCCATAGACTTGCTTTGCACAAAAGAAAATTGAAACTCAGAAAAGTAAAGTGACTTTCCCAAGGTCACACAGCTAGACAGTATGTCTAACTCAGGATCTCAGTGCCTTCTGTCAGACACAAAATACCATTCTGCAGATAATTAATTATATTTGGGGCATAAAAGTGAAAATTTTGTCCTAATGACTAATCTCTAGCTAGTTTTTGTTGTATCCCATGATTTTAAGCTGGAAGCATCTTAAGAGGTAAGCAGAGAAAGATTCATAACAGTGGTAACACTATCCTTTCAGTTCCCCTCCCCCAAGTTAACTCATTGTATCATCAACAAAGTCCTGTGGTCACCTGGACTTAAGTTTCTGGATCTAGATTTGGAATGATGAACTCTTCTTATGACAATCAAGGAGGACTTTAGAGAAAACATGGTATGTTAGCTCAGGCTGCTATAACAGAATGTCATAGACTATGGGGCTTCAGCAGTAAGCGTTTATCTTGCATAGCTCTGGAGGCTGGAAATCCAAAATCAAGGTGCCAGAATGCTCGGTTCTGGGTGAAGGCCTTCTTCCTGGTTTACAAATGCCTATCTTCTTCCCATTGTATTCTTATATGGTAGAAAGCAGAAGGAGAGGAAGCGAGCAAGCTCTTTTCTCTTCTTATTAAGGATACTGATCCCAATCATGAGGGCTTCACCCTCATGACCTAATGACCTCCCCAAAGGCCCAACCTCCTAATAGTATTGTATTGGGAGTTAAAATTTTTTAAAAGATGTATTTATTTATTTTAGAGAAAGAGAGATCCTGAGGGAGGAGAGCCCAAGGAAAGAGCAAATCTCAAGCTGACTCCTTGATAAACATGGAGCCAGACACTGGGCTCGATCCCACTAACCCTTGATCCCACAACCCTGAGATCATGACCTTAACAGAAACCAAGAGTCAGACGCTTAACCAACTGAGCCACCCATGTGCCCTAGGAGTTAGAATTTTAACACATATATTTAGGGGAGACACAAACATTCAGTCCATAACATGTGGCAGCTAAGCTGGGACTTGAAGGATAAGTTGAATATTACCCATTGGACTAGAGAAAAAGAGGAAGACATTCTAGGTAAAGGAAATAGCATGAACAAAGACAAGTGACATATCAGGGTATTCATTAACAAGCTTCCTCTTGTGCCTTGTTTTTTAATATATTAAATACTGCATGGGAGGGAAAGAATGATAAAGGTATTCTTATTGGTTGTGGAATTTCAAGGGCTTATCAAACAGTTAATGAGCAAAGATTGTGTACATTTTGTGGTTACAACTTTAACTAATAGGCAGAAGGGGAATTTGGATTTATCTTCTAGTGTCCATAAAACAGTATTGTAGTACTGTAATTATTAACATAATCATTAAAAAACAGCTTAGTTAAATTTAAGAAAACTTAGACATAGGAAGACAGTGTCTTCATTGAAGTAACTCAAGTCCCGATAAAGCAAGCTTTCTAAATTGACTTTGATGCTTTGAAATAAAATTCTTAGAGCACCAATTACAGGGGTGTCTGGAAAGCAATTATTATCAGCCATCACTGGTTTCCACGAATTCTAATTTAATTACATCTTCTCTGTTTAAAATATAGTGCTATACTGTAAGTTACAGCAATGGAAAACGAGCTGAGGTTACTGACAAAAAAAAATTTATACTGAAGGTAATTAGTCTTGATCATAACTGCTTCCAAAAGAGACATAGTATTATGAACTCATTAATTTCAAGTGGTCACTGCTGCAAAGGAATTTTAATTTTCAGAATTGGGAGAATCATAATCCCTGAGTGAAATGGATCTAGAATTTAAGGGACAGAGATTGAGCATCTCTTTGCCCTCCTGGTCTGCTCATTGCCTTCCAGGGATCTTTTTAGTCAGGATCCCTTATTTCAAGCAAAATTAAATTGACAGAGTTGTTTCATTGATTGTGAATATTTAACAATTGCATTTGGCAAAAATTGTGAATTCACTTTTCACATTTATAATGCTGGGGAACAAAAGTGGATATGTACTTCCCTGGCAGAGAACCAAGCCATATTGACTTTTTTCAGAAAAGGCTTTAACCATCATTCTCCAGCTCATTGCCTATCTGTGGCACTAAAATTTCTCCTGTTTCTATATCCACCATCTCCCTGGATGGTTATAAAGAATCCTTGCATTTTCTGCGTGGAAAGAGTCCTTTTGATCACAAGCCCTCTAATCTGTTTTATAGCTGGGGATATTGAGAGGTATGGTCATTAAATGGACTTCTCAAGGTTACCAACATGCCATGCAGAGCAAAGACCAGCTTCCAGTTTACCTGCTTCCAGTTTACCTGCCTTGCAGTTCCACTGAGGCAGAAAATATTCTGTGGGAATGAAATCTGCATTTTTTTCCTTCACCTGTAAAGTGGAATTAATCTCCACCTGTTCCCCACCATTTTTAAAAAACTTTGGTTAGTCAAAGTTTCTGAGTCCCCATAAAAGTGTTTCATATCTTTGACGTAAATATTCCTTTAAGAAAAAAAATTTAAGTGCACACATATGGACCCAATCGATGCCAGACCTCCCAGGTCAGAATGTATCACACTGAAGTTTTAAAATATTGCTCTTCACCAGTGGTTCTCAGGTAGAATAAATGGGTGTTTTGTGCTTTGTTGCTTCTTATACTGAAAGGCACAGACATAACAGAATGATTAAAAACAAGAAAGTAAAATCAATGTAATAAAGATGTCTTAGCAGAGGAAAGACTGTACAGGACACTGAGGTTAATGAAACTTGCAAAGACAGAGGACATGGCAAATTCTGAGCTTCCTGGTAGCCACTGCAAAAAGGGAAATGCAGTGTGCTACGGTGCTCTCATAACCTGACAGCAGTACAAAGGAGTACTGGCTTTTTCTTAAGCATGAAGTTCTATGAGAATGTAATGAGGTAACATTAAATTCACTTACAACTTTTAAAAGATGGAGAAAGATTGTTTGCATGGTTATTCTAGCACTTGTCAAGTGTGTAGGCTAAAGCAGTAGGACTCTGGCCCCTACATAACTCTTGGTCTCATCTCATTGTACATCATAGGGAAACAAAAGCAGTAGAGGCAGAAAAGGACAATTTTGGAGGAGTAACACAGCATACCTGGATTTGCCTGCATCCGGTAGATAAAGATTTCCATGTAAAGCAGTTGCCCAGCACAAGGAGTTTGGCAGCTGCCACACCAGCCTCAAAGCTAATGATTCCTATAGGGACTCAGTTAGGGCATCTTTGCATTGGATGCACTGCAATTCACCAATGTCACAACGCTGAGAACACAATCTTAAAGAGACCCAACCAATCATATGCTTTGGAGAATTCTAGGAGAATTTGAGTTTTAGGTCACTGCAGGAGTTTACTGCAGCACCCCTTAAATTACCAATTTCAAATGTGTCAGCATAAAAATTGAGCTGCTGCTCCCTTTGGCTAAAAATTGTATGAGTTGAGTGGTGTTCTGTCAAAATATTTCTTAGAACATTTCTTGAGGCTATAAAACAAAACAAAACAAAATCACTTATCTCCAGGTCAGTAACTCTCCAGAGAGCCATAAAAATATTTTTTTTTGTTTATGTAAAGGGTAAAAAATTGTTAAAAAAAAAACACACACACAAAACCTGGCCTACAGATTTTATCTGACTCCTTTTGAGTGGTGTAATGGAACTCTAAAATATAGAAAGATTGCTCTCCTAAGGAAAAGGCTATCAAAAGCAATGCAAATAATCTAATTTAGAAATATTTTGTTGAATGAGAGGATTAAGACTTATTTCACTCTTTAATAGTGAGTAGCTATATGTTTTCCAATCTTGTTTGTAAACCCTGAATCTATCACACCACAGATGTTATTGGACATATCAGGCATAACATCTCCCAGGAGGAGACAGCCTCAGAGGCAGCAGGCAGTTCTTTTTGAGCTGCCAAGTGCTCTGGAAAAAAGAAATGTTGCCTCTTTACCAAGGAGATTTCACTATGGCCATGACTCATATTGCTAATTGCTCAAGTGCCCAATTAGTAGGTCATACTTGAAATCACCCAATTCAAAGGGGAATTCCTAAGAGATTATTTCTCTTTTGCAAATTTGACGCTCAAATTAAAGAAGAGAAATTACAAGTCTCCGTGCCTCTCCTTTCTTTACTGATCTTTAGAAGGACTTTACTCCTCTGTTTTTCCATCTCAGCTGGAGAAGAGTAATGTCAGTCTTAACTTGAAGAACTAAAGATTTCTTCACTGGAAATTGATATATGAAATCTAGGACTAAATTCTGCTACTTCACTCAGAGTTGGACTGAACAAAGGATTGGATGGTTAAATTCTGACAGCTCTCAGAACCTTTGGGAGTCAAGTAGAAAGAAAGTGGTGTCCATATACCAAGGAAGAATGGAGCTTAAGACCTAGACTCCCCCTCCCACCCTTACCTCATAAATCACCTGCTACCCCACATGTTGTCCCAGACATGAGCTTTGTGCTCTTAGACAGCTCCCATCACTTCTCTATTAGAGATCCTTCTGTCATTCTCTGACTCTTATAAAACAGTGTAAAGTTATGTAAGGGGTGTAAAATGTATTCCCAAGTCACACAGGAAAGTGCAGATTCTCAAGGAGATAACATTATCTTCTTTATCAAGAGAGTCCTGACACCATTCTCATGTGTTGATTTCTGGACACTAAAAAAATGTATCCCACCAACCCACTGTTACTTGAAAACATTAAACTTATGGTAGGATAGAAGGAAAATGAAATGCATAGAGGTCAGAAGAATGGAAAGAGAAGTTAAGGCACACAGAAAATAAGAAAAAAATAGCATAAATGCTATGACCTCTTTGTACCTTCAAACTCAAGTTTCCTACACTATTTGTTGGACACCAGTTTCTTTATTACAGGACTTTCTGGAGTTGTTAACATATATAACATATCTCTTAAAGATAGGTAGTAGGCCTAGCATGCCACCAAACATTTTTACAGTTTCTGCAGGTCATTTCCTTGCTACTTTTCCTATCAGAAATCTGAGATCTGTAGCTCTTCAGATAGTTAATAAAGTATCTCAGAGGACTAACCTTGAGACATTACATCCTTGATGTTCTCTGCTCTGAAGGACTGTGGATAAGTGAAACCTGTAACTAAGGGAGAAAAAAAGAGCAGCCAGTCACAGCTCCATTGACTAAATCAATGTTCATATCCATCACCCAAATGAAACTTCAATCTGATTTGAGAACTTTGTGATTTCTTCCTTTTTTTTTTTTTTGAGATTTATTTGAGAGAGAGAGAGAGAACACAGCATGGGGAGAGGCAGAGTGGGAGGCAGAGAGAGAATCCTCAAGCAGTCTCCCTGCTGAGTGCAAAGCCCCATGCAGGGCTCTATTCCAGGACCCTGAGATCATGACCTGAGCCAAAATCAAAATTGAGTCACCCAGGCACCCCCAGATTTATGATTTCATATTTAAAACAAATAATCTGTATTATAATCAGTCAATGATATTTGGTTCTGAGCCAATCATCATTGGTTCCTTATCATAAAAGGCTATTTCAAATGATTTCCAAATCAGTAGGCATTTGAAATCTTTCCTCCATCCACTCTGCATTGATAGAGCACAATGCTTAAACTCAATAATTATGA
Source organism: Canis lupus dingo (assembly GCF_003254725.2). Lineage (NCBI taxonomy): Eukaryota > Metazoa > Chordata > Mammalia > Carnivora > Canidae > Canis > Canis lupus. The sequence goes on from NC_064262.1 coordinate 14,357,096, forward strand.
AAAGTAAATGTCATAAGTTTATTATATGCACACAGATGTGATTTCAAGGATATCTGCTCCATGGGCCTCCCATGCTTTTATTCTTGACATAAGTAACTTCCCCAAAGCTCTGTTCTCAAGAGCAATTATGGGACTCTAAGGCTCTTGTGCCAGTGAAGATGACAGGAGGTCAAAGTGGTCAGACCACGTGGAAAAGGGGAGTTTAAGAGTTCATCATACTTTCTAAGTGAGATTGAGTGATGGTCATCAATACAGTGTTATTGAGAAAAACTGTATCAGGCAGACCAAATGGAACAATCCTTTAAACAAGAAGAAATTGTTTGCAGGTACAAAGAAGCATGAAATAGAATTCTGCTAATGAGTATCCATTACAAGCTAAATACATAATCAAATTATTTAGGTCCTACTGATGACAGTGAGAAATCAATTATTCACCATAAATCTGGGGATGCATATTGACCAACTTGGTATGTGTCTAACTTGGTCTATAATAAATGGATGTTTCAGTTTCAAGAGTGTGTTATCATTAGCACATAGATAATAAAAAATCAAAAACAACTGAAAAGTTTTGAAGTAATAAAAAAATCAATGTTGAAAAGCTTTCCTTCAATATTCTTTAAGTAAAAGAAACATATGAAGGTGAAAATTAGATTTCTTCTTTTTAAGAAATCGTACTGGAACAACTGGGCATCCTGTTCAAAACAATAAATCTGAACCAATACTTTTTAAAATTTCAATACAAAATGGATCATTGATCCAAATGTAAAACCTAAAGCTACAAAATTTCTAGAAGAAAACTTAGAAGAAAATGTTTGTGACCTTGGGTAAGATAAAGATTTCTTAGGAAAAAAAAAAAAAAAGCATGCTTCATTAAAGAAAAAGGGTGATTTATTACATGTCATTAAAATAAAATCTCTTTTAAAAACACTGCTAAAGAAAATGAAAAGAAAAGCCATACACTGGGAAAAGATATTTGCCAAATGCCTATCTGATAAAAGGCTACAATCAATAATATATAAAGAATTCTCAAATTCTATAATAGGAAAACAATGACCCAAGTTTTTAAGTGGGCAGAAGATTTGAACAAACACTTCACCACAGAAGACATATGATGGCAAAAAAAAAAATGCATGAAAAGATGTTCAACATTATTTGTCATTAGGAAAATACAATTTAAAAATCACAATTAAAAAAATAAAAATAAAAAATAAAAATAAAAATCACAATTAGCTTCTATATAGCCACTAAAATAACTTGGTTTTTTAAAAGTAATTTACAATATTATATGCTTGAAAGGTTGCAGACTGGTAGGCAGAAACATGCTGAGACCTCTCTCCCACCCCACCAAAAGATGGCCATTCTAATGTCCGCTACCTGTGAATATTTTATGTCCCAAAGCAAGGGGGAGCTAAAGATGCAAATGGAAATCGATTTACTAATCAACTGACTTTAACATTATTTTGAACTATCCAAGTATTCATTTTAGCCACAAGGATCCTTGAAATGTGGAAAGGGGAGGCAGAAGAAAGCATCAGAGTGATTCTATAGAAGAAAACTGTGTGACCAGCCACTGCTGGCTTTGAGATAGGAGAGGGTCAAAGGCTAAGGAATGTGGGCAGCCAATCAAAGTTGGTTAAGTCGAGGAAACAGATTCTCCCCTACAGCCTCCATAAAGGAACACAGCCTGTCAACACCTTGGTTTTAGCTCAGTGAGATCCATTTTAATATCTGACCTCCGGAGCTATCAGATAATAAATCTGTGTCATTTAAAGCCACCAAGTTTGTGGTACTTTGTTGTAACAGCCATAGAAAACTAATAAAGGAACTCTCTGGAACTCTCCTAAATTTCTGATAACTATAAGATAGTCCAGCTACTTTGGAAAACTAAATTTGCTAGTATCTAATAAAATTTAAAATGCATCTAACATAAATCTCATTCCAAGATGCTTAAACCTATATCTACTCTGGAGTTTATTGTGATTTTTTTCATCATTTATCACCAGTTAATAGATAAACAAGTTGTGGTGTAGCTATACAATGGGACACTACTCAAAAATAAGAAGGAGTGAAGCACTAGAACATGCAAAACCATGGAAGACTCTTGAATGTAATGAAGTAAAAGAAACCAGACTCAAAAGGCTGTATACTGTGTCATTTGTATGACTGTCTAGAAAAGGCAAAACTACAGAGACCAAAAACAGATCAGTGGTTTCCAGGAGCTAGATGAGGTGAGAAAACTGATTATAAGGAGGCACCAGGATACTTTTGGGGGTGATAGAACTGTATCTTGATTGCAGTGGTAGCTATGTGATTGTATGTGTTTGTCAAAATTCATAGAATTGTACACCAAAAAGGGGTAAACTTTAATATATATAAATTTATCTCAATAAGCTTGAATATATGTATATAATCTCCATGTATGACAAGCTACATTTGAAGATGTGCAATCTGAGAAATCCCCTCTACTGATGGCTCCTTCCTGCTATCTCACAAGGGTACTTTTTTAGAAGAAGCAATTTTAGAACTGGAAGGCATTTTAACTTTATTTATTTATTTTTAATTTATTTATTCATAGAGACACAGCTAGAGAGAGAGGCAGAGACACAGGCAGAGGAAGAAGCAGGCACCATGCAGGGAGCCCGATGTGGGACTCGATCCCGGGTCTCCAGGATCACGCCCTTGGCTGCAGGTGGCGCTAAACCACTGCACCACCGGGGCTGTGGAAGGCATTTTAAAGATCATTTAGTCCATTGAATTTTAAAATAATTCTTAGGCTTCAGAATTCTTTCCCCACATGTAATAATAATAAGTAGACTTTGTGTGCCAGCTACGATGGCAAGCACTTTGTATTACGTCTAACACCTAAGACATCCCTATAAGGTGAATATTGTTAAAATAATACATATATTCTTAAAATAATACATAAAATAATACATGTTAAAACAATACATAAATAATACATAATACAAATAATAAATATACTGTTAAAATACATAAAATAATGTTAAAATAATGTATAATAACACATATTAATAAATATAAGTAATAATAAAAATGTACTACTAATAATAATATTTACTATACAGATGTGGAAATGAGGCTTATATAACTTCACACAGCTGGCCAGTGGTGGAATGGACATTCAAATTTTGCCAATCTGATTCCAAGCCCTTCCTTTAACCATTGCATTGTATAGTTTCTTTTCATTGAAGTCCCTACATTAAATCTCTTAAAAAAACTAATACATGTAGAGTTCCTCTGGTTGCTGAATTCGTGTGCTTGTGTGTATATAGTGGGAATGAGATTCTGGATCCTTTTGGGAGCTTCACAGTAATATGGTTCAGTGATATGATTATATAAGGAGGAATTTGAAGCCCAGGGAGGTCAAGTAACTTGCTTTCAGTCACACAGCTGGCTATGTCTGAGACAAGTCTCCTGACTACTAGTCAAGTGGTGAAGCCCATCTTTAATACAAATATCTTTCCTCTTAACTTATTCAAGGCAAAGTTTGCTAGAAAATTTAACTCATTAAGTGTGATTCCCCCTCTTTGTACCATATTTTTCCATTTTAAAAATAAATATTATTATATTCAAAGGAGAAATAATGATCCCAAAGAGATGAGTTGTAGAAGGGTAAATAAAGACCCAGTTCTTCCCAAAATCTGGGATTGTGCCATCCCACATTCTTTGACTCTCTTTCTGAATAGTGTTTGGTACATGTTTTATAAGCCCAATAACCTAAATTGATAGTATAGGAAAGAAAGAAATTTAATTTGTATTCCATACATAATACTTGCATTCCTGGGATGCCTGGGTGGCTCAGTGATTGAGCATCTGCCTTTGTCTCAGAGCATGATCCCAGAGTCCCGGGATCGAGTCCTCCCTGCATGGGGCCTGCTTCTCCCTCTGCCTATGTCTCTGCCTCTCTCTCTCTCTCTCCATCTCTCATGAATGAATAAATAAGTAAAATTTAAAAAAAAAATACTTGTATTCCTCATTCTGATCTCAAATGCACATTCTCTTTTTGTTTCCTTGAAGTCTGCGCTGTCTTGGAGCCCCCTGAGTATGCCATTTCCACTGAGAACTGCACAACAGCTAGAAACAGAGACCTAGCTGATCTTTCTCCAAGTAAATCCCAGAAAAATAGTACAACAATTGATAAAGCAGTACAGATCAAATAAAGCTCAATGTACTAAGGTGCTAAAAACTGAAGTATGTGAATTTCACTATACATATTCTGACTTTAGATGAGACCAAATGGATTCCTACATTACCTCATTACAGAGAATAAGAATAAGGATTGGTGGCTTTATGTAGCTTTCAATAGAAGATAGGCAAAATATGGTCTTAGCTCAATAATGATTCTGATACCGTTCGTCCCATTCACCTCCAATAGATACTTTGCAATCTAATTCAGAATATCTAGTTGGCTTGCCTTTTATTAAGCAGTGACTGTATAATGGCCATGTACTTGATTCGTTCATTTACTAAATAATTTATTGAATCCCTACCATTTGCCAAGACTGTGCTCAGCTGTTTTAGATCCTAACATTCCTGGGTGGCATCATTGTGTTCTTTTATCTTTTTATTTTGATTCATTAGTCTGATTTTTAAAGATGCTAAGGAGATTAATTACACAAGCTCACATGTCTATTAAGTAGTAGAATCAGAGCTGTCTGTTTCTACATTTTAGGCTTCTTTCCATAGATTACATTATCTTCAGAGGAGGAAGTAATGGCAGCATAGCACAAACTAATGTAACCAAGAATATCACCTTGGTCACCCAAACCTGAACCTGTATAATCCTCAGAGACTAGTCTGTGTATTTTGGCTAGGCTAAGACATTACAGATACAATGTCATCCACAGAACACTAGAATCAGAAATTGAGAAGCCATCCCGTCTAACTTTCTAATTTTACATTTTCATTCATTTTTTCAACACATGTTGAGTGAGAACCTCTTGTATGTTGCACAATGCTGAGGGTATCCAAGTTCCCATGCTCTTAAGGAGATGACAGTAGTGGCAGTGAATGACAAGAATATAGGTCATTGGAGTCCTGGCAATGTGAGGACTAGGTTGTAGGGGGCTTAACGGAAAACAATGAATAAGCACCCCATCTAGATTGGGGGCATCTAGGAACAGGTGATAACTTTGTATCCTGAGTAAGATACAAAAGAAATGGAGGACAGCAACTCAAAAAGATCGTAATTTTGACTTCAAGGAAAAGAGGCTTGAATTAAATAACTAGAAACTATACTGTTCAAGTTTAAGCTCTCCCTCTTTCCAGTTCCATGGAGGAGGAATGAGGATGGTGGCATTACATCTGTACTGCCAGAGTTCAGGCCGTACTGTTAGAATCAGTTTACCTTCCCAAGGACAGAGTGAGAAGGGTAAACATATATAAGCAACATTTGGTGGGTGCTGCTGTGGAATGTTTAGTGCAGTCTCTCATTGCCACAGAAATTCAAGACAATAAACAGACAAATGTCATTGACTGTGGTGACTATTATTTTGGGCTATCCAAAATATTTATCCTTCATCAAACTTCTTGTGACAACAGAACCTACTTTCTTGACATGAGGATGTAGCTTGTAAGACTCACATCCCTGTCATTCTCCCAGTTTTCTGAGTGTTCCTCCTAGCTGGTGAGCTACTTTATCCCCTTTTTGTTGTTTGATTTGTTTTAGCCCAATTTGAGATGGGGAATTGGTCATTGCAAAAGCATACTTCCAAACAGAAAAACAAAATCACAAAGGAGCAAATCCAAATGTCAAAACATGCATACACAGTTCTTTACCATCTTAGAGGTGCCTGGAGGGCTCAGTTGGTTGGGCTTCTGACTCTTGATTTTGGTTCAGGTCATGATCTCAGGGTGATGGGATCAAGCCCCACATGGGCTCTACGCTCAGTGCAGAGTCTGCTTGAGAATCTCTTTCTCCCTCTCCCTCTGCCCCTCCCTGCCTCCCATTCCCTAAAGAAAAAAAAATGTGATTATCTCACAGGAACTCAGGAGATTGAAGGAAGTTTTACTTCTAACATTTTCTATTACTCAAAATATAAAAGTATGTTGCCATATTCTTTTGAAAGAAAGAATGTAAAAGAAGGATTAGACCAGTAGCCTTGGGAACCATCATGTCATAGAAGAAGATAGGACTAGTCAGGCTTGAGTTAAGCCTTCCTTGAATGAAGGATAGCGACAGATTGATGAACAACAAGTGGAAGGAGCATGTGAAATTTTTATATATCCCAAAAACTAGAAGCTAACCTAATGCTAATGTCATTTTTGATTTATGAAATTGAGTAACATGATTCCATCCTTGGGATTTCCAGAATGCTATCAGTATTTACTGGGCCAGCAGAGAAGTTTTCATTTTCCCCACTTTTTAGGTGGAACTATTTGAAATTGTGACTACCAAACCATATTGACTTATTTTTTTAAAGTAAATTTATATGATTTGTCATAACACACTCCCTCTGGTACAGAAATACATACTTTATATGATCTATATGAAATGGTGTCTTCAGCAATCCATAACTACTGATCAAGGAGTATCTCCATCTGAGTGGATATTTGTCCTCCCAAGTCTGGATGATGTAAAAAGCTGTGACTGCACAATTTGAACTACGTACGTTTGATAGCATGATTTCAAAACTGTTGGTAGAAATTCAGTTGAAAACCCTGCCCATCACCCCCTGTCCCATGTGCATTTCTATCCCAGCCCTCTTCCTTCACATTTGCCAGAAGAAGCTTTTAGCGTTATCGTGTTGTTTTTACTTCACAGAACTACAAAGCATGGAGGCAAAGCATGAAAATCAGACCGTGGAAGTTCTCTGAACCTAAAGTGTGCTCTGTCAAAGAAATGAGAGCAAAGCTACATGAAGTAATAACTTGTACTTTTTTAGGTGGCCCAAGTTATGAATTGCAAAGCAGCAGAGGTAATTAAGAATAATGTATAAAAAGGTAGAATCAACATAACTCATATAAAAAGGTTAATAAGGTTTATCACCTAGACCAATCTTGAGGCAGGTTTGAAATTGTGTGTGTTTGGAAGGCACCAAAGCAGGTGATTAGATACAATATTTAGCTTGATGTGCAGGGAAAGCAACTGGGATGAAGCAAATCAGTTTCCTGGACTCTAATGCAGGGAACGTGGAGGGTTTTATTAAATATAATGTTAAATTTAGATTTATGGCTCCTGTTGATCCACTAGAATAAACTGACATTGTCCTATCATTATTTTTTAATTTCTTGCATTAGACGGTTTATTAAACAAACAAAAAATAGACTGGAAGAAGAAATCAGCACCAGCTTCAGAATAATTTTTGCCTTTCTCATAATTATTTCAATCTATACCCATTTATTCCCTGCATTGGTGTCACAGACAGAGTGCACTGCCAGGGCAAACATTATGTTACAGTGTAGATGAGACACAGAGGGAAAGACATTTTCTAATATTGACCTTTTTATATAAATGAACCAAGTTATTAACATTTTAAAAAACCTTTCCATGACCGATGATGCTAGAAGCAATAGAATTTGTTCAGAGAAAGTGCCTCTGGGTTGTCTGTTTCTCAGGAGGTGGTTTCCAGGAATAGTAAGATGCATCGAGGCATGATGGACAAGCAGAGAGGATAGATGTGGGGGTTCTCTGAGAGAGGATGTCATTCCCAATTACCCATCCCCAATTACTCAGCTACTTCTGAGTCCTGAGTCCTGAGTGTGACCGGTAGACTGTCCATTTTTCTGCTACTTTGCTGGGGAAACCCAGCACAGAGCACAACTGAAGCCAGTGTAAGGCAGAACCATGGAGAGAGATGAAGAAGAGGGTATTACCAAAGGAAACACAAAAATAAAAAACTACAACAGCTAGAAAGAACCTAAAATGTGAGTAGGTCATGAATGTGGAGCTGTCTGAAGAAACTGGGGGAAAAGAAGTGATAAAGCCCAATCTGGAATAAGCCGGATGCTGAGGATCCATGAATGATGAGTGTCTTTCCCAGAGTTATCTACCAGGACCCCCTCCATAGCTCAGAGTCGTCAGGAGTCCCAGACGTTTCCTTCCCACTTCATATGGAGGCATGTCCACCTGTCCCCTCTGGCTGATTCCTAAACCCTCAATTCCCAGATGTGAATATAAAATGAGGAAGGACCCCAGTGGTGCTGCTCTGATGGTCTTTTTCAGATTTCCTGTACAGCCTGGTTGTGCGCACTTGCCTGCCCCACTCCGCCATGACTGAACAGTGAAGGCTTCATGCTCAGCTCCCTGGCCTGGAGTATCACAGATTCCTTCTGGTTAGCCAATTTCTAGGCTTTGCCATCTCAAGGCTACCTTATTCTTCTGCCACTTAGACACTATTGAGGAAATAACTCCACCCTCCCCTCCTTTGGGGGATTAGAAGAGAGACTCTTTTTCCCCTGGACAGGTGGAATATGAGGAGTCAAGACAGATGGGTAGAGACTGGGGTTCTAACTTGACCATTTGTTAATTTTGTTAGCACTAAGTAGAAAAGAAATTTCTAATCTCTTGCTTTGGCCCCAGCTCCGGGGACCTTCATATGCCCCAGTGAGTCCCAAGCCCTAAATCCCATGTCCACAGTGGCAGTGTCTGCTTCCCATAGTGTATGTGTAATACATAGTGATAGGTTGACTGCTAAAGATACCCAGGATAGTTTTTGACAGTATAAATATGTCCATGATGACTTTGGGTAACAGAATTGTCACAGTATCACATTACATCAAACTCATAAATTTATGGATTGTATTACCATGAAGCTAAGATAGAAGTGGTGGGTTTATTTAAAGAACAGTGGTACAGGAGGTACAGAGATCTAGAAAAATGATGATGGATCACTTATACAAGTGATTGTGGGGTTAAGAAATCTCAAAGTAGAGGATTAATAAGCAGAGAGAAAACATGTAGCAGCTGGTCTGAATGGTTTTATCAGGAACCTTGTGCCCATCCAGGTCCTCCTTTTCATATGAATTATGTTGATCCTATCTTTTTATACATTATTCTTAATTATCATTTCTGCTTTGCAATTCATAACTTGAGCCACCTGGGAAAGAACAAGTTATTATTTCATGTAGCTTTGCTCTCACATCACAGAAACATCTAGGGTAATTTTTGACACAGAATTTGGGCTCCATGGTCCAACCTAGTTGATACATAAAAATTAACTATCACATAGGGACTCAGACATATCTTTAAGAGCCCTGATCAGCTTACCATAGTATATGAATCTTAGACACTGTTCTCAGCTTTTATTTGTATTGACTTAATATTCACAACTTTGGGGGTAGAATTCACTTTGCAAATGAAGAAGCTGAAACAGAGAAGATATGGGACTTGATTAAAATCACATAACTGGGGATGCCTGGGTGGCTCAGCTGGTTACGTGCCTGCCTTTGGCCCAGGTCATGATCCTGGAATATGGAGATCCAGCCCTGCATCACATCAGGCTCCCTGCTCAGCAAGGAGTCTGCTTCTCCTTCTCCCTCAGGCCTCCCCACCCCTGCTCATTCTCTCTCCCTCTCTTTCTCTCTCTCTCGTTTTCTCTCTTTCTGTCAAACAAATAAATCTTTTTTTAAAAAAGTCACATAACTGGTAAGTGATGGAGCATGGATTGGGACCCAGGCAGTCTAGCTTCATCCAATTAAGTTTGCATTAAAGGGTCATACTTCTAGTAAAACTCCATCTTTATTGTGTCATGGGCCTTTAAATTACATTCAACCTTTGATATCTCTGCCTGAATAATTTTTACAGGCTGATTCATTATATTAAAACAGTCAATGCTAAGGGTGGGGTAGTTTCTGTAGTAATTTCTTCTTTCTCCTCCTCCTACTGCAGTGACTAGCTTCCACATCTGTTTAGACTTTATCCACATACCTCAAATAGTAGCCTCTATCTCTGTTTGACATTGAATAAACACTTACCTGGTCCTGGCTCAAGCCAAATCCTAGTCCAGCTTCTGGGGGTCCAGTGAAGGTCTGCACTCCTTTTCAGTGCTAGCAACTTCTTCCTGACCCCACATGTGATGCTGTTGTTTTTCTCTGATAGGATGCTAGAAATTGGCTCAGAGGAGCTAAGAGAAAACTCTGTTTCAGTTCCAACCTGAAGAGCTTGGCAAGATACTTTAATTATCTAATATCTTGGGAGACATAACAAGGGTGTTAAAGCACATGTAGTCATCCAGGCCTTCTCTTATCTCAAAACCTGAATATACCAATAAGTCTAGCACACCATGAGAAGAAGCCAGACAGATGTGCTCAGGCTACAAGTCAAGCAGCTTTATGTTGCTTCTTCCTCTCAGGCTGTCAGCTAAACAAAGAAAATCTCCATCTTCTTAAACTGCAATTTCACAAAACAAAGGCGTTTTCAATGTCTGTTTGCCTTTTCCTGAACGCTTCACAATGCCATCTAGAAAGATGGAGATTTTAATAGCTGAGTATTTGTGTATTTTCTGTTATGATTAAAGTTTAATAGTAATCCTTTTTTATCTCAGTAGGGCTTCTGTTTTCTAAGCACTTCCATGCATGTGACCTGATTCAGGCTCACAGTGACCCTGCTGGCTAGATGGGACAGGAAGATGCTTCATTTTATGGATAAACTCAGACTAGGAGGAGCTAAGGCCCCCCAGATACATACATAGTGAGTTGACCTATTCTGTTCACCTTAGTTTTTAGACATTCCTGAGTGAAATTAGCAGAGTACAGATCAGGAAGAAATATAAAATGCATTGTATGTATGTTCTACCTTCTTCTGAACAGTAATAGCAGAAACTATTTTAAAAAGGTAAAAACTATTGTAGTCCCTTTGAATATGTCCATAATCTAACTGATTTTCAAGCTGCGTGAGTTCTAACAGTTCCTTGAATAAAGTCAGTTTTCTGAAAATGACCTAATAAGTTATAGGTAAAAATTTAAGTACCATGTGTATTTTCAGCCCACTATAACCTATTATAATACACTAAGGGAATCTTACATTAATTTTTACTGCACTTATTTTACATACTGCTGTTCTGACAGTAGAAACTGAGCTATTGGATAAAAGTGCTCCAACCTGACCTGATTTATTGGTCGATCTTTAAGTCATAGCCACAAATGAATATAAAATGCACCTTTTGCCTGAGAAAGTGCGAATATATATTTTAAATGAGGTGCTTATAAATGGTATTTTGAATCTTTTTTTATTTATACTAAAAGTTGTCTATTTTTTTAATTAAAAGTTTTCTAAGTCAAATTTAACCAGAGCTTCTAGAGTATATATGTACTCCACACATGGAGATGCCTACGTATATATATGTTGTATGCAGTTTAAAGCACGCGCTATGGTGTCAGACCACTTTATATATCACTAATAAGCTATGTGACCTTAGACAAATGACTTAATTTCCCTAAGAATTGTCTTCATTTTCCAGAGATAGGAACTTAACGATCTGACTTGTCCCATGGGCTTGTGTAATAGATTACATGATATAACAATTGGAAAATGATACAGCTATAACAATAGCCCTACCCATAGTTAACACTCCGGACATATTATCTATTGTTATGATTCACAGGACAGTCTCATTACCCAAAGTGGCTTAGATGACAACACACAAGAGAATATAAAAAGAGAACCAGGGGAAAAAAAATCAGAAGGCCAATGTATTACTGTCCATCTACTGCTATAACAAATTACCACAAATCTAGTAGTACAAAATAATATGAATTTATTATCTTGCAGGGCTGGAGGTCAGAAATCTGAAGTCAGTTCCACTAAAACCGAGGTGTAAGCAGGCCTGTGTTCCTTCTGTAGGCTCTAATAGAAAATCTGTTCCTTGTGTCTTCCAACTTCTAGACTGATCTCTTCTTTCATCTTCAAAGCCAACAATGGCTGGTCAGATCTTACACTGACATTCCTCTTCTGTTGTCAAATATCCCTCTGCCTCCCTCTTATAAGGACTCTTGTGATTACATTGGTTTCTTCCAGATAATCCAAGATAATCTTAAGATTCTTACTCCCATTTACAAAGTCCCTTTTGCCATGTAAGGCAACATGTTTATAGGTTTGGATGGGGACATCTTGGTGGATGGGGACATCTTGGTGGAGGGCACATTATTTAGCCTACTAAAACTTATGCCAAATATATGCCATTATAACCGTATGTTAAAGTTCATGGACTCCATTTACTGCAGAGTTCCAACTCAGAGACTTCTTTCTCTTACCCGTTGGTGCTATTCCAATAAACTTGGTTCTCTAATTCTTAGTAGCCCAGTGCCAATTAGAAATAGTCAGTCATTGTGTGCCTGGGACCTCACTTTGGCTCACATTCTGTTGGCCAGAACATGGTTACATGCCTGCCCATTCCTCAGCTCAAAGAATCTGGGAAATAGTTGCTGATGCCCACAAGAAAAAAGAGAGGTTCATAAATCCATAGCAGTGTCTGTCATTCTGAGGCTCTTGTAATGACACAAGTTAGAAATGAGGGCAGAGGAGAATCCAAGAGGGAAAAAAAAAAAAAATCACTGAAAAGGAATAGAAAGAGAGCTAAGATAAGCTTCCACTTCATAGTTTGCCAAAGACCCATAGGGAAGAGAGTAAGGAAGACTCAAGCATCTAAAATCAATGATATAGTCCGACATGCCTTCAGAGCCTTGGCTCCTGAGCCAAAGTGTCTCCTGGAAGAATTTAGAATTACTGCACCATCTCCCAGGCCAGGTTACAGAGTGCATTGAATACAAATAAAACTATCTCCTTGGTGCACTGAAAACAATCTAACATCTAGGATACCAAATCTATGCCTTCAAAAAGTAAAAGGAATACCTAGCAGTACTTTCTAAGTGGAGGAAAATAGCTTTCCTTTTTGCTTTTTGTAGTTAATTTCTAAATATCGAAAGCAGTAAGATAGGAGAGAACTGAAAAGTGGCCTCAAAGAAGAGAGTCCAGCAGGCTCAGGGAGACTGACTCAGTCAAGATGAATTTTCCAACACCTCCTCCCTTAGGGTACAAAACTTCCCTGTCACTCCTAGAGGCAATACTCTTCCTCCCATTTAGATAGGATTTGGAATATAAGGTTACCTTTTCTCTGGGTTAAGGAATAGAAAAATGAAACCTGAATGCCAAGTCATCACCAAGTTACTGAGTGTCCTGGTAAAAGAAAACAATTGGTGAGGAGAGAAATAAACCTGGCTCTTCCAAAGAAAATAAAACATCAGGCTACGATTATGGATTTTCAAGACTCATGTCATCTTTTCAGCAAGTCTGAAAAATTTGGGTCAGAATTTGAGAGACCATGATATTCTATAGTTTTAAAATAACCATACAAATGTATATGAGCCCACAAGGCCAGTGCTAGGAGAAACTGAGGTACCAGATTGATATGATAGAGTAGGCTTGATGAAATTTATGCACCTGGAAATATCTAACACCCTTTGCTTCCCTGTTCTGAAATTTTTTATTCAACTTTCATGGAGTTTTGAGACTGGAAAAGTCTGGACCTGTCTCAGCTCAAGAATAAATCAGTACTAAATGGCATAGCTGGTCATACAAATAAAACCTCTTCCAGTCCTGGCACTGCAGCTTCTAGTGTGAAGTGACCTGAGGAGATGCATTTGCATTACAATGCCCTATGGCCAAAGTGAAGTTCACTAGATGAGATGAGTATCTGTGAAACTCTAGATAAGCCACTCTCTGGAATCAAAAAGTTGCCTTTTTACAAACTGGAGGTTGGTGAAGTACAAGTGAAATTAGATAATGAAGAAATGAGATATGAAGTTATTTCCAATGAGCTAAAATATTACATAAATGCAGACTGTTAATATTTTCAGTGAACTTGTTCATATCCTGCAGAGGTGTGTTTGCTACAGATGAGGAACAACATGCACATTGGAATCAGATCTGGGTTCACATCTATCATTTAGTAAACATGAAATCCTGGGAAAATCAGTAAGCCTTGATTTTTTTCATCTTTTATTGGAAATAATAGGAATTGCCTAGAATTTTAGAAGATTAAGCAAACAGGATGTGGCACACTGCCCAGTTTAGAGCAGCACCTCTAGTCAGTGTTAGTTTCACTCCTCCCACAGCACAAGAGCTGATAGATGCCATCTAGAAAGGTGGATGACCTTGATGTAGGATTTTGTGTGTGACTGCCAAAAATCTGAACCAACACTTGAATAGAAGTCACTGTGTGATCCGTTTCTTTGGCTAGCCCAAATAGAAATCTCAATATTCCTCCAAGCAAATCAAAGGTAAGGTCACGGGCAGCCCAGGTGGCTCACGGGTTTAGCGCTGATTTCGTCCCAGGGCGTAATCCTAGAGACCCGGGATTGAGTCCCACACTGGGCTCCCTGCATGGAGCCTGCTTCTCCCTCTGCCTGTGTCTCTGCCTCTCTCTCTCTCTCATCTCTGTGTGTCTCTCATGAATAAATAAATAAAATCTTAAAAAAAAAAAAAAAAAAAGGTAAGGTGACCTCTCTGGAATTGCCAACTTTGATCAGAGACAGTGAATCTTATCAAATGGAATGTCCACCCACTTATCAGATAAGCCCTTCTGGCTAAACTTCACAAACCTCTTGAGTCTAAGAAATGAAATTAGAAACATCAAGGGAAGGGATTCTTGTGAGTTTTATATACAATAAATCATTTAGAATCATATACCGCATTATCGGGATCTCACTTTCATGGAAGATGACTTACTGACCCAGAGACTTAGCATCAAAGAAAGATAGGCTTTGTTTTTGAGAATGGACACTTTAAAAAAAAACAAAAGCATTTTCAAAAGTTTGTGCCAACTATGTTCCAAGTATGCTGACTACTTCATTTATCTCATGTAATCGTTAAGTGACAGCTTTCTGAGGGGGTGAGAAGATTACCACAGTTATTAGTTCACATAACAAGGTGATCCAGTCCTAATCTCCTTTGCATGACACCTAACTCTCGCCACACAGACGAGATTAATCCATAGATAGCTGGAAGAGTATCCCCCAGAGTGTGGGATTGTACCCCTCCCCTGGTTGTTTGAAGATAATTTTAAGTTATAGATGACATTAAGTAACATTAATTAACCTAGTGGAAAAAATTACTTCTCTACCTTTTTTATAACCCAAAGAGAACATCTCAGCTTGGTGCTCACATGTCTTTAACTCCTCTAACATTTTTTAATCTCCTGGAGAGCAAATCTCAGGCCCTGATGGGATTTCTGTAGCCAATACCACATAGCTAGAACTTAATAACTGTCTTTCAGTATATGTTTTTAATTGCTTACTAGTTACTGCTGTACTTCCATTTTTGGAAACAGAATACAGGTTTCCTTTTAAAATGTATTTCCACTTATTATAACTTTATTTCCATTAAAAATAGCTTTAAGGCATACACCTAAGACTAATACAGTGTTATGTCAGTTATATCTCAATCAATCAATCAATTAGAAGAAGGGGAAATAAGAGAGGAAATAAGGAATATTTTCTTATCAGGAAAATAAGAAGTAGACAGAATGTTACTCAGCAAATCTACATGTGAGCCTCCCTCCTCATGAAGGCAGGGTGAAAAATAGGGTTCAGAGAACAACCACATGGAGAAGTAAGGGGGATGGGCTGTCTCACGTAGTTGCCAGGTTTCAGGTTAGATGCAACCTTTCTCAACCTGGATCCTGGACAAATCAAGCTGTGATGAACAGAGATATCTGCTGTATAAGTATAAATGGTGAAAAATGATCTAAGTTCTTCGGAGTGGTACACAGTGACGAGTAGATACACAAATGTGGCACCAGAATGATCAAGATTGTAAGACATTCTCCATTGAAATACAATACAGGAGCCCTTAAAGGAGCACCATAAAAGGGAAAATGCTGCCCACAAGTAGGGGCCACCATCCCAGCCTTGACCAGGGGGGTAATTTTGCTGGCCTGGGGACAGCTGGCAATGTCTGGACACATCTCGGATGTCACATTTTGAGGGGCAGTTGTGGGCATAATGTTACTGGCATCTAATGCATTGATAGAGACCAGGGGAAGTTGTAAAACAATAAGTCCACAACAAGGAGTTGACCCCATCCTGTCAATGGTGCCAGGGTGGAGAAACTCAGCTTTATCCTGACTGTAAGTGCTGGAGGTAATTTGGCAAGTGCTGCCTCTTGTCTTATCTGAAGGCCAAGTCCCTATTTGATAAAGTTCACATGTCACATTATAGTTGGCAATTCTCAGGTGTCTTGACCTTTGGATGAACTTTTCTGCTTGTTCTAGACAAATTATTTAATTATAAAGTATCTTCTATTTTAACTTTTAATTCAGAGAGTATACCAGCAGTGAGCTACATTCTTGCCCCTGGTCCTGTTATAACTAGGTACCCAGACTTTTTACTACCTGTTTTTTAATTGTTTCAGTTTTAAAAAGGAACCTCATGTGGGTGATTCTGATCAAAGGAGTATGATAGTTTTTATGTCAGCTCTTTGGTCCATTTCATCACAGATCGTCCAATAGTTTTTATCCTTTAGCCCTTTATACTTTTTTATTTATAAATCTATACTTTTAAAAATATTTCTATAATGACATGTATTTTACCAGATGCAATTAAACAAGTGTGATAACAGCATTTTGAGCTTCCATTCCTATTATTAAAGAATATATATGGGCTTGGTCTGAAATTATACCAACCTGTGTCCATACCTAAAAATTGGGTTTTCAGACTAATTATGAGTTTGTTTTCTTGTCTTTCTTCTAAGTAAAAACTTTAGAAAGTAAACATGAGTTCACTGAAGATTTTTATCACTGGGGAGATGGAAAGGCAAAAGTTTTGCTGTAGTGAGATTGACCTGTGTTAGGTAAAAAACACTAGTATCACTCACTAAAATGGAGAAAAATCATGTAGGCTATAAATTTGTTTTTATAAAGGAATGAAAGAATATGTAATTGTTTGGGACTTATCCTAGAATTACTACTTAAAGGCATGGTATCTTGGAAGAATAAAAATATTTACTAATAATTAGCCCCTCTCCACAGACTCAGAAGCTATTACCTATGTTGGGTGGTACCTCATTGATTGAATATTTGTCAATTCTGTCCTTCACCAGCATAAAGCAAATGCAAAATTAAACTGCAAATCCAACAAATCTTGCCCATGAAATGAAGGATATCAGAAACTCTCCAGGAGAGAAGGAGCACAAAGCCATTGACACGTGAGGATCCAGTAGAGAAACAATTAAAAATGACAAGAATGTTTATAAAATAAATGCTTTAGAAGAAGAAAATTTAAATATTAAAGATAAAGACAGGCTCTTGGGAAAACTAATGAAGCCTTCAAACACTCTTGCAGAAGTGACCCTTTTGATTATCATACTGTGAAACTCAAACATGCAAGAAAGGACAATGTACCACTCTACTGTCCAAATTAGGAAAAAAAGAAGTATTCTTGACCCTTAATAATCAATGCTTGATTTAAGCTGTGCTCATTCTGACATCCTATACAAATTTGCTCAAAACTTAAATATTTTTAACTTTGGAATAAAATTGTGCAATTTTATTTTTCATTTTTCAAGATAATATTCCAATCAAACATTTCACTGCATACAATGAATTTTTGGTTCCCATTTTAATTGCATTCATTTTAAATGATCCTTTTTTAGGACCAGTTATCCTTGGACAGCTATCACTTCTTGTTAAAGAATCTCATAAAATAGTAGAATTGAAAAGAACAATTTTCAGAAGCCATCAAGTTCACCACCTTTTCCCAAATAAAGAAATGAAGACTGACGAGATTGTCACCTGTCTTAAGGTTCCAAATTACACAAAACATTTTAATGGAATCTAAAATTATGATAAGCCAGTAAAATAATTTCCAGAAAAGAAAGGTAACCCTTTTGAAGACCTTTTGATGGTACTTCTGAATTTGAAATCATTTGTTCATAGAAGAACAATAAATACCATGCCTAGGTAGCTCAGTGATTAAGTATCTGCCTTTGGCTCAGGTCGTGATCCCGGGGTTCTGGGATTGAGCCCAGAATTGGGCTCCCCACTCAGTGGGAAGTCTGTGTACTCCTCTCCCTCTGCCCCTCTGCTCATGCTGTCTCTCTCTCTCTCAAATAAATAAATAAAAAATTTTTTTGAAAAAAACAGCAATAAATAGAACTCTTTTTGCCCAGATATATGTATCAATTTCCTTCATGTTTTTGGTAAACGGTGAGAGAATGGGAATTAGGAACCCCATGTCTACCACTTCTGCATTAGTCATTCCCTGCTCCTCCTAAAAATCTGTTCAGTGTTTATTTTTGTGTTCTCCTTCACTTAGTATAATCTGTGATAGATCATTGTGCAATTAATTCAAATCACCAACATATCATTATGATAATCTTTGTAAACTACCTTGAAATGAATATGGTCCTGATTTGACAGGTTTTCACTGTCTAGTATAGGAAACCATATGATCTGCTTTCCTCATGCTCTGAGGATGAGTTTATCATGTTCTTGCTGTGTTTTCTCTTACTTCCACCCTTCTCAGCCTCCTACATCCCCATTAACCAGAGTCTTCTCAAACTCATGACTCAAGAGCCAGAAATGGCTTACAAACATGTTTGTCCCCACACCTACGAGATTTTTTAAAATTTGTATTAGTGGCTGGGTTCAAATATTGGATTGTTTACATAAACTCAAATTTCTAGCTGTCATAAAAAAAAAAAAAAGCCAAATAGAACTTGCAGAATCTCTTTGCCATCTGCGCCAGTCAGCTAAAACTTGGTAACATTTGGCCTCTTTTTACACACACCCACCTTACACTGTGCCTCAATTCTATCAGGTTCTATTGTCCCTATGAAGACAAAATATCAGTTACAATTTTATATCTGTGTTAGTCTTTTTCTTACAGTGGAGTTAAGGTGAAGTATTTCATGTATCCATGTCCCTAGAAAAATGGGAAAATGAAAAAGACAGAGAAGGCTGTGTGTTTCACAGAAAATGGGAGGGAGCTTTTTCATATTCTCTTGTTTTCCCCAAGACTCATACAGGGACTTGAGTTGGCAATCCTGGATTTAGCCCATTGTTCCCCATTATTTAGTGTTTGTAATAGTTAAGGTTCTCAAAAAAAACCCAAAATCATTAGAACATATATTTCTAGAAAGGGATTTATTGGGGCACCTAGGTTGCTCAGGGGGTTGAGCATCAGACACTTGATTTCAACTCAGGTGATGATCTCAGGATTGTGAGACCAAGTTGCATGTCAGATTCCATGCTGGGCATGGAGCCTGCTTAAGATTCTCTTTCTCTCTCTCTCCCTCTCCCTCTGCCTCTACTCATGTTTCTCTCTCTCTCTCTCTCTCAAAAAAGAAAAAAAAGAAGGGAAGGACTTAATATAAGGTATTGGCTCATGCAATTATGGAAGCTGAGAAGTCCCATGATCTGCCATCTGTAAACTGGAGACCCAGAAAGGCTGATGGTGTATTTCCAAGGCCTGAGAGATGTGGAGCCAGTTGTATACATTCCAGTCCAGGCTCTAAGTCCCAAGAACAAGGCAGCATTAAGGGCAGGAGATCAATGTTACAGCTCAAGCTGTCTGGCAGAGTTAATTCAACCTTCTTTCACCTTTTTGTTCTATTCAGGCCCTGGACAGATTGGATGATGCCCTCCCATACTGGGGAGGGCCATCTGGTTTACTCAGTACATGGATTCAAATGCTAATCTCATATGTAAACATCCTCACGGACACACCCCAAGTTTTGTTTTAACAGCTATCTGGGCATCCTGTGACACAGTCACATTGACAAAATAAACCTTCTCAATGTTCTTGTGGGGATGAAAAGTATGAATCAATACATTAATTAATGCAGATGGAAAGTATATATATGCTTCATAGACCAAGACAGGCTATTGTGAAGATATTTCATCAATGTTTGGAAGTGCATGCCACAAATCTTAAAACCAACAAATTTTCCTACTGGAGTAGTGGCCATATATATATATGATTATCAGATTTTTTTTATTCCTAGTTCTTTGCCTTTTCCAGAGAAGTTTGAGTTCTGCCAGAAATTTACATGAAAAGAGAACGAGACAGCACAAGTATTTTTCTTGTATCTACTACCTTAGACTCATCCTGGATTTATTTATTCATTTTTTACTTCCTACCTTCCTCCTTCTATATGCTCATCATAAGGAGGTCTCATTCTATCTCAAACTGATTTAAGCTTAAATGGAAACATTTGCCTACTTGTCTTGATAAGAACAGACTAATGCCTTTTTTCCTCTTCCCAAGTAAAGAAATCTCTAGAATGTGTGAAACTGTTATAGCTGGTCCCAATTCCCAACAGAAAGACTGGTCGTTTACTTAACATTCTGCCTTGGGGGCTACATTGAGGAGCTCAAAGGTCAAGTCCCTAATCAACAAAACTCTAGCGAAATATTTTAAAATATAGCCGGTAACCAACCAGATAATGGCCATACAAGAGAGTTAAAAGCTCTTTGGCATGTTTATATCTGATCTCCCTCTATTAACCTCAAGGAAAGGTAATGAAACTTACACTCAAGAGAGATGATATTATCTACTTCAGGATAAATCTATTTAATGAATAAGTAATAAGAAAATTTTTAAAGAATATGAAATTCCTGGGGACTCTTTGGAAAAAAATTAAAATCACAATTTGGGAGTGTGTTTACCATATAATTATGTAAATGATAATTAGCCCACAATTTCTGAGCCTGAAAGTTTCTTCATTACTAAATAATGCACTAGAAAGAAAACAAACCACTACCACAAAATCTGCAATAGCCGACATCAATTAAATATGAATTTCTAGAACCTTATTTTAGCTATACTAAAATGCCTTTGTAACAATATCAAACAATAACAAAGACACTTGGAAGAAAGATTGGAATAGAAAGAAATGAAGCAGCTTTGATTAAAAAAAAATACCTTTAACTTGAATGATGTGTGGATTTCTGAAAGAGAGGGGACATAAGTGTGGTAAGGGAGATTAATTTGTGTTTGTTTGCCTGTTTACACTGGGGTAAGACAAAGATTAAATGAGAGAGCTTATTAATG
Source organism: Canis lupus dingo (assembly GCF_003254725.2). Taxonomy (NCBI): domain Eukaryota; kingdom Metazoa; phylum Chordata; class Mammalia; order Carnivora; family Canidae; genus Canis; species Canis lupus. Next base: position 14,378,105 of record NC_064262.1, read on the forward strand.
CTTTGTTCAGCACTTTGAAGACCCACCTCCACCGCCAACCATTACTTACCAAGGAAATTTAAAACTCCTTCTTGTATACTAGACCCCTCACCATCTGGCCTTTGCTTCTAAGTTTTAAACAGAGTTCCTACTACTCCCTCAGAAAATAGTTAAGCCTAGGGTATGGATTTAATTTCTAATTCTACCATTAACTGTCTTGTGGCTTTGAATAAGGTTATTCAATTTCTCTTAGCATCCATCCCTATCTGTAAAAGGGGTCATTCATCATTAAATGAGGATTAAATGAGATAATCTGTGTCATGGACTTAGCCCCATGGTGGGCATGAAATAGGCATACCAGAAATGTGAGCTGTTACAAGGATAAATTCAACTTCTCTCTCCTCCCTGGCAGTGGACCACCTTCGGGCTTCTTCCCATCCCATCTCCTCAAGGCCATGTCCACCCTTGAGGTCCCTCTCCATAAAGCTTCCTGGTTCCCCACCTTTACTGAATGTCACATTTACCTTTCCAGGTTCTTGTTCTTATCCCTGAAAGGCACATACTCAGCAATAGACCATAAGCTCCATGGGGACAGGAAGCATGTCCAACCATGTTTGTTATACTTCAGTGTCCAGTGGATATTGAGCACTGTATACGTACTAGGTGATGAGGAAGGCAGAGAGAAGAAAATGTAAAACGAGAGGAGAAGAATGGGAGCCAGAGGAAGAAAAGGCAAATGGAAGGTGAAAACACAAATACCCCCATAAGAAGAAGCCCCCCAGAGAAGGCCCAGGAAGGAAGGACTGAGTGGGAGAAAATGGAAAGCAGAACAGGGATATGTGGCTCTGTTTTCCCATCTGCAGTTGCTGCTGCCAGCCACTAAATGGCTCCTATAGCTCTTCAGTGGGATCTCTGCTAGAATAAAGCAGCTCTGTGTAAACAATATCCCTGTGTGGTCATCAAAGAACACGTAATAAGCTCTCTGTGTGAGGAATATATAATAGACTCTCTGATGAGGTTGCCACTTGGTCCGTCCCCTTGCTATTTCTGTATACTGCTCTGATGAAATCTCAGAATGTGTTAAAACTAGGACCACTGAAATTACAGCATTAAAGGGGGTCGGGGAGAGGATAAGTCTTTCTGAGGCACAAGGATTCTAAACTGATGACCCTCTCCACCATCACCCCTGGCCTGCACAGCCCCAGAGTCGGTGGAAATAATTCTCGCTGTAATAGTTGCCCACAGTTCTCATTCTTCCCATACCCAGGCTCTCTAGCTGCTGCTGCCTGTTTTCTCTAAAAGGTAGATTTTGGAGGGTTTCTATCCATTTTCTTCCAACTTGTTAAAATTTAATAATCCCTCTCTAAGGATGTGTCTGCCTGAGTTCTTCATGACTTGATGTCTAAACCAGTAGCTGGAGAGGTTCTGATAAGGTAGGTTAAAGCTGGGCATTGCTGGGGACAAGAGAGTGTCACATCTGGATTCTTCTCCTTAGAACCCTGCCCGTCTGAAGTTCAGAGTTGACCTTACAGATTACAGAGACAGCTGTTCATGACATGTGGCTTCAGGAATGGAGGAAGGGCCCTTACTCTTAAATTTTCCCATATCAACATCTGTTATTTGAAGAATCATGGACAAAGATAAGACTCAGTATACCTTGAGATAATTGATACAGTTCTGTCTTCCATGTGCCTGGCCTTACTCTACACATTTTATAGACATTTTGTGCTTTATGTTAATCCCAATACCAATTGTATTGATTCACATATTCATGTACACAATAGACATTTACTAAGCATCTACAATGTTTGAAAAAATGGAGTAAAGCAATTAATTAAACACTCTCTGCTCTTCTAAAGCTTATCAAAATAAACTAAATATATAACATGTCAGGTGATTGCCAGTGTTCTGATGAAAATAAGCAAAGTATAGTCAGTGAATAAAGAATGTGACTGAGAAAGGGGAGGACTATTATTTACATAAAGGAGTCAGGGAAGGCCTCTCTGCTAAGATCACTCTTGAGCAAAGATTGAAAGGAAAGGAGAAGGAATTGCTCTGGCAAGAGTGGTATAAGCAGAGGGGCCATAAGTGCAAAAGCCCTGAGGCAAGAGTGTGCTGGCTATTTCTCAGAAGTGACATGAAGTTAGATAGGGCAATAAAGTGAAAAAGAAAAAGAAGGCAAAGTGGTACAGTGAGGTCAGGGAGGAGGAGATTAGCCTGGTCATGCATAATTAGGTTTAGAATTTCAGTGTTCCTCACTGAGATGGGGAGCTTTGAGCAGGGAAATGCCATGGTGTGAGTTGTTTCCCGGGGATCATTCCTACTGTTGTATGACAAACCACAGGAAGGAGGCAAGAGTAAGCAAGAGATAATGGCATGGACTTTGGTGTTAAAAGTGGTAAGAAGTCATGGAATTCTCAGTATAGTTGCCAATGGATTGAATGTGGAGTATACGTCAGAGAAAGAAAAAAGACACACATACTTCTAGGGACTTCGTCCTGAGCAACTGGACAAATGGAGCTGCTGTCTTCTGACATGGGAAAAGCTAAGAAAGAAGTAGATTAACATATCTATGAGGTATTACTGCCCCCTTTTACAGATAGGGAAACTGAGACATGGAATTTATTTAAGTTGCCCAAGGTCACATAACTAGAAAAAAAAAATTAGTGAATTTGACTCTAACACTATTTGATTCTATCAACCTAGCTGATTTTGTAAGGCAAATGTCAATTATAAAATATATATTGCATGACAATCTGTATTATATAGTAAATTATATTAGGATTCTCCCTAGGATTTTCTCTAGAAAGTCTAGAGCTAACTAAGGCAAAAATGTAGAAAATAAAAGGAAAACTAAGAAGAGAATAGTCTACCCTGTTGGCTTATCTACTGGAAAGGATACTGGGGCAGGTAACTCCTAGAACCAAGGAACGAGCTGTGGGAACCAGAGTCAGAAATGAGGCTCCAAGTCAGTAAAATTCCCAATCTCTCTCTCTCAACCTGAAATTCTGTTTCTGTCTTTTTCTCTTGAGCACTGGACCTAATGTCTCCAACATTTAGGCAGACAGACCACTTTCACAGGATGGCAAACATGATTAGCAGCCACAATTATTAATACCAGACAAAACAGTTTCGCTCCCCCTACAGTTAAACCATTCCAAGGTATAAATTATTATTCAAAATAACCCCCCCTTCATCATAAAAAGACGGTACCTCCCTACCCATAGTCACGTGACTTGCCAAGTCTCTTATGAGATAAGTGTACATCTACTTCGTTGACTTTCGTTCTGGCTGTGTGACATGCTTTGGTCAATGGAAGGAAAGTGAACACAGTGTGCCATATTTGAATGTAAAGTTTAAGAGGAATCACAGTTTTCCATCGGCCTTTGCTTTTCTCCTCTTTCACAAGGCTAGGTATGCTCCTTATGCTCCATTGCCTGGATCCCAGAATAAAAAGGTACATAGAGGCACAAACTCAACATAAAGCTCCTAACATGTAACATGAATGAAAAGTAAATGTTTGCTGTTTTGAGCCACCACTGAGATACTGGGAATGTTTGTTGTTGCAGCAAAGCTGCCTTTAGGCCACAGAAAGACTATATTTGGCTATCTTTGTATCATGTGCCCTCCTTGGACCAGTTGCCATGTCCAGAAACATTACTAAAAGTAGTGCAGGTTAGAGTGTGCTAAAATCTCCCAAATCTTTGTGATTTAGCATATCAAACTTTATTTCTTTTTTTTTTTAATTTATTTATGATAGGCACACAGTGAGAGAGAGAGAGGCAGAGACACAGGCAGAGGGAGAAGCAGGCTCCATGCACCGGGAGCCCGATGTGGGATTCGATCCCAGGTCTCCAGTATCGCGCCCTGGGCCAAAGGCAGGTGCCAAACTGCTGCGCCACCCAGGGATCCCTCAAACTTTATTTCTAATCATACAAATGCCAGTATGTTACCAACAAGGTCTCTCCTCCATCAGATAACTTAAGGGTCTAGGCTCCTTTCTTCTGACACATGATCTAAATATGTGGCCTCCAAGGTCCCAAGATGTGCAAAGGAAGCTACAAGTTTATAAAGAACGTTTTCATACTTGCAAATGTTTTTATGCTTGGGCCATACTTTCTCACCATGTAAAATGGCCCCACCTAACAGCAGAGCAGGCTGGAAAATAATGAAACTTTCCTGTGTGCCTAAGAAGAAAATGAAGTTGAATTTGGTTACTCCCATGGTGCAGTCTCTGCTTTAAGAACTATGTTTGACCTAGCCTAAGCTATATGCCCACCTCTGTGATCTTAGTTACAAAAGGAGACTAGGAACAATAAATTATCCTGAGCAATAGTAACTGTTATTCACACTGTGTGTTAGGCTGCAGTGAGTCATTAAGTGCATCGGCTGAGAAACCAAGAACCTTGAGCACTGGCCCTAAATCTGTAACTTATCGGGGATCTACCCCCCTTATGTAGTAAATGTCAAAACTAACTTTAAAAGTAATTATTTTGAAAAAAAAAAGTTATTATTTTGGGGACCATGCACTTTTTAAAAAGTCTTGTAGAAGCTATGGACCCAAAAAATGCATATACAGAAGTAAGTTTTGGGGGTTCAACATCCTTCAAAGCTCATGTATTTCAGGTCATAATCTTAGAAAATGATATATCGAGCCCCTTCCAACTTTGACATTTTATGATTCACCTGGATGGATCTGAGGAGAAAAAAGGGGTAGGGGGGAGGGGAGGCATTTGGCAGTGGAGAGGAGACATAATCTATGGCCTATGTGCTCTGCAAATCTGCCCCACAGGCTGTCATCCTCTGCTTTTCATCAGCAATAAAATTTACCTAGAGACATTTTTATCATGTCCCGCTGGAACAGATCAAAAATATATATATCAAGTGGATTTATTTTCACACATTTTCAATGAGTTGACAATCTCTTATTCTTAACTGAAATATGGCTTGAGCGATATCATCTCATTTGCAATACAACCTACTTTGTACGTGTGAATGATAAATGGTTGATCTACAGGTTGGTAAATAAGGAACAGCCATCAGCTGTGCCATGTTCTCAATAGTTAACGTGAACTGGCTTTACACGATGCATCGTATATCTTAAAGCAGAGAAAAGAGCACCATTGGAATGCAGAGATTAAAGTCCACCTTGATTAGACCACCAACTTCTCTAGGTATCTTGCCACTTACCTTGTTTGTTCCTGGCTTATCTATCAAGAAAATGAGTCTCGATGCCTTTCACTAGAACATTATTCTCAAGGGACACCGGGGTGGTTCATTGGTTGAGTGCCTGCCTTTGGCTCAGGGCATGATCCTGGCATCCCAGGATCGAGTCCCACATTGGGCTCCCTGCATGGAGCCTGCTTCTCCCTCTACCTGTGTCTCTGCCTCTCTCTCTCTCTCTCTCTGTGTCTCTCATGAATAAATAAATAAAATATTTATAAATAATTTTAAAAAATTACTCTTGGGAAAAAAGACAACTGGTTGTACCTCCAGGTTGCAGTGGGTAAAGAGGAGAGAGGCTAGCCTCACCCTATTCTGTAGCCATAGCTTAGATCCTTGCCTTATACTTACCACTTTGTAAATGTCCCAGGGAGATCTCATGAAAGAGAATGGATGAAGCAGTTTCAAGATATTGTTACTCCTGGAATTAAAAAAGAAAAAGTTTAAAGGGCATATCTTTATTGTTTGTGAGTGGCTTGTAATAATAGAAAACTCAGAAACAGTCCAGTAGTCCTTTTCTTTCATGGTAAGTGTCCTCAATGCAACATCTAGCCTTCTCAGCTCCTTCCTAGATTTCCAGGGTCAGGATGTCCCCACTGTGGCATTATTAGATGATTCTAATTGTTTAAAAGTCCTAGAACTATTAGCTTCCTCCTATCTGGTTTATGTGTTGCGGCTAGGGACTCCTGCATACACATACGCACCAACCTGCCCACTGCCATTTTCTTATAGTCTTTTCTGGACCTAAGGTTACTTAAAAATGAGGTAGAAACTATACAGAAGGATCTTGAAAAACATTACTAACACATAGTATTCCCATGCAGTAGAAACCTTGCCAAGTTCAAATCTAAACCCAGCTAGGGAGGAAAAAACTTTCACAAATACTTTTAAGCTGTAATTTTATATTTGCATACACTTCCCCCAGTCACTATAGCAATCCACATAGCAAAAGGACCCTGAAGGTAAAGTCTGGTAGAGGCTCTATCTTGTGCTTTGGTTTTCCTAGATGTGTAATAACAGATTGATTCTGCTTGCTGTGATTTTTACAATCCAAATTTTGCTGATCATTGGATAAGCTGAAGATAGAAGAGAGATAATGTAGAAAATACAGAGATATTTTAAAACATTTAGTTGAAGCAACAGGAAGGAGTGGGGAGGGAGTCACAAAAAGCATTATGTGAACCTACATCAATTCTGAAAATCCGTTTAAGGTCCTTTTGCCTTGAGAAACAGCACAGGTGCTTGGCAGACAATAGAGAAAAGGCAAAGAATGGGAAAAAAAATTTAAGACTTTATTTATTCATGAGAGACACAGGTAGAGGGAGAAGCAGGCCCCATGCAGGGAGCTCAATGTGGGGACTCCATCCTGAGACTCCAGGATCACACCCAGGGCTGAAGGCAGACACTTAACCTCTGAGCCATCCAGGCGTCTCAACAAGTGGAAAATTTTAGGCTAGTCTGAGTTCACTTCTAACATCGGCCATCATGATTAAAAGCATAATAATATTCTACAGTATCACATGGCAATAATCTGCAAATACCAACCCAATTTCTTTCCCCAGGAGAGAGAAGGTCGAGTTTTTTTTCCCCCCTACATTGTGGCCATCTCTCACTTTTCCTATAAGCCCTTTCTTCTGGGATCTACACAGTCTCAATTCTTCCCAGCAACTAGCTACTTGTGGATTCAAAAATGATCAAAACCCAACTTCTGCTTTCGAGAGTTTTGTCTCCAAATTGTTGGGGTTTCCAGACACTTTCCCCCCACCCTCCTGTAAGCCTTTTCTACATACTCTGATTTATCACTATTCATATGAAAATAAGGCATTCAAGATCAAAACCATTAATTAGTGTTTGTCCAAACGGACCAGTGTAGAAGGCCAGTTTTTGTGGGACAGAAATCTCACAGTGTTTTATGAAACACTGTGCTTTTACTGAAAATAACCTAAGAACCTGCCCACTCACAATAAGCATATGGATAAGTCAAATTCCATGGCCCCCATATCCATGCATTAGTGACTCCTTTGAACTTATGAAAACACTATATATGCATTCCCATCAAATTTTATCTTAATAGTCTAGACTATTTTTAGTTTATTAGTATCAAAATCCATTTTATTTTTTTTTAAGATTTTATTTATTTATTCATAAGAGACAGAGAGAGAAGCAGAGACACAGGCAGAGGGAGAAACAGGCTCCCTGTGGGAGCCTGATGCTGGACTCAATCCCAGGATCCCGGGATCACACCCTAAGCCAAAAATAGACGCTCAACCGCTGAGCCATCCAGGTGCCCCCAAAATCCATTTTTTTTTTTTTTAGATGCTAGATCCAAGTCTCTTGCTAAGCAGAGAGTAATCCTTTGGTGTGCCAAAGGTGAACGAATGCACTGTAAGAAGTTATGTGCTATCACCCCCACATCCCTCACCACTGAATGCTTTAGGAAGAGGAATGAGAACAGTTGAGGTTCAATAAGGAAAAGACTACCCGCAGCTATCTCTGCCTTTGTATGAAAAAAAAAGTGGCACTCTGTATGAAGAATGTGAATGTTCCTATTCTGACTGTTTTAAAGATATAAATCTAAATTTATCTGTATAACCCTGAATGGTTTGCTTAATATCTGGCACATTTGGCTCAAAGGCTAACTCCCCCATCCTGCATGCTGGTGTCACATCATCTGGAAGGAAATGGCATTTCCATGAGCTCTTTGAAGGAATTTTTAGTGCTCCAGAAGGAGCTGTATTTTTCAGGGGCTCCCAAATTCACCCCTGAGGAACCATAAAGGATTAAGCTTGCCTCATTCATGGGAAATAGATTTTTTTAAATCCTGATTTATTTCAAATTTGTGTAATAAAGCTTTCTGATCGGCCCCACGTGGATAAGAGAAACAAAGAGGATGGAAATCATGACACAGAAAATATTTTCCTGAAATTGTTTCCTTCTCCCATCAAGAGACATTTCAACAATATGCAAATTGGGTGGTGCCATTCTACGATAATTATGTTTTCTTAATGTTTCCACAACAGCTCTGCTTTTGCCAGACTTCACTATTTTAGCAACATAATGGTCACTTTGGAAGGGATGAACATCCATTATACCTAGAAAAGGAAGACCTTGGAAAATCAAATTCAGATAATACAGAGAATATACTTTCTATTGCTAATTTGTTGTGTAGTTATCTTAGCAAGGGAGAAAAATAGAGTGCTCTCTGCAGAAAAAAAAAATGGATAAAGTGAAATGGATTAATTAGAAACATCCTGAAATGCAAATCCCTCAAATTCTAATTATATACTTAAAATCCTTCACAGGACCATTGAATACACAGGTTGGGTGGGTCCCAATGTAATTGTGACTCACCAAAACGTGTGCCACAAGATGCAAGTCTGAGCACTAAGAAACACATTTGTCAAGTACATTTACAGAATGTACCCGATTAAACAAAGTTAACCAAGTTTTATTCCTGTAGGAACTCTCTTAAAAAAAAACAAAAAAAAAACAGATTTTATTTATTTATTCATGAGAGACCCAGAGACGCAGAGACATAGGCAGAGGGAGAAGCAGGCTCCCCTTGAAGAGCCTGATGCTGGACTCGATCCCAGGACCCCAGGATCATGACCTGAGCAAAAGGCAGACACTCAAGTCACTGAGCCACCCAGGCCCCCAGGAACTCTCTTAAATGTGAGAGTATTCCAGAGTTGTCTTCCAAAGCCAAATGAAATATGCAATGTTCCCAAACTCTTTCACAGAGACTCAGGATTGGTATGGCCAAGAAATGCTCTTTGAGGAACATTAGCTACACCAGTCCCCAATGTTATCATAATAAAACTGCAGTCTAGGAAATGAGAGTTTCTTCTGAGGTCACCAGGATGACTTGAGGCTAAACTAGAAATGCAATTTCAGCCTCCCGGATCCTCAGAACAGCTCTCTGCCCCGCCCTGCACATTCACTCTCTCCTCATTTGGTAGAAGCTCATCTGATATTGACACATTTATAAATTCCACTTTTTAGAAGCTTCCAGAATTTTTCCATAGGCAACAAAAAATCTATAATATCCTTGTTTATGTTTTCCATATCCTAAGTGAATTTTATAGTTTAAAAAAATGCATATCTACTCCTAGGTAACAGTTTAAATAGATGCAATCCTTTACAACAAGGGTCTCAGGCCTCATTGCTTCCAGAACCAGGAAAGTAATACAAATGGAATAACTCAGCTTTAGCCAACTGCTGCTTTGGGGAATTCTGAGCCCTTTGTTACTACTTCTGATTATTTTAAAGGGAAAAGTAAGGATTAAAGTCTTTACATGAAGCATAACTTTAAATTTTAGTGAGTAGTTCAAATTCAAAAATAAAATAAATTGCTGGCCAAGAAAATATATCTGCAGGCAGGATTTGGCCTATAGGCTGCCAGTTTTTAGTCTCTGCTTTACCATTTATAAGTAGTTCATTTTCTCTCATGGTTTTCCAGGGGCACAGTGGTAGGAAAGAGATTCTGGATATCCACAGGACAAAGTCAGGCATTCACCAGGCCACAGTATAGGCCAGCTTCCATTTTCCATCACGGTGATGCAAAAGAGGAGAGCAAGTCAGAAAGTCAGAGATAAGATAAAGGGAGGGAGAAAGATCAGTGAAGATTCTGGGTGCCTCCCTCTCCACTTCTCTTTTTAATTTTTTAATTTATTTTTAATAGATTTTATTCTTTAAAGCAATTTTAGGTTCACAGCAAAATCCTTTACAACAAGAATTCCCATAGCCCCCCTGTCTTCACACAGCCTCACCCACTATCGGTGTTCCGAAACAGAGTGGCACACCTGTTGCAATCAGTGAATCTATGCTCATTAATCCGTAATTTACAATATGGTTCACTCTTAGTGATATACATTCAATGATTTAGAGAAATGTATAATAACATGTATCCAACCTTGTAATACCATGGAGAGTTTTTTCATTGCTCTAAAAAATCCTCTGTGTTCAGGGCCCTTGGGTGACTCAGTTGGTTAAGCATCCAATTCCTGGTTTCAGGTCAAGTTATGATCTCGAGGTCCTGGGGATCAAGTCCTGCATCCGACTCTGTGCTCAGCATGGAGTCTGCTTGTCCCTCTCCCTCTGCTCCTCCCCCTGTTCACACTCTTTCTCTCACTCTGTCTCTGCCTCTCTCTCAAATTAACAAATAAATAAAAATCTTAAAAAAAAATAATCCTCTCTGCCTACCTATCCATCCCTCCGTCCCTGCTAACTCCTGGCAACTACTGATCTTTTTACCATCTCCATAGTCTTGCCTTTTCCAGAATATCATACGATTGGAATCATACAGTATATTGCCTTTTCAGACTAGCTTCTTTTGCTTAGTAATGGGTATTTAAGGTTCCTTCATGTCTTCTCATGGCTTGGTTATTTCTTTTTAGCCATGAATAACATTCCAGCGTGTGGAAGTACCAGAATTTATTTATCCATTCACCTACTAGGGATATCTTGGTTCCTTCTAAATTATGGCGATTATAAATAAAGCTACAATGAACATCTGGCACAGGTTTTTGTATAGACATAAGCTTTCAACCCCCTCAGGTAAATAACAAGGAGTAAGATTGCTGGATCCTGAGTATGTCTGGCTTTGTAAAAAACTCCAAATCATCCTCCAAAGGGGCTATCCCATTTTGTATTCCCATGAGAAATGAGAGTTCCTGTTGCTCCATATCGCTTATCTCAAAATTTTAATGCCTGATATAACTTGCTTGTAATTAGGTGACTGATGGAAATGCACTAAGTGACTTGGAACATGAAGTTTCTTTTTCAGGGGACTGAGCCTCAGATTACCTGAAAGAAGGAGAGCTCTTCTTCTATTTCTTGTATATTTGGCTAATTTTCAGAGTTGGACATGGCCTGGTGAAGCAGCTTCTCATGAGGGTCTGGCCAGAGACACAGGTCCTCTTGAGTTCACTCCCTGCATTTTCATTGAGAGAAATTCCCTTCCCCACTACTATTCCTAGAAGAAGTTGAACAGGATCATTGTTAAAGATTTACTTCTCTTTCAAAATAGTCCAACCTCACAGCCCAGGTGGTTCAGCTGTTTAGCGCCACCTTCAGCCCAGGGCGTGATCCTGGAGACCCAGGATTGAGTCCCACGTTGGGCTCCCTGCATGGAGCCTGCTTCTCCCTCTGCCCGTGTCTCTGCCTGCCTTTCTCTCTCTCTCTCTCTCTTGAATAAATAAATAAAATCTTAAAAAAAAAAAAATGGCCCAACCTCTAGTCTGAGAGCTAAGTTGAGATCTGGATAAGGTTTCGTTTCCTGAAACCTGGATGGTAATCCACTTTACTTCTGTGACTCTTGCTCATGCAGCGGAGATCAGTAACCGACAGAGGACAACTTTACTGCCCTCCATTATATGTTTGAAATTACCACCTAGGTGAATTCTTGGTCAGGGATCATGCTCAGATAATTACAAAATTTCCCCATCACCTTCCATTCCTCAATCTCAAATCAAGGAATTAAAGTCCCCATTCCAGTGCAAAAATCAAGACTCTAAATTCTTACCTGATAGTAGTTTCTCAGCCCCCAGCCTCAAACTGCTTTGAGACTTTCAGTTTTGCTGAATCTCATGAAGAGGGAAGGGAGCCCTATTGACTGCTTCTTGGTTTACCTGTCCTCATTAGTTGATTTATCCCTCTAGGCCCACCCAGGAGCAGCAGGTGTCAGGCAGGTGAAAAAACACACAGTCTCATGTGGCCAGTGCTGCCATAATTTGGCATCAGGACCCTGTGCACTTGGAAGTTGTTCAAAACTGTCTATTTCTCTTGAAGGCTTTTCTTTTTTTCTAGTGGGGTGCTTTTATCTGTTTCTCAGAAATTCCCCTCTAGTAATTTCCAATTGCCCTGTGGAGATATTTCTCTTCACCCAGTCTCATAGGATTTCCTCCCTCATGCTCTGGAGTCAGAACATATGAGTTGGAGCCATTAATTTTGAGTAAATTACTCAAACCTCCATGCTTCAGTTTTTCCACCCTCAAAGCAGGATGGTACTAGATTTTTTTTTAAGATTTTATTTATTTATTCATGAGAGACAGAGAGAGAGAGAGAGGAAGGGAGAGAGGAAGAGGCAGAAGGAGAGGCAGAGGGAGAAGCCGACTCCCCTTGAAGCAGGGAGCCCAATTCGCAACTCTATCCCAGAACCCGGGGATCATGACCTGAGGTGAAGGCAGACACTTAACTGACTGAGCCACCCAGGCTCCCAGGATGATAATAGAATTGACCTCACGAGGCTCTGAGAAGAATTTAATAGAATTATCAATGTATAATTGATATACATTGTGAAGAGCTCAGTATACAGTAAGACTTAGTTATAAATGTTATTATTAGTATAGTACCAGTAGTTTGAAGACAGTTTCTAAAATATAATTACCAAAGACACAAATTCAACATCAAAGAAGGTAGTAAAGAGGGGCTATTTCTAGAGAAATAAGATGTTCGGGTTTTTAAGTTTTATTTATTTATTTATTTATTTATTTATTTATTTATTTATTTGAGAGAGAAAGCAAGAACACATGCATGAGCAGATGGAGAGGGTGAGGGAGAGAATCTGAAGCAGACTCTGAAGCAGGGCTGGATCTCACAACCCTGAGACCACTAACCAAGCCAAAATCAAGAGTAGGACACTAAACTGCCTGAGCCACCTAGGCGTCCCAAGAAATATGTTCTAAAGTTATACATGATGTCAAGCTGAAGTAGAAAAACCCTGGGTTCACTTTCAGGAGCCCTGGGTTCTAGTTCTGGATCTGCTATGCACTGCTGTGTTCTTGAAAATGTAACAGAACCTCTCTGTTCTGCACTTCAGCTTCTTTGCTAAATTTAGATTAAGAAACATGGTCTTAAATTTATCTCTCAATTTTGCTAGTTTGATATTGGCCAAATTGTATAATCCTCAGTCTCTTCATCTTTAAAATGAATTTATCAGCCCAGCCCACCAGAATTTTGGTAAAGATTAACTGAGATACTATGTAAGTGAACCCACCATAAACTCTGATTCATTCATTCACCCAGCAAACATTTACTAACCAACACAGTCCCAGAAGGCATGAAACTGTCAACTATTGCTAACATCACCATGAAGGAATTCGATACATTTCAGTGTTTCTTCTAGTCCTAAAATTCTTGGAATCAAATGTAAAAGAAAGGAAGGCAGGCAAGAAGGAGAAAAGGAAAGAAAATAAAGGAAAAGAAAGAAAAAAGAAATTCCCCCATTGTCCATGGCTGCTTTGCACCTGCTAGCATAGAGAAACAGTGCAGGCAACTCTGTCCAATAGAACTTACTGTGGTGGTGAAAACATTGTCTTCACTAACCATCATGGCAGCCACTAGCCACATATGACTGTTGAACACTTCAAATGCAGCCAGTGCTACTGAGGGACTGAATGTTTCATTGTACTTTATTTTAAATAACTTATATTTAAGTAGCCACTCTTGGCTAGTGGCTACCATATTGGTGGTGCAAGAAGAAAAGAGAAATGCAGGCCATAGAGTCTAATTTGGAAAATATATTTGCCACTTGGCAGGAGAATATCTTTGACTGCAGATACTTAGTTTTATAGTTTTTTTAATAATTCACTGGAACTTGGATAAACATGATGTGTCTGGATGAGACTCCAGCTTGCATAGCAAAGACTTGCCACTGCCTTGCCCTGAAAACGGAGTGGGTAAATCCTCAAGCTCTCTGTTGTTATGGAGTATAATTATGTGTGCTTCATGAACTATGATGCATAATTCTGTAAATTCTGTAAATCAGACATTGTTGAATGGTGTTGGGGGCAGGCAGGCTTCCCCATTCACACAAGGAGCAGAAGGTTGGCATGTCTTTATGAAAACATATACTCTGAAATACCTGGTGTGATGAAAGGAATGATAGACTCCAAGTTCATTCTCATGCCAGGCCTGGGTTTTTCCCACTTCCACAAAATGGATAAATTTCCCATCTATTAAAATGAGATAGTCATATAGGAGAGACAGTGTATATAAACAAAAACCTCTTGTATTTATTCTCCACTATTCACATGAAAACTTCTGTGACCCTAAGTGTCAGTTTTTCCCCATACTAACCAATTCTCTGACACCAGCTAGGTGTCCTACAATTCAGTTCTAATACTATCTACCTAAAGCTAGGAAGACCCAAGATGTCAAGACTCAGTCCTACAAGGCTGCCACCACTTCAGATGTTACTCACTAAGTCACAGGTTGTCACCTGTACCTCTAACCAACCAGCTACAAATTGAAGTCCCTACAACCCCCTCCTTGGGCTAGATAATTTACTAGAATGGCTCACAGAACTCAGGTGAACACTTATTTGTCCTGGCTTATTATAAAGGGCATAATAAAGGCCAGAGATGAACCTCCAGATAAAGAGATACATACATCTTAAAAAGTCTGAGTGCAAGAGCACCCCTGAAGGAGGGGTGTACCACCTTGCCAACATATGGATGTGTTTACTAATCCAGAAGGTCTCCAAATTCCATATTTTGGGGACTTATGAGGCTTCAACACATGGGCATAATCAATTTAAAAACTCAGTTTCCAGACCTTCTCCCTTCTTCAGAGAATGGAGATGGGGACTGAAGATTCCAAGCTTCTGTTTATGGGCTGATCTTTCTGGTGACCAGCCCACATCTAGGAGCCCACCAGGAATCAGCTGATTAGAAGAAAAGATACTCTGATCACTCAGGAAATTGCAAGGGTTTTAGGAGCTGTGCACAAGAACTGAGGACAGAGACCAATATATGTTTCTTGCTAATTCATTGTGTAACAGAGTACTTGAGATCTGCTTGGATATGAAACCTGCTCCAATCAGTTATTGGCTGTGTGACTTTGAGAAAATTCCTTTAAAAAGTACTTCTGTGTGCTTCAATCTGTTCTCTAAAGTAAGGACAATAGTGCCTAGTTCTCAGGGTTATTGCAAGAATTTAAATAGTTAATACACATAAAGCATTCAGATCAGTGCCTGGTTCAAAATGAGTCAAGGAATGTTGACTAATTCATTGTGATTAGGAAATTTTCAAGGCCAAAAGTAATAATAAAAGAAAATATACACAGCTAAATATGGAGGTATAGATCATATGTACTCCATCAGTTTAGAATGATAGAAAAACAGCATGGGCAGAACCATAGGATTAGGGTTTCTGTTCCATTCTGGAAATTGATCTCAGAGCTGTGTACTTTGTACAGCTTCACATGTTCTCCAGCACATCCTAAAAGGAGAACCTACCAACATGTGGATAGATGGTAAACAGGGTCTACAGCAGGACAATCTGACTCAATCTCCCCACATTCCAGAATGAACAAAGAAAAAACAAAATGAATATGATAAAACCAAAAAAGATACATTCTGTTGAATACAAGCATACTTCAGAACATGATCAATTCTATGACACAGAAGAAAACACTTGGCATCTTTGAAAGGATGCAAGAAGAGTTTCCATGATATGAGAAGTCTTGTGAAAAATATAGACTGACATAAAAAAAATATAGACTGACATAAAAAAAGGACATATGCAAAGTTAGCAAGCTGGCAGTAGAAAGGAGACTGGGCCTGTAATGGAAGCACATGGTGAAACTGACATTGTATAGATCAATCTAAGAACCTTTCCAGTACATAGGAGGATACAAAAATGATGAGAGGCCATCTGTAGGCTGGACATGGAGGACAAGGGGAGAACATTTCAACTAGTTATTCCTGGAGAGAGAAGCAGGACAAGTAGAAGTAAGCAATAAAGACTTAAGTGGAAAAAACAAATGCTCCTGAAAAGGAACCAGGGATGGGAGATGTTACTAAGTCTGTAGTTGGAGAGGCTTTACCATGTTGCAGACAAAATCAATAGAAAAACCCTCCCTGTGAGGAGCCTCCCTCTGCCTGTGTCTCTGCCTCTCTTTGTGTATATCTCATGAATAAATAAATAAAATCTAAAAAAAAAAAAAAGAAAGAAAGAAAATCACCAACACAGGAAGTCTATTAGACTTCTACAGCACTTGATTCCAAAAGACTGTAGAGAAATATCTACTGAGTTTTTTGGATGTATGTATTGCTAATAACGGGAAACTTGATGTTACTATATTATGATATTATTCATTCTGCAGACGAATTAAGAATTGGATTAGATGATTTCCAATTCCCATACAGCTCTAATATTTTTAAGCCTTTGAGTCCCTTCATCCATTTCTCCCACCCATCCCCATTCCACTCCTCTGGCAACCAATGATCTGTTCTCTGTATCTATGAGCTTGACTGGGTTTTTTGTTTTTCTTTTTGTTTTAGATTCCACATATAAAAAAGATCATATGGCATTTGTCTTTCTCTGTCTGACTTACTTTCCTTAGAGTAATGCCCTTAAGATCCATCCATGTGGTCACAAATGGAAAGATTTCATTCTTCTCTATGGCTGAATAACATTCCATTGTGTATGTACACTACATTTTAATTATCTACCCATCAGTGGATTGTTAGGTTGTTTCTATTTCTTAGTTAATATAAACAATGCTGCTATGAACATGGTAGTACACATATCATTTTGAGTTGGTGGTGGTTGGGGATAAATATCCAGAAGTAGAATTGGTAGATCAAAATATAGTTCTATTTTTAATTTTTTGAGGAAATTCCATACTGTTTTCCACAATGGCTGCACCAACTTATATTCCCACCAAAAGTGGACTGGGATTGTCTTTTCTCCACATCCTCACACTTGTTATTTCTTGCCTTTTTGATAATTGCCATTCTAACAGGTGTGAGGTGATATCTCATTATAGTTTCAGTTTGCCTTTCTCTGGTGAGTACTGATGTGCAATGTCTTTTCATACCTGTTGGCCACCTGTATGTCTGCTTTGAGAAAATGCCTGTTTTGTTCTTTCAGTTTTTTTTTTAAGTTGGATTGCTTTTTTATTATTATTATTGAGTTGTATAAGTTTTATATATATTTTGAATAATAACCCTTTATAAGATATGTGATTTGCAAATATTTTCTCCCATCCAGTAGGTTGCCTTTTATTTTTTGATGGTTTCTTTCACTGTGCAACTTTTTATTTGAGGAAGCCCCACTTGTTTATGTTTGTTTTGTTGCTGTTACTCTTGGTGTCAGATTCAAAAACATCATCGTTAAGATGAATGTCAGGAGTTCCTATGTTTGCTCCTAGGACTTTTATTGTTTCAGGTCTTGTATTCAAGTCTTTAATCTATTTTGAGTTCATTTTTGTGTATGATGCAAAATACTAGTTTAATTTCATTCTTTTGCATGTGGCTGTCCAATTTGTTGAAGAAACTGTCCTTTCCCTGTTGTACATCCTTGGCTCCTTTGACATAAATTAATGGCCATAAATGCATGATTTTGTTTCTGGACGGCCTATTCCATTGATCTATGTGTCAATGATATAGACAAAAATACAGTATTTTATGCCAATACCATAATGTTTTGATTACTATAGTTTTGTAAAGGAGTTTGAAATCAGGGAGTGTGATGCCTCCAACTTGGTTCTTTTCTCTCAAAATTGCTTTCGTTATTCAACACTGTGTGTGTGTGTGTGTGTGTGTGTGTAGTTTCATAAAAATTTTAGAATTCTGTTTCTATGAAAAAGCCATTGGAATTTTGATGAGGATTGAATGTATACATTGCTTTGGGTAGAATGGAAACTTTAACAATATTAATTCTTCCAACCCATGAGCAAGGAATATCTTTCCATTTATTTCTGTTTTATTCAGTTTCTTTCTTAATGTCATAGTTTTTATATAAAGTTCTTTCACCTCTTGATTAAATTTTTTTTCTAAATATTTTATTCTTTTTCATGTAGTTGCAGTGGGGTTGTTTTCTTAATTTCTCTTTCGATAGTTCATTATTAGTGTATGGAAATAAAACAGATTTTTGAGTTTTGATTTTGTATCCTGCAAAATTACTGAATTCATTTATTAATTCTAACAGTTTTTTGATGAAGTCTTTAGGGTTTTCTGTATATTATATCATGTCATCAAATAGTGACTTCTTCTTCCTTTCTATTTTGGTTGCCTTTATTTCCTTTTTCTTGCCTAATTACTCCAGCTAGGACTTCAATAAAAAATTAAATAAAAGTAGCCAAAGTGGACAACCTTGTCTTGTTCCTGCTTTTAGAGGAAAAGCTTTCAATTTTTCATCTTTGAACAGTTAGACCACCTGCTGTGCATGGGGCAGAGGTTCTCCGAGTGTGCTTCCTGGAGTAACACTGGGGAACTTTCTTAAGCTTCCCCTCAGACCTGCAGAATCAGACATTCTTGAGAGGTGGGGCTTGGCAGTCAGTGGTTTAGTGAACCCTCAAGATGATATTGATGGACTGCTGAAGTTTGAGAATGAGTAGCCTAGGGAATGCTATGGAGAATCAGGAATGATATCTTGTTTATGCTTTTAGGAGTAGCTGCTGTTTATGTTTTGTCAAGGAGAAATTCCTATAAGTTCTTTGAAGATTAAATTCCTGTTAAGTTTGATTATCATTTTGTGTTTATCATATTTGTTCCCTGCATTGCTCCAAATAGAATTTAAGATGACTTGCAAAAGGCAGTCAGTCATCTTCGGCGGGTAAGGTTTTAGTTCTATTTCTGTTATACCAAGTATATTTTTGCTGGAGAGATATGATTTGGAGAAGAGACAGTGGAGGGCCCTACCCCCCCTCTCATCTGTTCCTCCTACCCTTCTTTTTAACACTCCTGTGCCCCAACCTCCCCAAATCCTGCCAGGTCAGCCTTGCTTGTATTAATTAAGAGCAAACAAACACCATGTTAGAGAAACTTGGGTAAAGTACAAAGCCACTGATTTGCAGAATTTAAAAATGTTAAAGTAGATAAGGTCTCTGAGAGCATGTTTCCAAGACCTTTATTTTATAGAGGACTCTAAGGTCCAAAGAGGTCATGCACAAGGTCATACGGTTTAAGTGTAGTAGCAGTCAGAACTAGCTGCCCAGATTTCTGATCTTAGACTAGTCAAGAAGATTCCAACAAGCCAAATAAAAAATATGAGCTATTTTCACCCAAAATAAAGAAACTTGACTAAAACTAGGTGATTCTTATCTGCTCTCATTTTTATTTAGGTTCCACACTATGAGGAAAATCAGTTAACAAAATGTGAGGATCAGGTTACTGGCTTTAATGCCAGGACAGAATGAAACTGAAATTTATCTGAGGTGTGTCCTGAGCAACAATAAGCATGAGAAATCTTTGCAGTTCTGTAGAAATGAGAATCTATTGAAGGCAAAGGTGAGAATTTTAGAAAATAAGATAATTGGGATAGATGAATTTTACAAAGCCAGTTACTGGGGTGGGGGTGGGTCTGGGGGATGAGGAGGAGTTGTACATATAAAGGGAAGGAGGACTATGGGAAAGGGGCAATTTGAAGAAAAATGTGAAAATCCAAATGCTAAATTAGAAAGCTAATCCAAAAAAAAAAAAAAAAAAAGAAAAGAAAAAGAAAAAGAAAGCTAATCCAAGAAGTTCTTGAAATTTATTTACAAAATAAAAGTAGATAAGAAAAGGGTTCACCATGGCAAAGGGAACAAGCTGGAGAATGGAGAACAGCGATTTCCCTTTCTTTAACCCAGAAGATGAAAATGATGATGATTTAAATAGGAAAGTCTACAGAGATACCGTGCAGACAGGGCAAGGAGGTGGCTGGTGATCCTGATCCAGTGAAGAAGTAGAAAATGTAGAAATTTGTAACCATGGTCTGACATGTAAAAAGTGTGCACACCGAAGAAGTGGGATTTTTAAAATAACCAAGATGGTATTTTCTCTTGCTTGCTTGCTTGTTTTTCTCTTTCTTTCTTTGTCTTGATGAGAGGGAATGAGGTTATCCTAGTAGTAAATATATTTTAGGAATTGATGGATTCAAATAATTGGCCTCCGTATGTAGAGTCAGACCACCTCAGAGGGCAACAAACCCAGTCAACTTTAGTTTTCACAGACAAGGTTAAGGGGAATTTTTTTCATTTTTAAAAACTTGGTTGAGTATTTTTAAAAAATATCTTTCTCTTGTCATCTGTTTTCATTTC